>NC_083319.1:81228911-81529363 GCF_963455315.2 Globicephala melas | reverse complement strand
AAAAAGGCAGAAGGAACACATTGGGGAGGCGTCCCAGATGCCCAGATGTTTGGGACTGGATGTCTAGAAGGAATGGCTGGAAAAAAATAGTCATAACAAAGGGAGAAATAGATGTGTGGCTTAGCTATTCCCAGTCCCAGAGTTGACCAAAAAACCCCGAAAGTTGCTGTGGAGATGCATAATGCCTAGATTTCAAACATCAAGTGTTTGTAAACAAACCAGAACTAGCTGACTGTCCAAACTTGGTTAACATAACCTCGGGCAGGCCGTAAGGTGAAGAGGAAGTTAACAGGAGCAGAAAATAGTGATAAGTCACTCCGAATTTTACTTCCGGGTCTTCCCTCCACCCATCAATGCTTGTTTGGAAGCTCATGTAGAAATTAAATTAATGCATGAACAAATTGTGTTGGGAGGGAGTAAATAAGTTGAAAGCAGGTAGGATGGTATAGCAGAAGCTATCAGACTGGAAGACAGAGGCCTTCTACTGAGGTCCTGTTTCTACTTTTATTAACACCATGTCATTGGGCCAAGTACATTGACTCTAAATCTCATGGTGGCTGCTTTCAGGTCACTTCCAATCTAGTTGAGTAGGCAAGACATACACATGTGAAAATTTAGATAATTGGACACAGAGCTGAGAGAGAACAAAAAATAAATTTTTTAGGGCTTAATCCAAAGCTTCAATCATTGTAAAGTGACAGGTGTCTCCATGCTAGACAACTGCTAAATAAAGCTATCTGGGTATCTTCGCAACGAAATTTTCTCATTTCTAACTTTTTGGCAGATCAGTATTCTCTGCCTCCAGAGAAATATGATTTATTGATTGTATTAATAAAAGAAACAGGAATTTTCTAGAGGGCAACTATATCTACATTCTAGAACTTTAGGGAACCAATCAGAAATAATTTTTGAGATCTCTTCTTTTTTTCCCTTCTAACTATAGCATTTAGCATTGTGTTTTTCATATGGTAAAATTTCAAAATTTTATCTAACCATCTCTTTGCCATGGAGTTCTTTTCTTGTCTGGGATTGTAGCTCAGTCATCGCAGCAAAAAAGGTTTTCAGAATTTATTGAGAGCCTCCCAGCGATTTGGTATCTTTATCTGTTCTTTGCTACACTCTAGTTTAATACCATTTAATCTATTCCATTTATTTAATATCTAGTTTCAATGTCCCTTTACACCCAACTGATCGAATTGCCAACATCATTTTATTATGTGGAAGGAACAGGGAATATTATTTTAAATGGTATGTTTCTCCTCATCTGTAAAATAGAGAGCTTGAAATAGATGAGGTCAGAGTTTTCTCTTCATGTTACAAGGCTAAGAGTATAATGAAAAGGTGTGCATCCTCTTAAATTTCAGAGCCCAGGACAAGGCAGCCATGCAGTTGAGTGAATTGGAAGAGGAAATGGATCAGAGGATTCAGGCTGCAGAACACAAGACACGGAAAGACGTGAGTTTGTGGGATGGCCCCTTCATGCGACGAATCCTCAGAACACCTTTTATGGACAGGGCACCGGGCATCCTCTGGGTGCAGCAAGTCCAGACTGCCACAGGTGCTCTCAACAAGGGCACTGTTAGTGCTGGTGGTTTTATCAGGGCGGGGGTGGGGGGTAGAGTAAGGAGAGAGGGAGAGGGAGTGGGGGGGGAGAGGGAGAGAGAGAGAGAGAGAGAGAGAGAAAGTAATCAAATAAAGTGGCTAATTTCAGATGGCAACAAGCACAGTAAAGAAATGGCATGTGTGATAGACAGGCTGCTTCAGGTTGGGAGGTCAGGGGCCTCTGTGAAGAGGGGACAGGAGAGCTGAGGCCTGGAGAAGGCAGAGCCCGCCTTCGTAAAGGATGGTGGCTCCACCCTTAATACCACTGTCTTGCTGCCCATGTCCACCGCTACTTTAAATCTAGATTACAATGAAGTTAAAATGCTCTCTGCTAATTTTGGTGTTGTTTTACAATGGGATATACTTTTACTCATCAATATAGGAACTCCCATATTTGAAAGTTGGGTGCTACCTTCAGTGATTTCCATAGGAGAAATAATTATCTTTTTCCTTTATGAAATATATTTGGGTGATTGATGTTTACTGAAAAGAGAAAATAGACATATTTCTTTGAGTAGCTAACTTCAGGTTGAACATTCCCTTTTTTTCTATTCATTTTCCCCATTAACTCTGAGAGGCAGAAAATTGAGAGAGAAGGGCCTGGGTGTTGGCATCCAATAGACCTTAGTTTGCCTCCTGGCTCTGCCCCATCTCAGTTAAGTGGCACTGGAAAAATAACATAACCTCTGAGCCTTTGTTTTTCCAGCTTTAGATGGGATAATGCCACCTACCTGCTTTAAGGAGGGTCGAGCCTGGTGATCTGTATGCGTGCCTAGTGCAGTGCCTGAGGTATGGTAGGGGCACCGTGGCCATTGCAGTTCTGCTCTTTTCTGGTGCTCTGCGTACCTTGTGTCCTTTCAGATTCTTCACCTTAAATTGCTTTACCACATGTATGCCTTCGGGTCTCTTGATTGTCTCATCTCTTAATAACACATTTAATAACTGTTTGGAAGTCATGTTCACAGAGTGAATAGCTCAGAGTCCATGGTCCAGCTTTATTACAATGATTATCCCATTCTTTTGTTAGCGCTTTATTTCTTCTAGTCTAGAAACAGTAACATCCTATTTTTTTCTGCCTTTTTCCCTCTCCATCCATTTAATCTGTGCATTCATTCATTCATCACACACTTATCAAGCATGTGCGTTATTTGTCATCAAATCTCCGCCTCTTCCAGCTAAGCACTTCCCAAACTCGTTGTTGGTGATGGATACCTGACCATGGCCCTACCCCTTATCACTTCATGTTTTGTTAATTATACCATCTTCCTCATTTTCCTTGGCTCTGGTACAGGGGTGGTGAATACATGGCATCTTTCTCTGTTCCACAGCGATGGCATAAGTGGCTGGTGAGTCACTGCACAGATGTGGTCTCTGAAACCTCAGCACACTGCTGCCAATGGAGCAGCTTTGGCCCTGGGATGACACGTATTTGCCAGTCTGCCCCAGTCTCCTAGTCTCTCTGGACTAACACATCCACGCTGACTGAAGGTTTTCCCTAACTCACCTCCACTAAGCGTGGCTTACCTTGGCTCCCCACACACAGTTCTTCACCCCGCAGCTCTGGCCTGGCTCATTGCTCTGCTTTCACTCCAGCTGGTTTTTTTTGCCTTGATAACTCCTCTCCACTTTCCTAAATTTTGCAAAGATCAAAGAAAGTCTCCCCTTCTCCCCAGTGCCCTCCCCTAGTCCTCTAGCCACGTTCACCTCTTCCTGACCTTGACTCCTCTTGCACATAGAGTGTTTATCCCATTGTTTCAGTTAGGGTTTTAAAAATATGTTGTAACAGCTTTATTGAGGTATAATGGGCATGCAATAAACTGTACCTACTCAAAGTGTAGACTATGATAAGATTGGATATGTGTATATACCGAGAAACCGTCACCACAATCAAGATAAAGGTAGGTTCACATACTGTTGGTTTCCACGCCCCTGTGTCATGCCATCCTTCCTTGCCCCTCCTTGTCAGGCAACCGTCTTACGTCTTCTTTGGTGAAGCGTCTATTAAAATCTTTTGCTCACTCTTAAAACTAGGTTGTTTGTTTTCTTATTATTGAGTTTGGGGAGTCCTTTATATATTCTGATCTATAAATATTTCCTGACTTATCTTTTCATTCTCCTAACAGTGTCTTTTGAAGAATAGAAATTTTTTATTTTTATGAAGTCCAATGCATCATAGATTTAAAGTAGTGGTGGACGTGGGCAGCATGGATATGTTTTTTCTTTGACGGATGTGTTTTTGATATTTAAGAAATCTTCGCATAACCCAAGGTTGCAAAGATTTTCTCCTGTGTTTTTTCTATAAGTTTTATTGTTTTAGATTTCACATTTAGGATCTAGTTTGTAAGGTATGGATCAAAGTTCATATTTTTTGCATATGCATATCTAATTGTTCCAGCCCATTTGTTGAAAATACTATCTGTTCTCTGCTGAATTGCCTTTGCACTTTGTCCAAAATTAGTTTTCTGTATTTGTGTTGGGTTTATTTCTGGGCTCTCCATTCTGTTCCATTGATTGATTTGTCTATCTTTATGCTGGTTATTACATTGTCTTGATGATTATTGCTTTATAATGTCTTGAATTAGTTCCATAATGAGTCTAGTATTAGTTCTTCAGCTTTGTTCTTTTTCAAAGTTGTATTGGCTATTTTAGGTCCTCAATTTCCTTGTCAGCTTGTCAATTTTGAAAAACAACAACAACAAAAACCCAAAACCTGTTGGGGGTTTGACTGGACTTCATTGCATCTGTAGATCAACTGGGGGAGATTTGGCATCTTATTAATAATGAATAATCCACAAACCTGATATATTCTCCATTTATTTAGGTCTTATTACACTCAACTCCACTGGTTATAAACTTAAAACTTTATTTGAATACAGAACATAGGATATTAAATTCCATAATGTGTTAAGAGAAAAAGGAAACTGAAAGATATTTGGGCTCATGGGAGCTGCAGCCCCTGACCTCCTGGAGTGCCCTTTTGCCATTCTCTGTACCAGGGGTGACACACATGAGAAGTACCAGCCTATGGGGCAGCACTTTGCATAGAAATTTGCAGGTGATGTGGTTTGAATTTAGATAAGGTGTAAACTCTTGGAAAAGCAGTAAACCCATCAGGCCTTCCTGAGTCCTGATGACATGATAGGATTCAGGCAAGCACTGGGGCCCTTGATTGTGCCATAGCTTTTCATTAAACGCAGCCGTATTTAATTAGCTAGTTAATTGATGTGCTGCAGCCCTCTATCACAGTTGAGTAGTGGTCTTAGAGGTGTCACCCCAGGTTACGTGTGTATATAGGTTGTGGGATTCTGCAGTTCTTCCAGTCTTGTAAGTTTCCATTCCAGAAGTGCTGGGCATCTAAAGTTTGGTTACTTCTGCTTTACCTTCTCACTGTCTCTGTGTAGGAGACTTGGGGTCAGCCTTAGTTTGACACAAAATCTTTCTCACCTACAGGATTTTGAAGAACCTATTTAAATCAACAAAATCATTTTTTTTTTTTCTTTCAGGAAAAACGCAAAGCTGAAGAAGCCCTCAGTGACCTCAGGCGTCAGTATGAAACAGAAGTGGGAGATCTACAGGTGACAATAAAGAAACTCAAAAAGGTAGGTTTGTGGCAGCTGGGCTTTGAGGGATACTTTCAGTATCTCAATGTGTCTACATTTTTAGCAACTAAAAACATGCAGAATCATATTGAAGCAGTGGATAGATCAGATTTCAGAATCAAATTGGACTCCTTGGCATGAATTTTTTTTAAAGGCCTGTAATTTCTATTTCTAAGGGCAGCCTATCTTCTGCATAGATCTAGTAAATATTTCTGGTCCCTTGAACAGTTGTCCATCAAACCTCAGTTTTCTTTCCTTGGTCTTTACCAAGTGCCTTCAAGTCCCACGTGTCCAGTGGACTGTCTGCTCACGACAGCAGGGACACTGTCTTTCCTGGTCATGTAGCCCTACACTCAGCTTACTGCAAGGTATATGTATTCAGTGAATATTTATTAAATGAAATGAATACTTCTCTTCTCTGTGGAAAGTTCCAGATCTAGAGGACCACTGATCAGCAAGAAGTGGGAGAGAACCTGTTGACATGAAAGCAGAGGTGTGATTGGTTTGGGCCTCTGCTCTATTTGGTTTCTAATGATTAGGGTCCATTTCACTCAGTGGTATGCTGGTAGATGTTTTACAACAGGCTCTGGAAAGGGGAGGAAGGGAGGAGGCATTTGTAGCATTTGCCGATCTTCATGGTATAAATATTCCCACCATTACCGATTTCAAGCTACCAAGTTGACATCACTGAATGCAGAGTTTGGGAAGAAATGCTTAAAATAAATAGGCTCTCGCCTGCTGGTACACATTGGCTCCAGCATAACACTGGATTCACTTCCTGCATGTGGATGGTCTCCATAACTAATGGAAATACCTTAGCTAAAATGAAAATGGGTACTTAAAAAATAATCGTCCCCGAAAGTGGCATTGTGAATTTAGGCACATCACTTTGCTTCTCTGGTTTTTCATAACCAGAGATAACCTTTAATGCTCCTTCCAGTGTTTATACTGAATGAGATTAAGTGATAATTAACTGCATTTGTGGGTTACTGCAATTTAAACCTCTGGAATTATTAAGAATTCTCCCCAGTATCCTTCTTGGAAAAGTATTATCAACGTCAACCTTATATCTGATTTCCAAAGGTCATTAGACCATAATATTATTCTTGTATTACAGAATTTGAATGGACCAATCCTTTGCTTAATGCTAGAGTTACAGATTCTGCTAGTCACTGTCCTCAATTATTTCTGTGTCATCCAAACCTTTAAACTAAGAGAATGTTTGCAAGAGGAGACACAGAGTTGTTTTTTCATATAGTATATGATGAAGACCAAATAGGCCCTGAACAGTAAGAGTCAGGAATGACGAGACCCAAGTCCTTATCAAGACTGTGCCAATTTCAGACTCCCCTGGTGGTGCAGTGGTTAAGAGTCCGCCTGACAAGGCAGGGGACACGGGTTTGAGCCCTGGTCCGGGAAGATCCCACATGCCGCAGAGCTAATAACTAAACCAATGCGCCACAACTACTGAGCCTGCACTCTAGAGCCAGCGAGCCGCAACTACTGAGCCCACGTGCTGCAACTACTGAAGCCCACGCACCTAGAGCCTGTGCTCCGCAACAAGAGAAGCCACCGCAGTGAGAAGCCCATGCACCGCGAAGCCCACGCACCGCAACGAAGAGTAGCCCCCGCTCGCCGCAACTAGAGGGAAAGCCCATGGGTAGCAACAAAGACCCAACGCAGCCAAAAATAAAAAAAAAAATTTTAATTTAAAAAAGACTGTGCCAATTTCTTCTGTAACACCCAGGACAATTGGCTTCATCGTTCTTTTTTTAAAAAAAATAAATTTATTTAGTTATTTATTCATTTATTTATTTTTGGCTGCGTTGGGTCTTCGTTGCTGCACGCTGGGGGCTTTCTCTAGTTGTGGCAAGCGGGGGCTCTTCATTGCGGTGCACAGGCTTCTCACTGCGGTGGCTTCTCGTTGCAGAACATGGGCTCTAGGTGCACAGGCTTCAGTAGTTGTGGCACGCGGGCTCAGTAGTTGTGGCTCATGGGTTTGGTTGCTCCGCGGCATGTGGGATCCTCCTGGAGCAGGGATCGAACTCGTATCCCCTGCCTTGGCAGGCAGACTCTTAACCACTGCACCACCAGGGAAGTCCGGCTTCATCATTCTGATCGTTAGCTTCTCATCTGTAAGATGGGATTAATAATAAACTATCCTGTCTAACCACAGTGACTGACATTTTCTTGACTTTGTAGCTTATTAAGCTCTTCTTCATAATTTAAAAAAATCAAATTCTTAAACTTTCTCTGAGGAAAGTGCAAACTTCCCACTTTTACAGATGAGAACACTGAGTTCCAGGTTAAATAACTTGCACAAAGTCACTCAGCTAATAAGCAATGGGTTGTCTTTCTGTCTTTACACAGTTGGTGCTTTCTCACTTATACCAGACTTCCTGCCTGCCTGATAGGGTTGTTCTGCGAGAGAGTAAGAGATAATTTATGGGAGAACATGTTAAAAGCTGTAAAGGAACATACAGAGGTCTACAGATTTAATATAATCACCAGACATTACCTTATGCCAGTGGTTCTGAGAAACTCATTTTCTTCCCCACAATTTTTTTTCTCTGAAATTGGCATGATCTTAAAATCAGTGGCTCTTTCGGCTTCAGCCACTTGAAAACCTTCCACTGATGCCACCTGGCAAGATGAAGAAAGTCTATCATCAAAGTACTTAGATTTTGATGAAATATCGCATTCATTTTGATCAATGCATGCATATTCTATTAATGGACACCCACAAATCCCCACATTTCCCAAGGGATGTAAGCTATGTGTAAGAAAGACATTTTTGTTGTCCATGTTAGGGATGCTTCTGAGCCAATTTAGTCTGGTAATGCTCAGTAATCAACCAGGAAGTAAAGCTCATTTGTGTATTTATATAATTTTGTGTGTGTGTCTCTAACTTCATACCATACTTAAATTTTATTGACTTAAATCATTATATAAGCATTTTTTGACATCACCATGAAGAAAACATAGTTGATTTTTGACACCAATTCTGCTCTTAAAAATCTTGGACTCTAGTAAGAGAGTTAAAACACTCATAAGTAATTATGATATAGAATAGCAAATAGAAAGGTCCAGACTCATACGCAACATAACTGAAAAAGGGAGGACTGAGTTGCTTGATAGTTGAATGGTTTCCCCAAAACGGCTTTTCAATTGTTTCAAAGAAAAATATACACACTACTATATATATAAAATAGACTACTATATATAAAATAGATAACCTACTATATATAAAATAGATAACCAACACGGACCTACTGTATAGCACAGGAAACTATACTCAGTATCTTATAATAACCTATAATGGAAGAGAATGTAAAAAAAGAATGTATATATATGTGTGTAATTGTACATAAGTACATATGTATAATATGTACTTTACACCTGAAACTAACACACTGTAAATCAACTATATTTCGATTTAAAAAAAAAGAAAAAAAATGTACCTTGGCAAAAAAAAAAATTCATGAAATAAGAAAAACCCTTTTTTAAATGTTTAAATTATTTAAAGCAAATTTTCAAATCCTTCTGGATTATATGTAGTTTAATGATTTATAAGGTTGTATAATGTTGAAAATTGGAGACTTCTAGAATTCCCATATCTACATGCACATATATTCCTAAACTTAACCAAATCAATTCAAAGTGAGTTTGTAAACGCCCAACTTTTATTTGCTTTTTCAGCTAGAAGAACAATCAAAACACATAAGTCAAAAGGAAGATGTAGCTGCATTAAAAAAACAAATTTATGACTTATCAATGGTAAGAATTAACTTTTCACTTACAGTAATATATTTCCTGTTAGACTACTGTTTCCTAAATAAAATCATGCTATGATTTCAATATTCCAGGAATAAAAGCTTAAAGAGAAATTAATACTACAGTTAGAGAAAGTCTTTGAAATACCTCTGACTAAAGGTATTATATTTATGCAGGCTTTTTCCCTCAGTGATACCTATTGTAAATGCTTTTTTTTTTATTCAAAGCAATAATGGCATGGCCTTTAAATTTTAAATAGTTAACCCCTGCATTCTTATAACATCAACTTTCATCTGTTTCCCTGACTTTGTAAGATGAGGTATTATTGCCCTGCCCTTCCTCCAAGTTTTCTGTCTGTCCCTTTTCCATCTTCTACTGCCCCTATCTTTAGTATTTCTGTTGCCATAAATGATAACATCAACATCGTTATATTATCGTCATTTTCTTTATTTTGTTTTCAGGTTGACTCTAAAAGTTGAAAACCAATAATGAACATTTCCTTTATCGTGACTCTAAATATTCTCCCTGCAGAGCCAAGAAGTGAGCTAAAATTGCAGTTCTTTCTCTCCACTCATTATCCCTGTGCCACTCAAAAGAGAAGGTCCCCCAGCTTTGTGGTCAGATAAATCCCCTTTATGCATTACCAGTTTCAGATTTTGCTACCTCCTAGTTGGTTTTGTGCTTGGATCACAGTGTTCTCATAGAGTTGCTTACTTCTCATGGATTCTCTGGTGGAGTTTTTGGTTTCTTATAAAAAGAGCCTGCCATCTTCATGATATTACCTCTACCTTGCAACTTCTTATTTATTCTTTCCAGTACATGGAATTTTTTTTTTCTCCTTGAAAATATTAATTTTGGAGTCCAGGAAATTTCAATTCTTATTGGACTGGCTGCTTTTTAAACTTGCTACCCAGATGTCATCTTGGAATTTCTGATCATTTTAGGTAGCTGTGGTAGGATTCCTGCACAGCTAGGCAAACATCTGTTTAGCTCAAGGCCTCTCCCCTGAAAGATGCCCTTCCTCAGAGCTCTGTGTGTGAAGCTGGCTGTCAGATATAGGAACCCAATTACCAGATGCATGGGGCCTGGATGTTCAGAGAGAAGCCTTAGCTTTGCTTTTGGGAATCATTCAGTTATTTTAAAAAAGACAAGCCCCATCTTGTTGCCTTTGGAATCAACTCTGGCTTATCTGCTCTTCTTTCCTAGGGTAAGAGCAGGTAAAGGCTTGAGAGGCAGCATGTCTTAATGTACAGTTTTAATCTCTATTTCCAGACCCCCTTTCTCACTCTCTGGGGTTCTGCCTGACCAGTTGTCTCTTCTTTGTTCTACAGCAGAACCTTCAACACACATCTTCTGGACCTCCTTTTTCCCTACTCTCTTCCCCTTGTCAGCACATTGCCATCCGGTTTCCTTTTTCCAGCCATATGTTTAAATCACCTGACTGCTGATGGGCCCCTTTTCCATTCTTTTAATTTTTATTGGTTTATTTCCTTTGGTATTTCATGTTAATGGGGTCTCAAAAGGGAAAGAAGACAAATTCATGTGCCCAGTCCACCATATTGAACTGGAAGCCTCCAATGATTTTTTTCTTTCTCTTTTTTTTGTTTTTGTGTTTGTTTTTTTGTTTTTAAGAAAAATATAGAAATCTCCTAACCACACTGGCTTATTTTCAAGTGCAAAATTAAAAATGTTAGGTGATAGGATTTATTGTGAAAAGTAGCCAGTCTACCTGGTAACAGGTATTGTTAATTCCACAGAATATCTATCAGTAGTTCCACAGCTCTCATTAAGTAAAACAGATGTTTAAATGTTTGGTCTCCGTTAATTTGCCAATAACATGTTAAAGTACGTCATGATAAACTCTTGACTGTTGTAGTTTCACACCAAATGTCAAGTATTTTTAAAAAAGAGCTTTGAGGATTTAATTTTTGACTCTTTAATACTTTATGAAAATATCAAATTACCTTGAATTGATAATTAGTTATTTGAACACCAAGATTTGAAGACTTGTGGAGGGGTGAGAGTGATGTGTGGGAAGGTTACACTACACTTGACTTCACTTCTCCCGGGTAGAAACTCTGAGTCTAATGACCTGCACTGTGCCTTTCCTCTAGGAAAATCAGAAAGTTAAGAAAGATCTTTTAGAAGCACAGACAAACATAGCCTTTCTTCAGAGTGAATTAGATTCTTTGAAAAGTGATTATGCTGATCAGAGTCTGAATTCTGAAAGGTATGAAACTTCACATTTTACTTTCCAGTTTGAGTGGAATGTTTATTTAGGTAACCATCCATGTCATTGAAGCTCAGCTATGTAATAATAAAGGGTTATTTATTAACTTTACTAATGTGTTCTTTGCTTTCTAAAGATTTTACTTTTAGTGTCAGATTTCCTAGTGATTTTTGTGTTTTCAATTTTTTTAATTATTGGCTGCTCAGGAAAGTGCAGGGCTTAGTAATGTTTGAATTAACTGGCAGCAGAAGAATATATCTAAAGTGTCAAGAGGCAGCGCTAATTGAAGTGCTTTGAAGGTAGGAATCCTGGCCCTACAACATAAAATAATGGAAAATGAGACATCTTAGGCAAGTCATTTTATTTTGCTGTGCTTTAGTTTTGCAGTATGGTGTTAATAACATATGACCTAACACACATGTACCCACAGAGGCATGTAATTATATATAAGGAAGATACACATGTATATTTATATAAGGGTATTTAAATATAAAATTCATCTATATGCATTAGTATATGTGTGTATCCCCTAGTACATGTATACTTGAGAAAAACACCTTGTGTTTTGTTTGTTGGTTTGCAGACTTTAATCAGAATTAAGGTCCTGTAATGGAAAGCAGTGAAACATTTATTAAGGACTTAACTATATACAGGTCCCTGAGCTAGATAAGGAGTTATGAGTGTGGAATATATAAAAAAAAGAAAAGACGTGGCCTCTGCTCTTTGAGAACTTCAAATTTAGTTGGGAAAAATTAAAAGTTAAAAGCGTTATGGAGTTAAACAGCATAAGAACTCAGCCATGTCAGAAACAATACCACTGCAGTGTCACAGGTTGGGTTCATTGCCATGAGATGGTAGACAGAGTGTTCCTTTAGTTCAGAAAGGTGGAGACTTTATTAAAGAAGAGATACTTGAGATGAGTTTGTCAGCAAGCAACACAGGTCACACTGACAATTGCCCGGCACTGTCTTTAGTACTTTACTAGCGTTAACGCATTCATGGTTTCCTATGAGATAGGGACTTTCCTTATCCCCATTTCACAGATGGGAGAAGAGTCTCAGAGATGTTCCAGGTGAGGCAGAACCCAAAGCAGGAGCAAGGACATGGGGAAGGATGAGACTGGTTTGGGGAACAGTGGTCAGCCTGGTGGACAGAAAAAGATATTTGGAATGGAAAGGCAAACATTTAAAAAAGATTAAAAAGTTTAAAAGCTAGTTTAAGGCTATAATGTAAGGCCCCAGAATTTTTGGCTAAGGAACTTAAATTCCCACAGACAATTGGGAAACTTTTAGCCTTATCAAGAGAGCAAATGGACAGCTTATTACAGACAAAATTTGACAGCCTGAGGTTTTTTGGAAGCTAGTGATGGGGTTTTATCTGCTTAGAAATGGGGCAGGTGTGAGGTAGGGGCTGGAGGTAAGTGGCTGATGTTCTGAGTGGACATTTTGAGGAGGAGGCCAGGGCTTCTTCACAATAAAGCAACAGAGGAATCGCTGAGCGTGAGTTTACAGTGAACAGAGAAAGCCTGGTCCTGTGGATTCCACTGTGGCTTAGGGTAAGGCGGGGAGCGCAGGCAGGGCTGGGAGCACAGTGAGGAGGAGGAATCACAAGAAGGGAGAGTACAGCTGGGGCTGAAGTTGCATATGGCTTGGAATGAGCAGAGAAGAGTCAGAGGTGAGAGAATGGATTGGGCGGAAGGGACTGGTAATGTGAGTAGCTGGGGAGAGGGGACTCAGCAGAACATCAGGGGTTCAGTCCCAGTGAAGAACAGAACCAGGTCAGTGGGCTGGGGTGGAGGAGCTGGTGGGTGCAGGGAGGGGGATGGGGGGAGCAGAGCCTTGCGAGAGGAAGCAGAGGCGTGGGTGTGCTTGTGGGTCACAGGAGGAGAGGAGGCTGCTGATGTCTCAGAGGAACCAGGCAGCAGCACAGAGAGAAGACCACGGTCAAGCACACAGGCCTTCGGAAAAGGCGGAAAGAGGGTCTGGGAGGGTAGGTGTCGGTAAGGCAGGACTGAACACCTAATCCGCATTCAAACATAAAATATAATTTTACAGGGATCTGGAAATAATCCGAGAGTACACAGAAGATCGAAATAGTCTTGAGAGGCAAATTGAAATACTCCAGTAAGTTCTCATATAAAGTCCTCATCACATTTACATTTAACTTATGTTTTGTTAGTAAAACAGGTGCCACATGTAACACGAGTTGCCATATATCAAAGGCTGGGTTCGCGGCTCCACGCGTGTCCCTTCTCGACACGGTGTGTTCAGCACGTCAGCTTCGCTTTCTGATGCTTCTAATCCTACATAAACTATTCAAATCCAGGGACTAGAGTATAATTCTCTAAAAGTGCTCGCAAGTCAGGTGATATGTCTGGCACGTCTTTATGATACCTTTATTTTACTGTAAAGGACAGTGGCCCTGACCTCATCAGCTTTCTCTGCAGCTCAGCACACTGAGAGGTTTCAGGCGTCTCACATAGTGCATGTCACATCACTAGGCATACACGATCATTCTTTGGCAATTTATTGTGTCTGGTTAGCAGTATATTTTTCTTTTCTTTTTTTTTTAACCTCTTGGAAATATTACACCTGCTCTGTCAAATTTGCAGCTAAGTTTTAGGAATTCCATCCTCTGAGACCTTCCCCACAAAACCTCCCCCTTTCCCACTGCCCCTTTCTCTTTTTCACCTAGGCAGTATTTTCTTCTGGTTTTAGTTCCCCCAAATGATGCCAGGTCAGATTTGACAATTTTTTTCCATCATTATGAACGCTTATTACATCTCACCTGTGACAATGATAGAGTTGATATATTACAAGAATCCTGTTAATTCATTTATTCATTCATTCAGCAGGTTTTCACTCAGCACCTTTTATGGTTCAGGTATGCCAGGAGCTGAGGATACAGTAGCAAGTAGGAGAAAAAGGCCTATCTCCTTATGGGGCTAGTCCAGGGGAAGAGGATGGAACCTGATCAATACTTACAGATGTTAGATGCCAAAGGAGCGGCAGGGGCCAGGGGGAGCCGAGTGTCTCGTAAGGGCATCCTCCTAACCAGAAAGGTCTAGGAAGCGTCTGACTTCTGAAGGACGAATAAGCCTGAAGCAGGGAGATAGTAGCCAGTCTCTACGGCAGAGACTTCATTTGATAGAAGAGGTTGCTCAGTCTCTGATAGCTTAAATGGCTGCTGTAAGGCATACAGAAAGTAAGTGCCTGACTTGGGATTTGAACCTGAGTCAACATTGGAGCCTTTAACTGGTATAAAACTGGTATAAAACTGCTGGTGGTACAGCACCATGCCACAAGAAGGATGCAGGAGTAGCCAGGAGAAAGAAGTGTGACATAACACAGCACATCCGTGCAGCGGGGATAGAGAGTAGGTGGGGCCGGCTGGCTTCAGGCCTTTAGGGAACACAGACCTGCACCAAACCTATCCAAACAATGGAGCTACCTGAAGGAGCAGTGGGTTCCACAGCATAGCTGACTCACTCCTAAAATGCCTTGAGACCTCTAAAGAGAGGTGACACACTGTTAAGTTGCACTTCTAGTAGTGAATTATGATCTCGGTTATGAGGTTTGAAGGGAAGTGGCAGAAAGATACAAGCGGTGGTAATGCCACGTTCTGAATATCACAGCCTGAAAAGAAGTGGTGACTTTCACCCCCACTAATACTTTCCTTATCTATTTATTTACTTTGTAGAACAGCTAACAGGAAACTGCATGACAGTAACGATGGCCTAAGGAGTGCCCTTGAAAACAGTTACAGCAAGTTCAACAGATCCTTGGTATGTGATAGAATTTTATAATGCATTTCATTCTTTCTCGTGGTAGTTTCATAAAAATCATATATTTTCTTAGAAGAGAACTTATAATAATGAGAAACTATTTCATATAATAAAAGGAGACATTTTCCCAACTTAAAAAATATGCCACTCCTCTGCATAAATAAATGTCTAAGTGTCAGCCAACTCTTTGTTCAATGTTCCAGAAAACCAGAGAAAGATGTATAAGGTGTGACCTGGGTCCTGGAAGAGTTTATAGTATAGTAGGGAGTTAAGATGTGCGCAGATAGCAATAATAGAAGAAAAAGTGAGATGTCTCATGGAGGTTAAAATATATATTGCCCAGTTGAGAGGAGAGAGAGGGTGCTTCTGGCTGAGGAGTTTATTTAGACCCACTGGTTTGTTCTTTCTGGTAGTGAGATCATCAGAGTGGAGGCCTTGGGCCTTAAACCCTCCTACAGAAACAAGCTAAGGCCCATTTGGAATTTTGAGGACCTTTCCCTAGACTACATGTGCCAGAAAGCCTCTTCCCCCACTTTTGGGGGTCAGCTTCAAGGTTGGGGTTCCAGTGCCACAGCTTTGGGTATGGATGAGTCAGCTACTAAGCCAAATGATGGTTTGAGAAGAGATAAATCCTCAGTCGGTATTGCAGGGTCCTGGCAAATCTGGGGAACCAAGATTCCCCTTTATGGCTTATATGGTAGGGTTTGGACTTAAGACATGATGAGGAGAGAGTACTATGGGAAGTTGTTGCAGTTTTTCCCTTGATTTCTGTGCTTTCGTTTTCTCAGGTAGGATACCAAACTTTTAATTACATTAGTAAACTAGTGTGCTACAGTTTTTAAAAATGTACACAGAATTTTTACATGTAATAACAAAATATTACGTATTTTATGTATTACAGCGCATAAATAATATATCACCAGGGAATACAATTTCCAGAAGCAGTCCTAAATTTAATGCTCATTCTCCTCAACCTCTGGGCTATGACAGGTATGTTAACACCTACTTACTTTTTGTTTAAATTCTGGAACAGAGTTAAAAGGAAAGTACATTTCCTTACAGGTAAATTAGAATAACAGAATATATTTGGGGCACTAATATCTGTTTTCTACTATCTTACTTTAAATTTATGAAACATGAAACATGTAACGATTAAAGTAAAAATGTTTTAGAGAGAGTAAAGTGATTCCTTTAAGATGTTATCGTGACTTGGTTTTATGTATGCTTACCCTTACCTCATGCCTATTAAGTCTTGTTTCTTAGAAGTGCCCTCAGTAAGAGGTGTTTCAGGGAAGCCAGTGGAACTACCATATGTGATGTTGTGATATACGCAGTCTATGATGTTGAGACTCTTGGCACAATCTGTAAATGTTTAATAGCTCAGTATAATATTATGCAAGCTATGTTCAAGGAAAGGCAAACTTTCAAAACAAACAGAAATGTGGCAAGTAGATGTTTATGCGCTAATGTATTAAAGGAGTCACAGAGGCTTCCCAGAAGTGAGGATTTAGCTCTATTTTTAATCAAATGAAGTGAAATATTAGCCCTGCTATAACTTGAGATCTAGCAGTAAAAACTGAAAGATTACATTTGTGTACACATGTGTATACATATACATGTCCAGTGTTGCTACTTAATAGGCTAACTTGGAGTATGTCAAAGTTTGATGGTAGACGTGAGTGCATAAACTGCAGGTCTCTGGCTCTCCATTTCTGATGCCACTTTCATAATTTATGTTCCTTCCCTTTTCATTTGAGGACTTTTGGTGTAAAGAATAATGTACTTAGTATCTTGGCATTAGCAAAATGGCCATATCCCCTTTCAGGAAGGTCTGTTTCCAAGGCTTACTGGTAATCACTTTTAATAAAATTCTATCCAAGTATCAGATGTTTTTATTATTCACTGATTTATTTAATAAAAAATTTGAATGGTTTATCTATTTGTAGGAAACTGGCTTCTCTGTTTTTGAGAAATAGATATTACTTTTTTTTAAGTTTAAAAAGGTATTATTCTTTATTTTTAAAAATTGTGATAAAATATACATAACGTAAAACTTACCATCTTCACTATATTTAAGTGTACAGTTCAGTGGCATTAAGTACATTCACATTGTTTTGCAACCGTCACCACCACCCACCTCCAGAACATTTTTCTTTTTTCTTTTTTTTTTCCACACACACACACACACACACACTGTATTTTATTTTTACAATAGATAAACTGACACCAGGCATTGTACATGGATGACCACAACAAAAGCAACAATGATTGCACTTACGAAACACACTCATACTATGTCATAATATTGACATTCAGTCCAGTAATCCTCCACTGTAACAGCTCCTTTACTTTGCAATGAAAATTGATTTGTATATTTTTTGCCTCTGGGACCTTGTGGGATTTTTTTTTTATTCAAACAGAAAGTCACAAAAATTATAATCATCCTCATCAGTTCACTCAGTCCCATGTAATTAATTTTTTTTTCATCTTGATCTTTTGTTAGCACTTTTATGAATTCATAAGTTTTCCATTAGAGTTCTGAAAATGCTTCTTCATTCAGTTCAGCAGTATAGTTAGTTACCAGAAACCTGTACTTGTCAGAGTCTTTTCCATGAATTTCTTGAAGATGAAACCCTTCTATAGGAACATTTTTGCAAAAGCATCAGGGTACACCCAGAACTGTCTGTAAATGACAAAAGACTTAAAAATGACCACGGTTAAAGATTTGATGAAAGTTCATAATAATGCAATTGACAAGGAAATTTAGTTATTTCTGAGATATACATTTTAAGGTAATAACTAGAATTATGACTTATAACATTATACCAGAACGTATAAGAGTTTTAGAAATTTCATGTAATGTCTGAAACATTTATATTAACATATTTCCATACAAATAACCCACAGAGAGTTTAGCATTAGTTGTTTTTTTGTTTCTTTATACTGCAGGTTCTTATTAGTCATCAATTTTATACACATCAGTGTATACATGTCAATCCCAATCGCCCAATTCAGCACATCACCATCCCCACCCCACCGCGGTTTTCCCCCCATGGTGTCCATACGTTTGTTCTCTACATCTGTGTCTCAACTTCTGCCCTGCAAACCGGTTCATCTGTACCATTTTTCTAAGTTCCACATACATGCATTAATATACAATATTTGTTTTTCTCTTTCTGACTTACTTCACTCTGTATGACAGTCTTTAGATCCATCCACATCTCAACAAATGACTCAATTTCGTTCCTTTTTATGGCTGAGTAATATTCCATTGTATATATGTACCACAACTTCTTTATCCATTCGTCTGTCGATGGGCATTTAAGTTGCCTCCATGACCTGGCTGTTGTAAATAGTGCTGCAATGAATATTGGGGTGCATGTGTCTTTTTGAATTATGGTTTTCTCTGGGTATATGCCCAGTAGTGGGATTGCTGGATCATATGGTAATTCTATTTTTAGTTTTTTAAGGAACCCCCATAGGTTCCTTAAAAAACCTATGTATCACTTATGAATATAGATGCAAAAATCCTCAACAAAATATTAGCAAACCAAATCCAACAATACATTAAAAGGATCATACATCATGATCAAGTGGAATTTATCCCAGGGATGCAAGGATTTTTCAATATCAATGTGATGCACCACATTAACAAACTGAAGAATAAAAACCATATGATCAGCTCAGTAGATGCAGAAAAAGCTTTTGACAAAATTCAACATCCACTAATGATTTAAAAAACTCTCCAGAAAGTGGGCATAGAGGGAACATACCTCAACATAATAAAGGCCATATATGACAAACCCACAGCTAACATCATTTACTCAAAGGTGAAAAAGTGAAAGCATTTCCTCTAAGATCAGGAACGAGACAAGGATGCCCACTCTTGCCACTTTTATTCAGCATTGTTTTGGAAGTCCTAGCCACAGCAATCAGAGAAGAGAAAGAAACAGAAAGAATCCAAATTGGAAAGGAAGAAGTGAAACTGTCACTATTTGCAGATGGCATGATACTATACATAGAAAATCCTAAAGATGCCACCAGAAGACTACTAGAGCTCATCAATGAATTTGGTAAAGTTGCAGGATACAAGATTAATATACAGAAATCTGTTGCATTTTTATACACTAAGAGTGAACTACCAGCAAGAGAAATTAAGGAAACAGTCCCATTTACCACCTCATCAAAAAGAATAAAATACCTAGGAATAAACCTACCAAAGAAGGTAAAAGACCTGTTCTTGGAAAACTATAAGACACTGAAGAAAGAAACTGAATATGACACAAACATATGGAAAGATATACTATGTTCTTGGATTGGAAGAATCATATTGTTAAAATGACCATACTGCCCAAGGCAATCTACAGAGTCAATGCAATCCCTAACAATGTAATCACTAACAAAATACCAAAGGCATTTTTCTAGAACAAATAATTTTAACATTTGTATGGAAACACAAAGGACCCTGAATAGCCAAAATCATGTTGAGAACGAAGAACAGAGCTGGAGGAATCATGCTCCCTGACTTCAGACTATGTTACAAAGCTACAGTCATCAAAATAGTGTGGTGCTGACACAAAAACAGACACATAGATCATTGGAACAGGATAGAGAGTCCAGAAGTAAACCCACACACTTATGGTCAATAAATCTATTACAAGGAGGCAAGAATATACAATGGAGAAAAGACAGTCTCTTCAGTAGCCAGTCCTGGGAAAACTAGACAGCTACGTGTAAAAGAATGAAATTAGAACATTCTCTAACAATGTATGCAAAAATAAACTCAAAATGGATTAAAAATCTAAGTGTAAGATCAGATACCATAAAACACGTAGAGGAAAATGTAGGCAGAACATTCTTTAATATAAATCATAGGAATATTCTTTGGATCCATCTCCTAAAACAAAGGAAATAAAAGCAAAAATTAACAAATGGGACCTAATTAAACTTATGAGCTTTTGCACAGCAAAGGAAATTATCAACAGATCAAAAAGACAACCCACTGAATGGCAGAAAATATTTGGAAATGTATGACCAACAAGGGGTTAATATCCAACATATATAAACAGCTTACATAACCAAACATCAAAAAAACGAACAGCCGAATTAAAAAATGGGCAGAAGAACTGAATAGACATTTCTCTAAAGAGGTTGCTGATGGCCAACAGGCACTTGAGAAGATGCTCAACATCGCTAATCATCAGGGAAATGCCAATCAAAACCACAGTAAGATATCACCTCACACCTGTCAGGTGCTATCATCAAAAAGATGATATCATCAAAAAGAACACAAATAACGAATGTTGGCGAGGATGTGGAAAAAAGGGAATCCTCATACACTGTTAGTGGGAATGTAAATTGGTGCAGCCACTGTGGAAAACAGTATGAAGTTTTCTCAAAAAACTAACAATGGAATTACCATATGACCCAGCAATTCCACTTCTGGATATATATCTGAAAAAAACAAAAACACTAATTCTAAAAGATGCATGCAGCCCAGCGTTCATAGTAGCATTACAATAGCCAAGATATGGAAGCAACCTAAGTGTCCATCAACAGATGAACGGATAAAGAAGATGTAGTATATATATACAATGAAATACAACTCAGCCATAAAAACTAATGAAATTTTGCCATTTGTAGCAACATGGATGGACTTGGAGGGCGTTATGCTAAATGAAATAAGTGAGACAGAGAAAGACAAATACTGTATGATATCTCTTATATGTGGACTCTAAAAAATACAACAAACTACTGAACATAACAAAAAAGAAGCAGACTCACAGATACAGAGAACAAACTAGTAGTTACTAGTGGGGAGGGAGGAAGGGGCAATATAGGGGTAGGGCAGTAAGAGGTACAAACTATTAGGTATAAAGTAAGCTACAAGGATATATTGTACAACGTGGGGAATATAACCAATATTTTTTAATAACTGTAAATGGAGTATAACCTTTAAAAATTGTGAATCACTATATTGTATACCTATAATTTATATAATAGTGTACATCAACTATACTTCAGTTAAAATTTTTTTAATTAAAAGCATCTTGTAAATTTAATTTTATTGCTTTTGTGGCCTTATTGGATTTTAAGTTGTATATTTGTTTTAGTTTTGAGTTTTTTCTAAGAACTCTAACAAAAATATAACTTGTTTTGTATTTTTACATATTTAATTGTAATTAAAATATTCTTCAGGCAGATAATAGTTTACTTTTAAAAGGGTATGTATATAAGTTGAGTTTGAGAAAGTCTGATCTATACCTATATTTTTTATTTAGATCTATATTTTTATGGAGGTGATTTTTCAATCAGGATGTTTTTCTCTTTCATTCCTTATCAAAAATATGAATAGGTTAGGGCTTCCCTGGTGGCGCAGTGGTTGAGAGTCCGCCTGCCGATGCAGGGGACACGGGTTTGTGCCCTGGTCCAGGAAGATCCCACATGCCGCAGAGCGGCTGGGCCCGTGAGCCATGGCTGCTGAGCCTGCGCGTCTGGAGCCTGTGCTCCGCGACGGGAGAGCCCACAACAGTGAGAGGCCCGTGTACCGCTAAAAAAAAAAAAAAAAAAAGATTACCCTCTCTTTTCTAAGAACATTCATCTCTTATTATTTCTCCTATCTGGAGACCTATATACCCTGCCCATTTCCTCTTTCTGATGACATCATGTAGGCCAAGTGGCTAGGATGGTGCCCAATGTGTAGTAGGAACTAAGTAAGTTGTAACCCTTGTTTTATTTCAGTATAAACTTAGATACTTATGGGAATCAAATGGAAAAGCAAAAGTAAATGAGGCAATTAACATTTATAAAATGCTGCAGTTTCCCAAGTGGAAAGATCCACAGAAGTCAGGAGTTCTAGCCTTTGTATGGGGCATCTCCCTATGAAACCTCTCCCATAGGAGTCTTTGAGACATGTCCACATTTAGTGGCAGAAAATTCATCTTGTATGCCAGACCATTCCAGGGCCACACATTTCTGACTGCCTGGCATTCTTCACCATGTCAATTACAGACGTGATTCCCAGAAAAGTTTACCAGTTGGCCCTGAGAGAATATAGTCTTCCTGTGTCAGCTCTTCAAATATTTGAGGAGAGAAACCATTACAACTTAAGCCGAGTGCACTGAAACATTTCTCAGACTGGAGGGTTTAAAGTCTCAGGTCATAATAGAGGTATTATCCAGAAATGGACATGCTGTTCAAAATATGGTCTGACCACATTAGAATAAAAAGGTTCAGATGTTCTGTGTATATTTTTCTTAACACAACTTGAGGTTACATTTACATCCTGGGCATTCTGATTCTTTTTGTATCAGGAAATAAAGGTGATTTTTTAAAAATAGCTTCCTTTATTAAATGTTTGATTTAAGTGTCTTTATCTTAATTGATTGTTGCATAGAATGAACTATTGCTCTGAGCATTTTATTTCCCCTGTTGCTTAATCATGGAATACACTGAGGCTCTTGGCAAGAATGAGAATATCGGTCTTTTTGATTCTGTTGCTGTCTGAGTCCATTGCTGTGTCATCTTGAGCATCGCCGGCCCTCAGGTACAGCAGTCCTCTCCTTTGTCACCAGGTCATCCCGCTCTTCCTACATGGATGAGGACTGTGACTCTCTGGCCCTCTGTGATCCCATGCAGAGGATAAACTGTGACATTGACAGCCTGCCTGAGAGCTGCTTCGACAGCGGCTTGTCTACCCTGAGAGATTTCAATGAGTATGACTCGGAGGTGGAGTACAAGCACCAGAGGGGATTCCAGAGGTCACACGGCACACAGGAGAGCTCTGGGGGTGATGCTTCAGACACAGACGTAAGCCCCAAAGTCATTTCTCTCCTAGGCCTGATCTTCCATAGAAATACGTATCTCACCCCGTTTGACCTTTATCTGTCATGGGCATTGTTTTAAAGGTTATACATGTGAAACATAGTTGGGAAAATGTTTCTCCCTATCAAGTTAGGGAAAACTCTCACAGATTCCGTTTTGCAGCCACTCTGTTCCATAATAGCATTGACTGTTGATTCAGCAGCATATTTTTCTTCTTTTTATTTCATGATGTATATGTGTAATGAAAGACTTTGGTTTTTAACGGCTGACTTTAAAAAAAAAAAAAAAAAAAAAACAGGTTCCTGATATCAGGGATGAAGAGACGTATGGCTCAGAAGGCGTGGCTTCCATCCTGGACTGGAAGCCGCAGGAGTCTGCTAGTGAAGGCAGTGTCATCAGCTCCTTGAGGAAGCCCATCTCAGCACTTGCACCACAGGTAGGCGGTTTCAGAGACACTTTTATTCATGAACACTGTTCATCTTCATGCCATGTAACTTACTAGGAAGAAAGCTGGCACTACCTTTGTCACTCACTGTGGCTTCCTTCCCCTAGACAGACATGGTGGATGATAACCATAACTCTTCCAGCTCACAGAAGGCTTACAAGATTGTGCTGGCTGGGGACGCTGCAGTAGGAAAGTCAAGTTTGCTCATGAGACTTTGCAAGAATGAATTTCGAGGAAACACAAGTGCCACCCTGGGTACAGTTCCTTTTTCAGTGGATAATGGGAAAATGACCTTCTTTAGGTTGATTTCTATTTTTGTTAGGGATTATATACAGACACACAGATCTCTCTCTTTCTCTCTCTGTATAATATGTATATAGGTAGAGGTGTGTGTGTGTGCACACGCACTTGCACACACACGTGTCCTTCTCTATAGAATAGCCCTCTGTTTTGGCTAAGGCCTAAGTTTGGGAGAGGAAGACTAGCAAAGGACTGAGGTATCTGCTTACCCAGTGAGATCAACCAAAGTTTAGAGCCAGAGATGACAGATTCATTTATTCAGCAAGCATATCCTGAGTCCTGCTGTGAGCCGCATACTGTTATAGGCACTACGGATACACAGTAAACAAAGTCGACTAAATCCCTGGATGAAAAACACATTTTAAAACATGAGATTGGGGAGAGGTGCACTTTTACACAGGGTGCCCAGGGAAAGCCTTTCTGATCAGGTGTCATTTGATGTTGATAAAGTGAACTTACCGATAGCCAGTTTGGCATTAAGGTCAAAATCATAGCCAGGTGTATGTTCCCTCCCCTCCTTCACAACGGAATACATGAGTAATACCTCTCAGAACAAGGAAAAAATAGTGTCCTCATTTCCCAAATTTGCACAGTAATCAGTAAAAGGAATTGAAAGAAGATATGCAAATTATCATTTACTTTTCTTCCTTATCTAAAGAGTTCTTATTTTGATAACCAGAAGCCTTAGAACAGATTACCTTCTTCACAATGGATGTCTTTCTAAATTTATGGTTCTCTGTTACACCTTTCAAGATAACAAAGCTGAAGGTTCACTTCAATTTGATTCATAAAAAGCCTACAATATTTGGTTCAGTTCCTAGAGAGCCTGGCATATATATACATCGTATACATGTACTTATATATATATATATATACACACACACACACATATATACATACACACATGTATATACCTGTATATATACATAGGCACATTTATGTGCATGCACACACACAGATATAACTGAGTCCATCTAATTATGTGGACACATAAAACATAGATTTTCCTTTTGTCCATAGATTAAATCCTTCCCCAAGTCAGCCAGCCTGCAATAAGCATCTGCACGCACTTGTGTGGTCTGACTTATAACTAGTATGGAAGGTCACTGTCCTTGAAGGCCAGGTTCATTCCTCTCCGTCTTGCCAAACTTTGGCTTATTGGCTTTTGTCTCATCCTAAAGAGGGCTTGAAAGTAAATACCAATGGAATTATTTACATCATGTTCTCCATGTTCTCTTATATTCCTTTTCAGGAGTTGATTTTCAAATGAAAACTCTCATTGTAGACGGAGAGCGAACAGTACTGCAGCTCTGGGATACCGCTGGCCAGGAGAGGCAAGTGCTTTCCATAATACTTTGGATTCTGCTGAGTTGCACAGACAAGCCTTGTAGGATACTTGGTGGGTTTTGTACTCATATAATTCTGATCGAGCACGTTAGAATTTCAAGAATGCTTGTTTTTTTCCACATCCTTTCCTCCTTCGCTGATCCATCAGTCGTGTGAAGAGGATCTTTAAGCTTCCTTTGAATTGGTGAGCCACTGATAAAAAGAGAATGCCCTATCCTAAGGAGAAAATTTCGGTGAGGCGGCATTCCTGAACGTGGCAACAGTGTGAGGAGCTGCATAGCTGGGGCACCACAGAAGATGGAGAGGAGGACCTGTCAGTTCCCCGGTTCAAGGGCAGGGACACAGACCATTGATAAATAGCAGACTCGCATCTGGCCACAGACAGTACCCTGTCTTTCTTTCACTGCTGATGGCCAGAGCATCAAGCATAGGTTTTAATCATATCTAACTCTTAGGGAACAGACTGTATCCGATTGTGCACCAAACAAGTATGGGGGTACCTGCCGACCTCTGTAACCAGGCACCATTCAGGGTGTTCAGATTCAACGGTGAACAGGTGGACACAGACACCTGCCCACATGGAGCTCATATTTTCTAGCAGCATTTGAAAGACATGTGTGGTTAACATAGCTATTTAAGATCCTGTAAAATACTGCACTCGGTTTAGGACAGATAGGCTGAGGTGTGCTCTTCCCCTCGTGAGCCCCCAACACCCTGTGTGTGTGTCCTGTGGTGTTCCACATGGTTAGTTCTTCTACCACCTACCCACCAGCCAAAAAATAATTTTTCTCTGATGTGCCTCTCCTTCCATCCTTCACACACACCCTTCTGTGTCCCACAGCTGGGTTCTGGTAGTGTGTTGCTGAGGCTGAAATTTTTAGAAATTACGATCTCAACCTTGTCCTGGCTATGCTCTGGGGTATGTAGACTTTCTTGGGATTATTTGGTGGAGAAAATGATTGGCTTTTCTAAATCACTAGCCCAGATTCTTATTCTGTTACCTTTCACCAGGTCATTCTAGGCCTCGGGGATGACTATTTCACAGTAATAAGTTGCCATTAGATTCTCCTCAATTGGGGCTTGTTTTAAAAGGTGAGGGAAAAAAGTGAGCATAAAGGAGATGAAGAATGAGGCAGCACCAAACTGACTGACTGATTAGAACAATTACGTGCTATTCTCTTTTCCAGATTCAGAAGTATTGCCAAGTCTTATTTCAGAAGAGCAGATGGTGTTTTGCTGCTGTATGACGTTACGTGTGAGAAAAGCTTTCTTAATGTACGAGAATGGGTAGATATGATTGAGGTAAGAATTCAAAACAGAGAACCAAAAAATTACATAGGAGAGCTACAGCCTGTCTCGGGAAATGCTGTTTCTCTTCTTTGTCAAAACGAACTCAATTACAAGCCACTGATCCAGGCTCTCAGGAAGAAGTGGATGTGAGAAGTGGGGTTCCCAATGGCACTTGGCAGTACTGGTCTCCTCCTCAGTAGCTGGGCAAGTTCCCACAGAGCTAAGGACACTACTAAAGTGAGCTTCTGGGGTGGGGAAGGGGGGCGGGGAACTCCTGAGTTTTCTTTTTTTTTTTTTTTTTTTTTTTGCGGTAAGCGGGCCTCTCACTGCTGTGGCCTCTCCTGCTGCGGAGCACAGGCTCCGGACGCCCAGGCTCAGCAGCCATGGCTCACGGGCCCAGCCGCTCCGCGGCACGTGGGATCTTCCCGGACCGGACCGTGTCCCCTGCATCGGCAGGCGGACTCTCAACCACTGCACCACCAGGGAAGCCCTGTCTTCATTTTTAAAGGATGGTTTTTCTGACTCTATAATTATTTGCTGACTTTGTTATACAGCAGAAACTAACACAACATTGTAAAGCAATTATACTCCAATAAAGATGTTAAAAAAAAAAGAATCCATACCTAGACACATCATGGTTGAATTGCTAAAAGTCAAAACAAAGAGAAAATGTTGAGAGCAAGAGAAAAATCACTCATTGTGTACAGAGGAACCACAATACAATAATGACATCAGAAACGAGTCCAAAAGGCAGTGAAGTGGCATAATTTCATTGTTTTTGAGGCTCATTTCTTGATGCTGTATCAGGTGTGGTACCAAAGTGGATGAGCGCCTGGATGTTTTTAGGCACCACGAAGAGTCATTTCTCAGTGAGGGCTGCTGCTTCGCTTGTTTAGGAGCTATAAACCTGTTTTTCTAGTCAGGTTGTCTTCTATTCTCATAGCCTGCTCAGGGGGATGTGTCCTTACTGCCCCCTTCGTTTTACAGATAGGGAAATGGAGGCAGAAACAGGAAGAGACTGCCTGATTTCATGCAGCCGGCGAGTGGCCAGGTGGTGGGAGGGACAGAGTCTCAAACTTAACTCTGCCTCTCACATCTTACATTCTGCCAGCCAGCTCCTCTATGAATGCCGGGACAGACAGTGCAACAGTATGCATATGCTGATTTGGGGAGCATTATCCTGAGAATCTGTTAGTTTGAATGACTGCTCCTTGGCTCTTCACAAGAAAAGTGCTGACATTTAGGGCCTTCTGATTTTGCTTTTGTTGTAAGCCACATAGCAGCAAGTGTGGAACTCTGAGACTCCATTTTTGTCCCATTATAGCTGAGGGAATATTTGTGTGTTTTGTACCTGTGATAATGAAGTTGACTTGTAATCACCACTGTTTGAGTGAAAATTATAGAAAATTATGTGGGCACTACAGCCAAATGTAATTCTGGGGTCGCGCCTCTTGAGTTTGGTATTAGTTTGTATAGTGGCAAGGGTGATGGAGTCAGTTTGGACCACCCCTGGCCCTTACAACATCTTATTTAACCTCTCTGAATTTCAGTGTTCTGATCTGGAAATGGGAGAAGGTTTGGCTCCTTTTAGAGATGTTTTGAGGTTTAAAGATATTGTCTGTACATCATGTGGCATATAAGGGGCATTCAGAAAGGGTAGCTGTTGTCATCATCAACCTCATAACTTGCCCAATGTTTCATGTATGCACAATTTCTTTCTTTTCTTCATGGTAGGATGCAGCCCATAACAGCATTCCTATCATGTTGGTAGGAAACAAGGCTGATCTTCGTGATGCTGCTGAAGCGGAAGGACAAAAATGTGTCCCAGGGTACTTTGGAGAAAAACTGGCCATGGTAAGAGTAAGAGTGGGTCCAAATTGGGAGGGACCTTTCACTTCTGTCTACATTTGCTGAAGAGGCTGTTTGACGAACTCCACTCTGTTTGATAAGTCTTCTGTCCCTATACAGGCAGAACTCCCAGTGGCCCCTATCCGTCCCATGAATGTAAATAATTATTCCAAGAGTTAATCCCTTGTGGAGGTAAAACAATCACATGATCATTTTCCCCCACTGAGTACCAGTGAGAAAGAGGATGCAAAATTATTGTGTCTTCCTCCTCACTCTTCCCCAGTTCCTGGAATCCTTCTCTAGTCCTGGAACCTAGGTAGAGGAAGAAGAATGGGTGTCCTGTTTTGAAAAGATGGGTTTGGTTCCAGAGGGTCACTGTGCCAAGGGGCAGCAGATGGTGCAGTGTGTCATCTGGGTAAAGGGGTGAAGAGAATTGGAAGACTCATTCTTTCCTCGACGATTTGTAGTCAGTTGGAATAGTATAAAATTATTTTTGGCTATGCATTTGTACAAAGGATGGACCTCATTTCTGTCCAGATTATTACTGTGGGCAGTGTTTATTCTCTCATTATTATCATTGGGTCAGAATGCTATGTGGCCCTCTTATGACTTGTCTTACCCAAATAAGGAACCAGATGCTCCTTAGGTCAAATATGAAGTTCTTATCATAACAGTCCGATCTGACATCGCTATCATTGTTGTCTGTCATCAGCTTGAAAGGACTGCTCTATAACACATACATGTGAACTTTAAAAAGAAGTTTCCATTCCACTATTCTAAGTTGGAATTGTTTCTTGTTTTAAATTTTAGAACTGTGAGCCAAATATGATAAACATCAAAACTAGGCAGTGAAATATAGAAGAGATCCATTCAACACATATTTAATTGTATCCACCACGTGAAAAAGCACTTCATTGTGAGCCGAGCAAAGGGTAGAGAACAAAGGAAACCGTCCTTGTCCTCACGTAGTTTACTGTCTGGGGAAGACAGATGTTAAACCCACGAAATCCACATATTCCCCTAGAGAGCTCATAATTCCTGGCCACATGCCAATTTTATTCCCTCCCCCCAGTTTCTCAGATTTCCCAAGGTTTGCTGATTTATTATGCATCTCATGTCCTCCACCCTCCTGCATCCTCAAAGGCCATCTCTATTTCACCCTATAACATCCTGGCTATGAAATTCAGCAGCAGCACTACCCATTTCTACTAGAAATATATTCATTTGGGGTATTTTTTAGATTTTCTATGGATTTGGGGGCTCATGGGTAAAGGTTTCACGGTAGTCTTTCCCCATTGTTTGGTTCTTCCTTCTCTCCCTGCTCCAGAGCACCCATCACATCTTGCCC
Organism: Globicephala melas; assembly: GCF_963455315.2. Classification (NCBI taxonomy): domain Eukaryota; kingdom Metazoa; phylum Chordata; class Mammalia; order Artiodactyla; family Delphinidae; genus Globicephala; species Globicephala melas. Next base: position 81,499,972 of record NC_083319.1, on the reverse strand, counting down.
GTATCCCACACAGGACTGTGTTGCCCACACCCAGCCCCACAGCGCACATAATTCTCCTTTCCTAAAGGAAACTGTCTCCAGCTGTTAGACAAAGACACCCAAAAATAACCTCATCATTTACATCTGCGGCAAGTGCTATGCTGGAAAAATAACAATGCCTCAAGAGGTTTTACAGTAGGAAGACCTAATACCAACTTTTCAGAGTTAGAAAACGCTTAATCTTAACTTCAAGGGAGGATTACCTAAAAATCTAGAAGGTAGGTAAAAGTCAGCCTGGGGAAAGAGTTACTAGGGATACAGGATAACCTAGGTAGTGGTAACAGCAGGTGAAAAGGTCCTGAGGTGGGAGGAAATTTGGAGTGTTGGGGAAATAGAGGGACGGCCAGGGTAACATGAGCACTGTGAGTGAGGGAGAGTGGTGGCAGGTAAAACTGGGAGGTTGGCTGGGGCCACGTACAAGCTAGGCCTTGTCGGCCAGGTAAGCATTCCAACATTGCTTGAGAGGGATGGGAAGCATCGAAAGGTCTGAAGCAGGAGAGTGATATGATCAGTGATTGTATGTATAACCACTGGGAGGTTAAGTAATAGACTAGAAAATGTCCATTGGTTTTAGCAACACAGAGGCTGCTGAATCTTGATAGGAAAAGATGATAGATTGAAGGGGGGGTGGGATGTGTGTTAGCTGCCAGCCAAAAGGAGACATATTTTTGATGGACATTTAATTCCTAAGTGGTTACCTTAAGCTATCATTTTTCTCTCTCTCAAATTATTTGATAGAGAACATTTGGTAGTATGTGTGACACTTAGATATAAGAGCCTTAAACCATGAAATTTTGTATTGTGGGATTTTTTTTTTTTTTGGATGCAAAATAAAAATCTCTGACTAGGAACTGTTCCTGGAATAAGTAGGCTCAAACCTGTTTTTTTTTTTTTAAAGTCTTGAAACTCAATCCAATTTCTAAACTATTAGTTTTAGCATACTCAACAGGGCAATATTTTTATTTTATTTTATTGGTTTTAAAAGCGAACATTCCAGGAAACCTAATCAAAGCCTTCATTTAATGGTATATATATGTTTTTTACAGACCTATGGGGCATTATTTTGTGAAACAAGCGCCAAAGATGGTTCGAATATAGTGGAAGCTGTTCTCCACCTTACTCGGTAAAGTTTTGCCTTATATTTGGAAAACTGGATGTAGGATTGAATTTTCACTTAGCTGTTGTATGTGTCAAATTTCTTGACCATAATGTGAATCTACATGGGAAAACACTCTTGTCTTTCAGTAGTGGCTGGAGAAACATAGTTTTTATAAAAAACTGGTATGCTGCTTGTTCACTGTGAACATTGGCAAAATACCTCTACTGCCAAACAAAGCAGGTGCATCTGAGGTGTCACTGACATTTCTGCAAAATGTGCCCACAAAGCTAATAGTTGACGTGTGTGAATCACTTCTAGGAACCAGACTTTAAACACAGGAGACTATTATGAATATAACTATCTATTATATTATGACATTTTCCAAGGTAAAGGAAAAAGAACTCAACAAAACAAACTGTATATCATGCCAGTTGGAAGCACTTTGTTTACATTATTTAACCCAGGTAATTATTAAGCTAAGGCAATGGTGTTAATAATATATAACATTTTGGGATGTGGATTAGAATGAAAATTGCATCATTGAGGAACTTGGTTTTAACTGTATTTTAATCCTTGCAGTATTCTTAGGAAATAACAATGTTTTCTGCTGGATTTACTTCTTCTGCCTAGTTTTCTGCCACAGATGAAAAAATGATTCTTTGCTGATCTAAAGGGATTCAATACGCCCCCAAAAAAGAAAGAAAAAATATAAAAATGTGCATTAACAAAATCCAGCCAATGATCCTTAATTGCTGACAAAGCAAAAACATAATTTTAGGCAAGTAGAGATTTGTGAGATCATTTGTGAGATTCTGATTTTATAAGAATCTTAACTTTAGTACAGTAAGGGGCTCCGTGCTACCTTAGCTTCAGGCAGGGAGTGCTGAATTGCTGCCTGGGCTGAGCAGGAAAGGATGCTGCAGGCCAGGTCCTCCGCATGGCTGCTGGCTTCTGCCCAGCACATTGGAGGACTGTAGTGTCAGGAAGCTCAAAGTTCAACCTTAAATCTACCCCGAACAGCTGTGGAGTCTTGACTAAGTCCCTGTCTTCCTTTAGGCATCTCTAATCTGTACAATGAGGGAAGGGGCTAAAGAAAATGATCCCTAAGGCCCCTTCTAGTTCTGACAGTCTATGATTCCATATATAATAATAGCTTGGACTCTACTGAATAACATAATCACTATTTAACGCGGAATTGTCTTGTGGGGTCATATTACAGTTAAATGACTCCAAATTGCCCCGGTCACACCCAGAGTGCAGAATCGATCCTCTTTATTGTATCATAAAGATAGGAGAGCCGACGACAGCCTTTTCCCCTGGTGCTCCAGCTGGCATGTTGGGTCAGCCCAGCAGCCTCCCTGTTTACAATGTAGCTTCTTTACTTAAAACACCTGTGTGGGGCTTCCCTGGTGGCGCAGTGGTGGAGAGTACGCCTGCCGATGCAGGGGACACGGGTTTGTGCCCCGGTCCAGGAAGATCCCACATGCCGCGGAGCGGCTGGGCCCGTGAGCCACGGCCGCTGAGCCTGTGCGTCCGGAGCCTGTGCTCTGCAATGGGAGAGGCCACAGCAGTGAGAGGCCTGCGTACCGCAAAAAAAAAAAAAAAAACCTGTGTGCAGGAGCATTCTGATAACAAGGTCACTTCTTGTGAATCACTTATCAAGGAGCTTTTTAAATTGTTGCTATTGCATTATGGGCTGGTTTGAGGCCTCTAGGTTTGTTATGTTAACAATGTGTTAAACAGGAAAATTATAAATAAACCAAACATGTAAAGACTTTAATTTGCTTTATACTGTGTCATCAGATTGCTTGTCAAAATACCCAAGTCTTAAATAAAAATGGTATCGTTTCCGCAAGTGAAATTACCACTTTAAAAAGTTTTACAGCTTTCAGAATGTTATGTATAATAGTAACTCCCCTTCAAACCATGTTATGTCATAAAACTTGAACTAGAACAGTTTATGGGTTTGCACTGTCTGAAACAGTATTTGTTTTTGAAGGAAGGCCATAAATGTTTGGTTAACAACCTGAACTCCTCTGCTTTTTCTTGGAAAACCCTGTCTATCCCAGGAAAAGTTTCTCCTAGAAATGCAGTTTCCCTGTAGGGCTGATAGACATTCATCCCAACCATTGTCCACTGGTAAGTAAATCTGCCATCACTAGAGCCACAGGCTTTAAACATTTTTCAATAGATTCAAGTACAACAGGCATTAAACTTGTCAATGGCCTAAAATTTGAGAAAAACACGAAAAGCTCGGGCTGATGTATCAGTTCAGCGCCATTGCTGAGCCCATTGGGGATAAATCTGTCCATAAGATTGAGTCATTTAAAATGCAGTTGTTAAGTACATGGCAGTTTGGGGTGAGGTAATTTAATTTTCCCAGCCTTAAACCTGTTTTAGATGTTTGGAATTATATCTTCCTGATTTCCTTAAAGTGGGAGATGCTTGCATCTTTGGTAGATTAAAGAAACGGAAGGCCAGGTGAACAATATGGGTACCTATTTTTTCTCCCTTAATATTTGCTTTCAATGTTCAGTAATGTCTGCATTATTATCATTTCTGCTCAGTATGAAAGCCCTGTAGAGATATCAGGTTATGTAAGATAGGCTGTGCAATTTAACATTAGAGAAAAAAAAGAAAACAAAATACATGACCAGGCAGCCATATGATATGTAATTTACAGAGGCCTTTTAGACTTTCCAGAAGGGAGAGATGTGAGTTGTCTTGTGAAGATGCTATGTTTACTAAACCCATTGTACAGATAAGAAAATTGAAAATTAGAATGCTTCATCAGCTTGCTCAAAGTGACACAGTACTAAATGGCAAAATTGGGACTTTTCACTACTCTGAATCTCTGGCTTGCCTTTTAAATGTTGGTAATCTCAGGATTCTATTCTGCACTCTCTTCCTCTTACTCTTTCTCTCTCTGCCTAATGTCTTCCACCACCATGGTTTCTAGAACTGTGTCTAGAAGGTGACTTCTAATTTCTGTATTTTTAACTCCCATCTTTTTTTAAAATTCCACAACTATATTCCCACCCACCAACAAATGAAAATTCCATAGGCATGACTGATCCAACATATCTAAACCCTAATGTGTTCATTTTTCTTTAAAATTGTTCCTTATTCTATACTCCGGTTCTCAGGAAACTACTAACATTATAATTGAAAAAGAGTAACCTAGAGTCAGTCTTGACTCCTTCCTCTTTCTTCATCATCTGCCTCTAGTGGGTTCTGGGGCCCTATTGATTCAGTGACCTCTCTGCAATCTTCCTTCAATCCCTCCCCGCCCCCACCCTGTTCTGCTTCAGGCTTCAAAATTTCCTACCCCGTTTAGTGCAGGAGGGACCTAAGTTTCTGCCTCAGAGTTTCTCCAGCATCAGTTCATCTTCCACCCTGTAATCAGGGTAATCTCTGTAAATAAAAATCCAATTAAGACCTTCTTGCTTGCACCCCACATTGGTGCCCTACCTACAGCATAGAGTCCAGCCTCCTTAGCAAGTGGCTAATGGTCCCCCAGAGCCCAGTTCACCTACCTTTCTATTTGCATCTCTTATCTTGCTTCCCAAATGAATGATAATCTATAGACACAGCAAACTTTGCTTCCGGTCATAGCCAAGTTCTTTTATGCCTCTTTGCCTCTATACATGCTATTCCCTGCACCTGGAATCTCTCTTCCTCATTAAATGACAGTGAATTCCTATCCCACCAAGAGGTCGGCTCCACTGTGCTTGTGTGTTAGCGGCTCTCGGGGACCTGGTAATGATTTATTTAGAAGACATCTGGCTTTCTCTCAAAGCTCACTAGTTGAGAGGGACTTCCCTGGTAGTCCAGTGGTTAATACTCCATACTCCCAATTCCGGGGGCCCAGGTTCGATCCCTGATCAGGGAACTAGATCCCGCATGCCACAACTAAAGATCCTGCATGCTGCAACTAAAAACATCCTGCATGCTGCAACTAAAGATCCCCTATGCCACAAGGAAGATCCCGTGTGCCACAACTAAGACCCGGCACAGCCAAATTTAAAAAAAAAAAAAAAAATTTACAATTAAAAAAAAAGCTCACTGGTTGAGGAGCCCAGAGTTTGGCATAAATCGGACATTTGTTGAATGACCAAATGGTCAAGATTTTGCATTTGGGAGTTTGTATTAGTTTTATATTGTCACTGTAACAGATTCCTACTAGCCTAGTGCTTTAAGCAATAAAAATAATAGTTCTGGAGGTCAGAAGTCTGAACCAAGTCTTACAGGGTGTTATGGGGTTGAACTGTGTATCCTCCTTCTTTTCCTGAGTCTTTATTTCTTATCTGTGAAGGGAAGACATTGATGCTCACCTGTTACCTGTCAGCATGTGTGTGTGTTGTGTGTATTAAATAAGGACTATGTGAAAACATGTAACATAGCATTTATTAACTAGTCTCCAGCAAGAACCAGTTACCCTTTTGTTTCCTACTCACAGTGCAGTGGTTTTCAAAGGTTAGCACATATCAGCTCCTTTTGGGGCTGTGCTGACCAGTTTAGTAGCCACTAGCCACCTGAAGTGTGGCTAATCCAAGCTGAGATGTGCTGGATGTATTAAATAAATACTGGGTTTTGAAGACAGTATAAAAATTGTATTCAGACTATACTACAAAGTTACAGTAATCAAGACAGTATGGTACTGGCACAAAAACAGAAATATAGATCAATGGAACAGGATAGAAAGCCCAGAGATAAACCCATGCACATATGGTCACCTTATCTTTGATAAAGGAGGCAGGAATGTACAGTGGAGAAAGGACAGCCTCTTCAATAAGTGGTGCTGGGAAAACTGGACAGGTACATCTAAAAGTATGAGATTAGATCACTCCCTAACACCATACACAAAAATAAGCTCAAAATGGATTAAAGACCTAAATGTAAGGCCAGAAACTATCAAACTCTTAGAGGAAAACATAGGCAGGACACTCTGTGACATAAATCACAGCAAGATCCTTTTTGACCCACCTCCTAGAGAAATGGAAATAAAAACAAACCTAATGAAACTTCAAAGCTTTTGCACAGCAAAGGAAGCCATAAACAAGACCAAAAGACAACCCTCAGAATGGGAGAAAATATTTGCAAATGAAGCAACTGACAAAGGATTAATCTCCAAAATTTATAAGCAGCTCATGCAGCTTAATAACAAAAAAACAAACAATCCAATCCAAAAATGGGCAGAAGACCTAAATAGACATTTCTCCAAAGAAGATATACAGACTGCCAACAAACACATGAAAGAATGCTCAACATCACTAATCATTAGAGAAACGCAAATCAAAACTACAATGAGATATCATCTCACACCAGTCAGAGTGGCCATCATCAAAAAATCTAGAAACAATAAATGCTGGAGAGGGTGTGGAGAAAAGGGAACCCTCTTGCACTGTTGGTGGGAATGTGAATTGGTACAGCCACTGTGGAGAACAGTATGGAGGTTCCTTAAAAAACTACAAATAGAACTACCATATGACCCAGCAATCCCACTACTGGGCCTATACCCTGAGAAAATCATAATTCAAAGAGTCATGTACCAAAATGTTCATTGCAGCTCTATTTACAATAGCCCGGAGATGGAAACAACCTAAGTGCCCATCATTGGATGAATGGATAAAGAAGATGTGGCACATATATACAATGGAATATTACTCAGCCATAAAAAGAAACGAAATTGAGCTATTTGTAATGAGGTGGATAGACCTAGAGTCTGTCATACAGAGTGAAGTAAGTCACAAAGAGAGAGACAAATACCGTATGCTAACACATATATATGGAATTTAAGAAAAAAAATGTCATGAAGAACCTAGGGGTAAGATAGGAATAAAGACACAGACCTACTAGAGAATGGACTTGAGGATGTGGGGAGGGGGAAGGGTAAGCTGTGACAAAGCGAGAGAGAGGCATGGACATATATACACTACCAAACGTAAGGTAGATAGCTAGTGGAAAGCAGCCGCATAGCACAGGGGGATCAGCTCGGTGCTTTGTGACCGCCTGGAGGGGTGGGATAGGGAGGATGGGAGGGAGGGAGACGCAAGAGGGAAGAGATATGGGAACATATGTATATATATAACTGATTCATTTTGTTGTAAAGCAGAAACTAACACACCATTGTAAAGCAATTATACTCCAATAAAGATGTTTAAAAAAATTGTAAAATAGCTCATTAATATTTTTATTGGTAGCATGCTAAAATGATATTTTTGTAGTACTGAGTTAAATAATATATGTTAATAAAATTAATTTCACCTATTTCTCTTTACATTTTTTACTGTGGCTGCTAAAGAATTTTAAATTACATACGTGAATTACATTCTATTTCTATTGAACAGCGTTGCTGTGCTGGGAATATGCCAATTCCCAGGATCTACTGCTTTGTAACAAGCCACCCAAAATGTAGTCGCCTAGAACAAGACCACTTTTTATTTTTTGAAATTACCAGAAGTGACTGGATCTCACTGGAGGGTCCGTGACTGCTCTCCCTCGGGCGTCTCATGCATTTGCGGTCGTGGACACTGCTGTGGCTCGGTCTGATGTCTGCGGCCAGGGGGCTCCTCCCTGTGGCATCTCAGTCCCCTGGACCTCTCTGCTGCCCTCTCTCCAGTGAGGAACACTGGGCTTCGTAAATGGCAGCTCAAAATGGTCAGGCCTTATTAATGCCTGGCTTGGTAGTTTTAGCACACCATTTCCTCGCCATTCTATTGGTCTGAGCAGTCACAGAGCCGGTGCTGACCATGGGGGAGTGACACAAGCTTCACCACTTAATGGGGGGCACCAGACACTGACAGCGGAGGCAGAACTCTTGGGGGTTGTCTTGGGGACAAGCTGTCACACTCTCCTTACTCACAGAGTTTGCCATTCAGCTTGTCTAAGGTGGGACTTCAGGATGTGTGTATTTCACAAGCATCCCCAGGGATAGGAGACTTCCCTAGGGGGCTTTCATAAGATCATGGAGATCTTTGGTCCAGTGTTGCCTCTAGCAGTTATTTCTAAAAGAAATTTAGGAAGAGGCAAAAGGAAGACATTTTTTCTGGATTTTAACCATCTGTTGTTATCTCCACGATCTTGTATAATTACAGAATGGTTATAAAGTCAATGTTAATGTTAAGCCTTAGCTGGGGGTGGGAGCCAGGTTCCAGAGTCCTAAGGAGTGACCTGTGCGTGTGCAGACTATAAGCCATGCAAAACCACAGGAGAGAGCAAGAATAGTCTGTGTGTGTGCATGTGAGTGTGTGCACATGTGTATAGGCACCTGGGCGTGTGTGTGTGTGTGTGTGTATGTGTGCACGCGCGCGCATGCATGAGTGTGTGGCCTGGTACTGAGAATGTGAGCACTGGAGCCCACCTGTGTGGCCACTTCTCCAGCTGTGTAACCTAAGGGAAATTTCTTAACTTTTTTTTGCCTTTTTTTCCTCACATAAAATGGGGCACAACAAAATCATATAGTTGTTGTGAGGATTAAATAGGTCAACACCTACAAAGCACTTAGAACACTGTCTGGATGGCACACAGCAAGTGCTCAGCAGTGCTCTTTTATTTCCAGAGAGTTGTTTATGGTTCAGTTTTATACCTCAGTAATCTCCTTTCTCTCTGTGTCTCTCTCTCTCCCTCCAGGGAAGTGAAAAAAAGAACTGATGAGCATGACAGCAAATCCATTACCAATCTGAGTGGGACCAGTTCCAAAAAGTCAACCCAGATGAAGAATTGTTGCAATGGTTAAATCCAAAAGATCCTTGGCCCATGAAGCCTTCATTCCCAGAGTACTGAATGTCCGTGACTTATCTGCTTCCTACATGGAGTGGACGTCCTACAGGCCCTGTCGTATGGAGAGTTACAGTGTGGGAAATCTGAACTGTGCTCTCAGGTCCCTCCAGAACCTCGGCTCTTTTTTGCTATGTTTCAATGAGTGATTTGGGCCCCCTGGTTAAATATACCTGTCTTATCCTTACAAAGTCTTAATAGATAGTGTGTAAATGTTTTTAAAGGGGTTAAAAAAAAAAAAAAGCACATGCTCAGATCAGAGCTATAGAAGAAATTCACTGACGTAATTAGGTTCATGTGGTAAATAACCTATGACATTTACTTCCAATATTCAATACTAGCAAACTAATAAAAGGGGGTTACCATCCTAGCTTTGCTGTAAACTAGCCTTGTGGTCTCAGACGTGTTGCCAACCCACATTACATCCATTTCCTCATCTGTAAACAAGCAGCTTATAGCCTTTCAGGCCTAGGCCCTCTCAGCTCTGTAGCTCTTTTAAGGAGTGAGAAGGAGAGCATGATGGCCCACAGTTAATAAGGACTCTGCTTGTCTGTACTTTTAATTTTTATTTTTTTATTTATTTTTTTGCCATACGCGGGCCTCTCACTGTTGTGGCCTCTCCCCTTGCGGAGCACAGGCTCCGGACGCGCAGGCTCAGCGGCCATGGCTCACTGGCCCAGCCGCTCCATGGCATGTGGGATCTTCCCGGACCGGGGCACAAATCCGCGTCCCCTGCATCGGCCGGCGGACTCTCAACCACTGCGCCACCAGGGAAGCCCTGTCTGTACTTTTAAAATATTGGGGTATTAATTTTTCTCACTTCTTGTACAAGAACAGAATTTGAGGAAAAATGGTAATGTTTTAAGCTCCAGTGGAGACAGAAAAATCTATTTTTTATATATAAAGAAAGAAAACAAAATAAGTGTTTTGGGGGACAAAAATAGTTTGTATATAAAAGAGGGTATTTTTTAATCTCAGAATACTTATAAAGTCAATGGTTTGAATTCACTGTTAAAAATTCTAATGAAAAAATATAAAGCGACATGCAACTAAAAATACAATGCCCAGGAAAGTTGTCACACTTCACTTAAAAAAAAAAACACCAGCAAGAGACTGCCAGGGGCTGGTAAAAGGGAGGAATTGAGAGTGACTACTAATGGGCTATGGTTGCTTTGCGGGATGATGAGAATGTTCTGGAATTATATTGTGGTAATGTTGCACAACTTGGTGAATATACTAAACCCCACTAAACTGTATACTTTAAATGGTGAATTTTATGGTATGTGAATTATATCTCATTCAAAAAATACACTAGTATTGATTTAACATTTTGCTGAATGAAAATATGCATGCTCAAACCTCCCCATGGTTTACCCATGGTTTAAGAGTATAATCTCCAGAAAAACGCAAATCCCCTAACTCCCTGGTTGCCAGCATTCTCCTCCTTAAATAATGAACAGTGAAAGAAATGTTACATGTAGTTTCGGAAAATCACCTCTTTTGAAGAGGAATTGTGGTTAGGGTACAGGTAACTCAGAGTCCTTTGTTTCAGGTGATTAGGGACTCATCCTCACCAACAGCCTGATAGGTTTTGCCCTCCTAGAAGCCGTACTGCCTCCCAGACTTCCCCACTGAAATGTCTCCAAAAGCCAAAGGAGTCAGTACCTGACCCCAGGGTGGGTCAGCAAGGCATGCTCTGTGGTTTTGGTTTTCAGTGGCCTGAACCAGCTAAGTTATTCCCAACTAGAGTCTCGAACTTACCTTTGTTCATAGGTCCAGGCCCCAAATAGCCTGCTGAAAAAACTTAAATAGCAGCTCTTATTTATTGTAATACATAAGCTAAAAACATCCCTCTTGTAGAATTAAAACAATTCTATTTATGATTTTTATGATCATGTTAGCACACAGAGATTATAATTAGCCACAACGTCCGTTTAGCTTTTCAAAGTGTGCCTTCTCTCTACTGGTGAGATCTAGTTCAGTTTGTTTTTTGTTTTTTTTTTTTTTTTTACTGGAAAGTTGGTTCTGTCCTCAACAACTCTACCATGGATTCCTGTTTTCTGTTTTTTGGTCCCAGGAGAAAAAAAAGTTTACATTTTTTACCAAAAAGAATGCCTTGCTGGTGGGGAATTGTCAAACTGAACCAGGGAGGGATGGTTATTTTTGTGCCATGGTGTGATGAAAGTTTTGCCACTGCTGTTTGCCTAGGTGGCATCTATGGAGCCTAGGTTAGAATAGGCCTGACACCTATGTGTTGATATATGGTACTCAAGTTTAGGTGTTTGGTGCAATTGCACAAAACTGTGTTGGTATACATGTTATTGTGTTGTCTTTATTTATTTTCCCACAAAGTGTCTATATTTGTCTTACAATCTGTATATAATAGTATACCTTTGATACAGAAGTATTATCTTGGTCTTTGCTTCTGGGTTGTACAGCCAGTGCACCCAACTTGATTAGATTAGATAGGTGCCTGTGATTAACAAAGCAATCATCTTTAACTAATTGAAACTGAATAGATATTTTTGCAACAAAATCCAAATTAGAGACTTATAGCTCCATTAGAGACTTACAGTTAGCAATCTTGTTTAAAGAAAAGCTACTTATAGCTCTTTCAGTTGCCTTGCTAGGAAACCAAGATTATTACTAACATTTGACTTCGTGAAGGTGTTCTCAAATTTAGAGTATATTTTTGGTAAGAACAAAAATAACTAATGTTTTTAACTTGAACTTAATTTGCTACACTTGCATAGTTCTATGCAAGTAACTCACCTTGTCTCAATTTTTCCTTGGAGAGCTTTTAAAATCACAGTTAAACTACACTCTTTTTTATGTATCCTGACACAATGGATAATATTTTAGTTTTGTCATGGAAAAGAACATTGGCTATGGAGACATTTTTCACTGTTAACTTTTAGCCTCATGCATTTTCATAATTTATTTTTTCCACTTGCTGCTTTATATGACATATGTGACATTTGATTATTTAATACTAAATATGATTTGCATGAAGCCAAAGCGTACAACCCTCTTGCTGAAGATAAAATTGAGTTTAAAGATATTTATTTTCATATTTGTACAGTGATCGGCTTCAGAGTCACGTTTTTTGTGGGCTTTTATTGTATATGTGTATGAGAAATTTCATATGTATATATTAAGAAGGCCTCTGAGTACTGAATAATTATTTTATGATTTTGATTTACATGGTTGACATTTTCATGGTATCGGCTATATTTCGTTTATACTGTTTATTTCTCTTCAAACCATTAATAATTATCCCGTAAAGTGTAATTTTTATAGCAATGCAAATGTCTAAGGAACTACAAATATTTTCTACATCATAAATTCAATAAAGCATGCTTGCTTTGGCCTTCTGGTGTTTCCTTCAGCTTTGCTGCAGGCATTGCTGAAGTAATTTTAGTCCTACGATGTGCCTACGTGAAACCCTGCCTCTAAAACACTGGCCTGGGCAGCTGGCTGAGAGAGAAAAGGATGAACACATGGTGTGTGGTACTGTGGCACATCATGTCATCTCGGCCAGCGGGGCTACAGGTCGACCAGCTTGGGGTGTGACAGCCAGCAACAGTAAGGCTTTCGCAGAAAAATTTCAGGACGTGCTCTGGCAGTTCTCATGACCTCAGGGGTTAGGCCCCTCCTCTGACACCCCTGCGTGGCCCCCCACCCTGCCTAGCTAACTCCGCTCATCCTTCTGCTTTAGTTTAAACATCACTTCCTTCAGGAAGTTTCCCTTCTCAACCCCAAACCAGGATGAGGCTGCCTGCTTTCACCTGTAGAGCCCCCTTCCTAACTGGTCAGCATCCTTATTGCCCTCATACTTGTTTAACTAGACATAGCCTCTGAGCTTTATCCCTCTTGTCTGCTGCTGCCTCCCCTCTGCTATACACAGTGCTTGAATGGGAAATCAAAGAATTAACTGTTTAAAGGCAGGCTTTGCAGAGTTTCTGCAGACACACATACACAGAGACATACATACACAATACACAAGGACAGTATAAATAAGAGGCAACATATTTTGGTGGCCACAGGTCTGAGCTCTGCAGCCAGCCTGCCTGGGTTTGAACCTGGCCTCATGTACCTACTAGTCGCTAACTGTGAATAAGGGGCTTAATCTTTGCGTACCCCAGCTTCTTCATTGGTAAAATAGGGGTGACAACAATACCTTTCTCATGGAGTGGTTGTGAGGACTAAATGAGTGTATGTATGGAAAGGGCTTAGAATAGTACCTGGCATTTTGATCACCCTCAGTGAAAAAAAAACTTTTGAGGCACCACTGATCCCATTGGTCTTGCTCAGGGCCCTGGGTACTACCATCAATATGACAGAACTCCCGAAATTTACCAGATTACTTTGAGGAATGGGGCATTGTAGAGGATTCACTTGGACATAAGTTCATTTACCTCCCACGTATATTCTTGGTATTTCATTAGGCACAAAGTTGGGGTATCATATAGGACAGAATATTCTGTAAAGAGTAGATTAAAAGAGAAGGAAATCATTGAGAGAAAAATGAGGGCCTGAAAGTTAGAATGGAAAGTTGTGAATGGAGTCCTTATAAGCGTATGCCCTCCGTTTATTAAGAGGTGACTGGATGAAGTAGTTGAAAGGACGAAGAATGTAACAGAGCTCTGACTGGGCTTTCAAATCTAAATGACAGTAAAAATGGTGGTGGGTATTGGGGTTATTTAAATGGAAACTAACCTTTATACTATGACCAATAGCCTGTTGACAAGGATTTCCTGTGTATATATCCAAAAGTCCACAGGATGGGAATGAATCTCCAACAAAGCATATTGTTTTGCAAGCCGTAAAATAAAAAATAACATCTTTTCTTTCCAGATCTAGACATTAAGATGTTTTCATAGCTGAAAATGGAAAATAGGCACAAATGCTTCAACTTGAATTACAGGTTAAGCTAAATTTTCAAGTGCAAAATTCTACGAATAATTACCCAGTTTTAAATTTTTTTCTGCATATCAGGTTTATTTGTGAATTTATATTTCTTAAATTTCTGTAGAATGGGAATTTAGTTGTAAGGCCCTTTAACTCGTGACCTCTCAGGCTGGCAGTTCAGGAACCATGTTTCGTGGTATTTGACATACATTTTTATAGAGTCCCTGACTGTCCTTAGGATTTGAGCTTTCTGAAAATTTCTCAATCCCAGTTTTCTGGCACATCTTCCCACTGCTGTGCAGCAGGGTAGAACTCAAGAGCTGGATAAAGATCTCTTCAGAGGAAGTTCTGAGTTCCAGTGTACTTTTAGGAGTAAAACTAATGCTCTTTAATTCGCCACAAATATCTTCTCTTCTTGATCCGTCATTTCAGAAACAGATATATTTACTCTTAGATAATATCCAAAAATTTCTTAACATGACCCCTCAGGCCCTCTGTGATCTGACTCCTAACTGTTCCTTTGCTAATTCAGTTATGTTTATTGAGCCTGACTGTCATGGGTGCAATTCTAGACCCAGGGGATGCACAGTGAGTAAGATCTGAAGCCGACTGCGTTCTGGTGGAGGCTGACAACAAACTTGTAAACAAATAAAGAAGATCCACATTCTGCCTCCTCCCCCTCTTTCTCCACCCCAAAGTCCCCAGTCGGGCACAGGAAACTGTCCCTCCGTCAAGCCTTGCTCTCTCCCCTCCAGCCCTTTACTCAGCTCCACTCTCTGCCTGGAACACCACTCTGTCTGCTCTCGTCATCTGCTTGCCCAACTCCTGTCTGTCCTGCACATCTCATTTCAGAGACCGCTTCCTCCCAGCAGCTCTACCCAACCCTGGGGTCTGAGCTAGAGCCTCTCCCCCATGATTTCTACCCCCAATGCCCATGGTAGACTTGGAGACTGCATGTCTCACCAAGATGAGCAGGTTACTTGTGTGCCTGGCATGCTGGATGATTTGTCTCCTGCAGCCATTTAGACTTTACTGAGTGGGGGTAACCTTTCCCCACTCTCAGTGCACACTTCAGCAGCCTCATGACTTAAGATTCCTCTAGATCAGGGTCTCAAGGGTTTTTTTAAGGTCACAGACTCCTCTGAAGCTGAGGAGCCCCTTGGAATAATGTTTTTAAATGAATAAAATGAAATACATAGGATTATTAAGGAAACCAATGATACTGAAAGACTGTTCCCAGTCACAGATACCAATAATCCTATTGGGGTTTGTTGCTAGCATTTTATATTAAATGAAATGCTAAATTCCAATCAGAGTTTAGTAAAAAAATAAACATGTAATTTTTTCCCATTCAAGGTAGAAATATAGATTTTTACCCATAGACCCAATGGGTCCATGGCCCTAAGTAAGAACCCCTGCCCTGGGTGAGAAGCTGCAAACATAGTATATTCAGAAGAGAATTCCCACATAGTAATCAAAACTCCAAGCTTGACTTAGTGGTATTAGTCCTCTCCCTGATCCAGTTCAGTTCTGCTTCAGCCTGGAAGCTCGCTGTGGGAAGCGGGGATTGGTCCCCCTGCTCTGTCCTACATCCCTGACTACCACTTACTGGTGATACACTCCCCTCCAGGTTCCAAGCAAGGGGAGCATGATGTTAACATTATAGATGCTGTTTTATATGTTAGCAAGCCAAATCTCACAGAAGAAAAAGAATGCATGTGGCCAATTGTTCTTGACCATCAAGTGTGCTGAAGTTTAAGGATAAAATGTGGTCCTTGCAGGAATGTGTAGTAATCCACCTCCTGCCTGTATAACTGCAGCTCTGAAACTAGTCTGATTTAATCATCCCTCTTATAGCCATGAATATGGGCTGAGGAAGTAAGAAAGGTTAAAGATTGAGGATAATTGGGTTAAGAAGCAGAAATAGTGAATGTTTTCTGGGGTGAGATGGCATAGCATTTTTCTCCTCTCTAAAACCCCACTGAAACTAGAATCAAATGGGTTTTTCTTTTAAAGATGCAGAGCCACAAAGGCAGAAGACAATAGGAACAAAATAATGAAGCTGGAGAGTAGATGGAAAACTTGGAACCGAGTTAACAACCTAAGAAAGCTGAATCCTAAGGTAGTGGGGGAAAGCTGAGAGCAATCTAGGTTTACACTGCCAATTTCCCAAAGGCAGAAGCACGTACCGCTGGAACTGGGAGTATAAGGGAAGGTGGGGTGAAAGTAGTTTGAGAAGCAGTTTTATCCTTAAATATTGTTCTCTCATGCTACGCCACTACTACTCTGACCAAAGTCTGGAGATGTATTTTCTGGAGTAAAACAGAGGGATGCTAGATTGGGGGCTATATAAGGCACGGTTGAGTGTGTTGGTACTGTTCAAAAAGCAGAGGAGTTAAATGACAATATGTAATCTGAGCGCTCAGTGCTAAAAGCTAATACTACCCACTCAGCTTTCAGAACACTGATGCTTTTATCTTCCAGAGATTGAAAGACTTTTCCCTGGAGTAATGACCAGATAAGAGGAAAGACCTTTTCTAAGAAATGCACCCTGCCTCCATCACCCTACAGTAAAGTTCAAAGTTGGCAAGTCGTTCCCATCACTCAGAACTTTCAATCAGGATGTTAGCTCCCCTGAACACCTGAAGGATCACTGGATTTTTGTGGAAAGGTTCTAACATGGAAAACAGAGACCAAATAAAACAGAAAAAATATCAACTTAGGGAAGCAGAGCTTATGCAGAGAAAAAAAATCAATATATTTAGAGAGATAGACAAAACTACTGCAGCCATGAAACAAGAACAAGATACTACCAATAAGGAACATTCATAAATCAAAAATAAGATCTTAGAAATTCAAAACATGACAGCATAAGTTTACAAAAAAGTAAACAATATAGAGTTTGAAAGACAGATTTGAGGAGTCTTACAGAAAGAAAAGTGCAAAGAAAGAGAAACCAGGAGAGGAAGGAAGTCCAATATCCAAAAATAGCTGTTACAGAAGGAGACAACAGAGAAAGCAGGATAACACAATCAAATGTCAAAAGCAATTGATAGAATCTCCCCTCTCTGCTCCCTGTTGGTTATTGCTTAGATCTTTCTGGAGAACTCACCTGGGAGGCTGCTGTAGCTCTCTTGCCTATATCCCACTTCCACTGCCTAACAGCTGCATGGAATGAATGACACCTGGAATGAAGATCACAGCAGGACATGGAGACGGGCTTGTCCCCCACCCCCAAGGGTAGGCAGGGACAGAAGCAGAGAGGAAGACCATGTAGATGGGGGTCTGAGTACCTGGGGCAGAAGCTGGGATGTTCCTAACCAGGGCATGTAAGGAGAAAAGCCAATCTGCTTTGCACTCAAAGGAGCTTAGAGCCAGGAAGCCAACTCAAGGTACAATACTTTTGGAGGAAGGAGCTGAGTAAATCTCAGCTGCAATCTGTTTGCGCATAAAAGAGCAGTGGGTTTAGCATTGAAGCTTCTGGGAAAGAACCACAAACACAAGAGGTTTTCTAAACATAATGGGTTGGCCAAAAAGTTCATTCGGGTTTTTTCCATAAAATGTTATGGAAAATACCTGAGCTGGTCGAGTTCCTGCCAGCAGCCTGTACTCAGCCCTGCGCGGTGTCTCATTTCTACACCACCTATACCTGGGATCCGTCACCACTTTCCTCCTTTCCACCAGCCTTGCCTCCCTGAATATTCATGTATCCTTTTATATATACTTATTTTTATATATGTATATTTATATGTATTTCATGTACCTTATATGGTGCTAAACTCAGTCGGCTGTATCCCCTCCCAGGATTTGCCTGGTGCCTTCCCCTTAGAGGATGACTCCTGTCCTTTCCCCAACCAAAGACTGCAACATATAAGCTTGCCAGCTCCAGCCCTTCATTCCTGTCATCCTTCCCCATTTCTTCATTACGTCCCACTGCATTTCAGAAAGCACCAGAACTACTCACCTTGACTGTCAAAAGAAAACTTTAAGGCTTTAGAAACTGTCCTGTCCCATTAACCAGACCAGAAAGTGGCCAGGAATCTAGAATTTAATGCCACACCTAAGTCTTTAACAATCAGATAAAAGGCTCAGAACTGAACAGAGTCTGTGGCCCCTTCACCTCTTTCTGAAGATGTCCAATAATTGGCTGTTTCAGAGAAATATCTGTTTATCATTCATGTAAATATGTGAAATTCTCTAAAACCCTTGGATTGAAATGGAGAAAGCTGGGGAGGGAGGTGGCTGAGAGGCAAGCTGAGATCTGTAAGCATCTACTAAGAAATGTAAGCCCCTCCAAACTACTTGTTGTCTCCACGCTCCCTCACTCACAGACTGAATGAAGTTCCTCCTACAGACTGTTTTAGGAGGTCATTCTGAGACATTCCTAGAGCTCCTTCCTGCTTCCTGTTCAGTCAGCCTGCATCCCACCCCCACCCCCAGCACCACCACCGGATGGGTGATCCACCACCACCGGCAGCCTGGCTGCATTAGAATGGATCTCTTAATGGTGGCAGTCACATTCCCTTGACCTCCTGAGAAGGCATAAGCGGACCCTGTCCTAGCTTCTTCTGTTAACTGGGTTGGAGCAGGAACTTGTCTCCCTGGAAGGAAGGCTGGAACCCCAGACCCTTCAGAAGGCCATGGCAGAACAGCATAGCTCAGGGCTGTGCTTGTTCCACTCGATGTAGGTTAAGTATAAGTAAAAGATTTGGCTCACCCCTTTCCCTTTGGAAGGAAACTTCTGGCTGAAGTGGCCAAAGAATGATTTCAGAGAAAGATGATAAACATGAACAAAGGGCAGCAAAACTACAACACAAGCAAAACATTACAAAATCCTTGAGCATGTGGTTTTTACAATTTTCAGGCCAAATGTGTGACCCTTGGAAAGGATGCAAATTCTAAGGTCAAAGTCACAAGGATGGAATGTGGAAAAAATCATCAGAGTTAGAATCCTAACTCTGACATTTGACAAGTTACTTAACATTTCTGAGCCCCAGTTTCTTCATCTGAGAAAGGGAGAATAACTGTACATCCATACCCAAAACATCATTCACTGTTAATGTGCTGGTAATTCCCAAAGCCACTTCTCTGCACTATCCTTTCCTCTGAGCTCCAATCGTACAGCCAACAAGCAGGGGAAGCTCCATCTTGCTCCAAAGACAATGCAAATTAATTCAAATTTTCCAAACGTCCACCACCCCACCAAACTCTTTTCTAATGTCAGGGAATGGATGTCACTATACATCTACTCAGACCATACACCGAGTCAGTCACTGGGTTCTAATTTTGGTATCAAGTTGCCCCTTTTCCTCTATTTTTTACTGCCTCTGCTTATAGTTCAGTTTCTCACTCTTCCTTTCCTGAATAATTGCAAGAGTCTCATATCCCCAGGGCTTAGAATAGTGGCTAGTGTACAGCAATACCTTAATAGTACTTGAATCAATCCAAAGTCTGGACTGAGGGGGCAGATAAATTACTGCATCAGTGTGATGAGTGCTATGGTATGTGAGGTCCTGCCACAGGAGGAAGTAGTCAGCTGATGAGGAGGACTGTAGGATCACATAAAGGGGTCACAATGAAAATGACCTTGAGAGGCATCTTGCATTTAACAATTAAAATATTTGAGTACTTACTATGTGCCAGGAACTATGCCAGACATTAACAGTCACCAAGACACAGGCCTTGCCTCCATGGAGATCATTATCTTGTGTAGTAGAAAGTCTCACATGCTCAGATTGTCTAATCAAAATATACACTTGGATGTTCAAAGTTTATCTCAAAAGTGAACTAATTCCCTGTGCCACCACTGCCACCACCCAATCACACATACCAAACCTGCTCCAATCATAGTATTTCCCACATCAGTTAATGGCACCTTTCTCTTGCCAGTTTTTCAGGCCAAAAATATTGGTGTCATCCTTGATTTTATTTCTAACAATCTGCTTCTGATCCATCAGTAAATCCTATTATCCCTACCTTCAAAATGAATTCAGAATATAACTTCTTCTTGCCTCCTCTGCTACTATGATTACTGCAGTAGTTTCATAACTATAATCACTCTGCTTCTTTCTGAGACCATGAGAATGTGGTCTATGTTGAGGATAGGCCATATCTATCCTCAACATAGAAGCCTTATAGTGCTCAGGGAGGGTACTGGCTACAGATGATAGACAGATGGATGGATAGAAAGACAGACAGAGGTATATAAAACCAAGAGACCAGGTAAGGTCACCAAAGGAATGAGTATAAATGAAGGAGAGATCTAAAAACTGGGCTCTGGGACATTCCAACATTAAGAAATTGAAAAGGGAGGGACTTCCCTGCCGGCCAGTGGTTAAGACTCCACTTTTCTACTGCAGGGAGCACAGGTTCTATCCCTGGTCCGGGAACTAAGATCCCACATGCCGTGAGGTGCAGCCAAAAAAGCAGAAAAAAGAAAGAAACTGGAAGGGAAAAGAGGAACCAGTAAGCAGAGGAGACTGAGAAACAGTAGCAGGGAGGAAGGAGGAAATCCAGAAGAGGGTGACATACTGGAAGCCAAGAGGGGAAAATATGGCAAGGAGAAAGTGATCAACTGCATGAAAAATTCTGAATTGGCCAAGTAAGATGAGAATCCAGAGTTGAACACTAGATTTAGCAACACTGAGCTCACTCATGGCTTTGAGAACAGACTCACATGTGATGGAGGTGAAGGCATGACTGGGGTGGATTCAAGGGAGAATGAAAGAAGAGCAGTTGCTGATAGCAAGTGTAATCAATTCAAGGAGGTCTGTTCCACAGAGGTGCAGAAAAACAAGGATACAGCTGTAAGAGGAAGAGGGGCGCAGAGAGGGGTTTTTTTGAAGGTGAGAGACAAAGTGTTTGATGTTGACATAAATGATGCACTTGAGGAGTGATAAACTGATGATGCAGGAGAGCAAAGGGAGAATGCTGGAGCCCTGTGGTGGTTACAGGTGAGGGGATGAGAGCAAATGTCCAAGTCCAGGAGATGGCCTTGGAAAAAGCACAGAAACTTTGCTGGTGGCTAATAGAGAGAAGGAAGCATTAATGAGGTAAGACTTTGAGTATTAGAAGCAAGATTGCTCCCCCATGTACGACAGTGTGGGCAAAAACTCAAAAGGGTAAGTGAGGAGCTGGGAAGGGACCATGGCTGGGGGTGGATGGAGGGGTATGAAGAACCAAAGCTGAAAGCCACAGGTGAAGACGGATTTTGGAAGTTACGAGGGCAAACTACTATTACAGCGTATGCAGTGGGTGTCCAAGGTGGCTGAGTTGCTGATCATGTGTGTGAAGAAGGTGCTCTTGGAAGACAAGCAGCAAGAAAGATTGCAGAGAGGTTCTAGATGCAGGCAGCCTTGCGCATGAGGCTAGAGGCACAGTGCAGGTGTGGCATCCTAGTGTCCATCCAGAGACTGGGGATGTCTGAGGGTAGGAGGAGAGAACTGGGAAGCAGAAAGACAAAGAGGCTGCCCTGAGTGGATGGAAGGGACCTCTGTTTTGCACATCTCATTTCTCTCAGAAGGTGGCACGTCTGCATTTCCACCTTCTGACCTACCACAGAGGAGCCAAAAGCTGCAGGAAGGGCAGGAAGTGCTGTAGCTTCCTCGTGCTGTGGTATGGGGACTGTGGGATGCCCCTGCCTCACTGATTCCTAAGGAAATCCAGGATGGCTCAACATACCATCAAACTAGGACGTGGGGCACGACTCTTCCTCTGATAGGACCCAGCACTTAGCACAATGTGTCCTGCTAGCAGGATGCAGAAAAGCCAGGAGGCGAAGAAGCATGACTGTGTCCCTGCTCTGAAGGGTGATTCTGTGCCTAACAGATGGGAGCTCAGGCCCTGCTGTGGCCCCCCAAGCTGAGGAGGCACAAGGTCCAGGCCTGCTGAGCCACACCCTCCAGTGTTTTCCTAAAGCATCCCCAAAGATCATAGGGGGTCCTGTGGCAGGCACATCCTCCATGCCTGGTGAGAGCTGGGCAGAGAGCCACAGAGCAAGGAGAGGAGAGGGAGGCCCGGAATGAAGGGAATTGACTCAGAAGGGTCACAGCAGCATCACGTGGGAAGCTGAGGTTAATGTGCACACATCCTGGCTTAGGTGGAGCGGGTCCTTCCCATGTATCCCACCTGCCACGTGCCGGCATTGGCTTATGCTGCTGACCAAGTTTTGCAACAAAGGGCTAGGGGCACAGAGATGAGCTGGAACCAAGACCTTCAGGATTCTCAGTTCTCAGCAAAATCAAGAGCTGAGAGAAGACAGAGTCAGAGCCTATGATTCATGCAGGATGTTGGAGAAGGATGAAGCCTTGCTCATCCCATCCTATAACCCTAGCACAAGCCCCACCTTCCAGCTCCCCCTCGGCTCAAGAAGTAAAATCAGAATGAAAACTCTCATGGCAGGGCACAAAATCAGGTATTCACTGCTCCAGAATTGCTGGTAGATGCTAGGGATATAGCAATGCTTGCTTGGGAACTTTGGAGTTCGCCTCTGCCCTCTGAGATACCATACTGTCGTGGCGAATGGCTCTGACCTTCTGGAGTCCTTCTCCTGGGCTCTGCAGAGAGCATTTCAGAATTCTACAGAGAGCATTTCAGGCAACCGAGTGCCTGCAGTGCGGGAGAATGGCTTCTCCACAAAATCACTTCTCTTGTTAAACACCAAGTCCCAGCAAATAGGGACCGTGGCTGCTTTGTTACTGTACCTCCTCACTGCAGCCCACGCAGGGAGGGCAACAACCACAGGATGCGCACAGGGGTAAACCCCAAGGCGCTGCTGCTTCCTGCACCTGTGAGAGGGGCTGAGCCTCTGCTCCTCACCATTCATCCAAAGCCGGCTGCTCCACCTGCTCCACGGCACAGGCCTGGGCTGTCACAGAATTAAGGACAAGAGTGGTTCCTGTGTCTACGGCAGGGACAGGAAATAAGGGAGGACAGCCGTGAGGGTGTGTGGGGATGTGAGGAATGAGCACAGGCAGGCCTGTAAGGTGCTGGGGGACGCAGAGGACCAGATGCCTAACGGGGCTTGTGGAGGACTGTCCATTCCCATGCGCACAGACAGTGAGGCCAGGACCCTGAATACTTGATCTGGATGAGAGCATGGGGAGGAAAGAGGGGGCCTGAAGGAGATCTCTGTTTCCAGAAGGAGGGGTGCATGCTGCCAATTGCCCCCCTTTCCCGCCTTGTCCCCTTCCTCCACTGTAACTTCTCTGGGTCCACAGCCGGGTAAAGAGCATATCGGGGGCTTTCCAGAGTGTAGCATTCCCAAGGTCAAGCCCCACACAGAGGCCTCAGGGGCAGGGCCCTGGGCAGGCAGCCGGACACATGGGAATCCAGAGAGTGGGAAGGGAAAGGAAGCCAATCTCTTGCAGTAAATAGTGCTGGCAGCTGGGGCGCATCAGGGGAGAGGGTCAGGGGAAAGTGAGAGGCCAGAGCAGAGTCTCACACACAGTCAAAGACACATGCGTACAGACACCTAGCCACACAGACACATACACAGGAGGACATAAAGTCAACAATGCCACTCAGAAGCTAACTCAGAGTACCCAGAGACATGTTCAGGAAACACACCTACATAGACTCATGAAAACCCTGAGTCAGACATGCCCCAGCAGACTCTGGCACCACACACATGCAGACAGACACAGCCCATCTTGCACACCCACAAACACAAATGCATTCCCAATCCATCCTTCCCAGCCTTTCTCCCCGATAAAACTAATAGGCCACCTCAGGCCAGGTCTGTTTATCCACCTCAAAACTCTGGTTTGTAATTTCTGTCCCATTGCCTGTCCTTTAATAAGGACAGTCTTGGATCCACGCACACACCCCTGGTCTCAACAACTTGGCTGTGTGCTTTTAAAGGAACGCCACGGTCAGCAAGTCAGTCCCCTGCCCTCTTCAGCAGCCCCGTCCTTCACCTACACTCCCATCCCTACCCCCGGGAGCGTCCCCAGTTTACCGCAGGCTCCTGACCCTCAGTCTCTCCGATGCAGCAGAAACAGAATCTAAAGGAAGAGTAAACCAGACAGACCTACTCTGTCAAAATCCCCCTCAGGAAACTGTGAAGAACCAGCTCCTGACTCGTCAGGAAGGAGCCCTTGATACAGGGCATGACCACATGTGTCGCTCTACCCCAAACTTCAACTGCAGTCCATGCCTTTCAACCCTAACCCTAACCTCAACTCCAGCCCCATTCACAAACAACTCTAAAACCAGTCCTTCAAGTGAGACCCTCAGAATAACTGTACCTCATAAAGGTAATGCTGCTGGGTATTACCCAAAAGATGTTTACATGGCCAGGTAAGTTCAGGATAGAAAACTGCGATGTTCCCTCTCCCCAGGAGCTAGATGCCTACTTCCCTCTAGTCGATCGCAGCTTCAGGGATCATAGGGCCATTTATAACTCTCAAGTGCAGAAGGCCAGAAAATGTCCAAAACCTCTCATCTAAACCAGATCAATATCACACAATACGCATAAGGTTAAGTCCCTCTCCAGACTATCTCAGAAGCTTAAAACTGACCCCCAACACAACATTTATCTCCTTGACCCATTTTGATCTCAATTTCAAACTCAAACAGTATCCTACTCCAACCCTAACACAATCCTAATCTAAGATGCACGAGCTCTTTTTTTCCCTAAAGATCGAGTTAGCTTTACTGAACAGTTCATGAATTGGGCAGCATCCCGTTTAGCAAGTAGAGGGGAGCTCTAAAAGGCTATAGAAAAAGAGAGGTTTTTAAGAGTATGACAAGGAAGTCAAAAACAAAAACAGATTATTTCAGGGTTAGGTAATCTATCTATAGGGGATGAAGGAGATCTATGTGCCAGGTTACCTCATCTTCCTTTGGGGGATGGAAAGGATTACCTCACTGGTGCGGACCAGAAATTTCCACACCGATCAGTTTGGATTACATTCTTGGAGAAGGCTGTAACTTCAATAAGGTCAGGTATTAAGTCTTCCTTTTAGCATAAGTGACTCCATTTGGGGCCTGTCATTTCTTTTTTAACAGGGAAATGGTGCCAGATCAACTCAGATAGGACACCCCTACTCCACCCACACTTCAGACTGCTGGAGAAGAAAGCAGACTTTTATAGACCGTTTCAATTCTCACCATGTAGATAAGCAGATTCTCCAGCTACTATAGGTGAGATCTACAAGATGCACTAGCTCTTATCAACAGGAACCATAAACGCAATTCCAAATCCTACTTTAACATCACCGTGATTCCAGCCCTATGCTTACCACTACCTACCTCCAATCCGTAACCACTATGTCAGTGCTGTTCCAAGCATAGTCCTAACTCTAACCCTGTCCCTAGGTAGCCACACTATGAGTAAAGTCTGCAACTATGCTGGGCACACAAATATCACACACTTATGAAGGTAATGGGTCATCTGCAGTCCAGGAAGCAGTAGCTTCCTCAGTAACAGCTGCACAGTCATCAGGGCAGCTGGTCCCTGGTGGGCTCAGTGCTCAGCTGGGAACCCAGGAGCACCAAGGCACCCAGGCCCTTTGACCCTTGTTACATATACAAGCGTACAGGGGCCCAGCTCACCCCAAGCCCTGTTCTAGCCCAGCTTCTGAGCTGAAATTCCTGCCATACCCCTCCCCGGCTCCTGCCTGCCAAGCTGGGAGCATCTGTTGCCCTGAAAGCCCCACCAGGCAGGCACAAATGGGCCTGGGGCCTGGAGCTGAAGGGAATGTGGCCTCTTCCCAATGTGGACAATTCCAGACTCCTGCAACACCCGCACCTAGGATCTCCACCCCGGAGCCAGGCCCAGGTGCCCGTCCTAAAGAGGTAGTGGGTCTGCCGACACTGGGGGTGAGTAGGGGTGGATTAGCACACCTCCTCTCCCAGGCTCCAGGGTCTCAATCTGGCGTTAGGGTGTGTTCACTCTGCGCTCATCAGCAGACGTAAAGCTGAAGTGAGCCACGTGCACCTCCCTCACCTCTCACCCTCGGCACCAGGACCTCCAGTGTAGCAGTCCTCTGTACCTCGGCCACCGCAGAGATTGTCAAACACTACCTAGGCTCTCTCGAGAGCTCACACCAAGCCAAAGCCTTCACCCAACAGACTGGAACACTTAGGTGGATACTCACAGGTCAGATGTGTAGCCATCCGAGTCTCTGCGTCCCCTTCCTTACCGTCTACATCCAGGCTGGCCTGAGGACAAGACAGGGGCTTGGTTCAGGGCTGCAAGCTCCAAGATATACACATGAGGTGCTTGATAAATTAACAAAATCAGCTTTAACTTCTAGAAAAACAAGTGATAAGGACTGTCAAGATCTGTGCAGGGTGTGAGATTTTACTCTATTTGTAACGTAACTAGCTATCCTGTTACTGTTCCATGAATGCTGGCAGAAGACACAAGACTCCTGGATCAGATATAAAGGATTTTATTACTCATAGCACAGCCATAGCAAGAGCTTTAGCATGGTTTTTTGCGTCAGTTTCCCATGTCTACCAAGTGCCATGGGGGTGGCACAGGATCTATGATAGATGCCTGCACATACAGTGGACTGTGTTACAAGAGAGGAACATCTGTAAGGCAGTAAGGCATATGTGTGCAGCACTGAGGTTCCGTGATTCACAGCTTATTTTATAGTAAGAAACAAGCCTGATCTTTTTCCAGGGGGAAATGTTGCCTTATCTGTCAAGGTTGATTGTTGCAAATACAATCCTGAGAACTGGCATGGAAAACAATCAGGGCCTTGTATTCTTGGCATACCCAGTAAGAAAAACATTCAGGAATACTAAAGGTCCATGAGGGTTTGCCTCTCTCAACAGTGATTAGCAATGCGTAAGAACAAATGGTTCATGAAAAAAACAAAAACAAAAAAAACAGCTTTCCCTATGCTGGAAGAAGTCCCAGGAGAGACACTCTGGTTAAAAAAGAAGTCAATTAACAAAGACCCTACAAATTATGCTTATTCATTACTTCTTTAGCTGATAGGTGGAACTGGGGATTTCTTTGTCCTTATCAAGGAAGAAAAGAGAGAAGACATTATCATAGGCACAACTTGAACGCTGAAAAATTTGTGGTAACCTGAGAAGGGTTTGGAAAAAACTTCAAAGGTCAGGGGCAGGTGGTGGTAAATAGCAGTGAAACAAGAAAGTAGAATAGGCCCATGTGGCTGAATGAAATGGAAGAAATGAGAGCAGATAACAACCTAAACCTTTCCTTGTTTGCAGAGACAGTCTCCAAGGTGGCTTCCCCTCATGATTCCCACCTCCTGGTATTCATGCTTTGTGTAATCCCATCCTCGAGAGTGTGGGTGGACATGTGATTTGATTCTAATCAACAGCACACAGCAAAGGTGATGGGATGTCATACATATGATTATATTACATTACATAATATAAGACTGTCTTCTAGCATACTCTAGAGACTACTTTCTGGCTTGATGAAGTGGCCACGTTGTGAAACCCCATGTGGAAAAGAACTGCAGGTGGCCTCTAGGAACTGTGGTGGCATTTAGATGTTGACAGTGGCCTCCAGCTGACAGCCAGCAAGAAGCTAGGGCTCTCAGTCCCACAACTGCAAAGAAATTAATTCTGCCAACAACCAGAGTGAGCTCGGAAGACTCTTCCCCAGTCAAGCCTCCAGATGAGAACACAGCCCAGCTAACACCTTAACTGCAGACTTGTAAGACCATAAGCAGAGGACCAAGCTGGACAACTGACCCACAGAGACTATGAGATAATAAACTGTGGGTTGTTTTAAACCACATTTGTGGTAATTTGTTACACAGTAATAGAAAACTAATACACTGCTGTAACCGTGAGAGTAAGAGAAGCATCTGTAAGGCAGTAAGGCATACATGGGCAGCATGGAATTTGCGTGTATGCAAGGCACACCCTAATTCCACAGTATGAGCTAGGGAAGAAATAGGGAAGGAGAAGGCATCTAGGGAACTCCTCTCCCTCAGCTCATTCTATAAAGACATGTAGCTATGGAGAGCCTGCAGCCTTCCTAATAGGCTGTAACCATCTCATCCTGCATATTAAATGTAAATTATCCTTTTGTGCCTTCATCTGATTTTTGATGTGGGACTGGCAGACATTTGTAAAAGGCTCAAAAATGTAACTAACTGTGATCTTTAGAACATGGGGAGGGGTAAACCCCAGGCAGTAATAAAGCAAAAGAAACCTTTGAAAAGGGAACTAGGGATTTCTCTGATCACAGGAGAAAGCTACTAAATTTTGGAATTTAGTCAGTTTCCATAACACATCACATTTCTTTTGGATATTTACCCCAGAGTAGAATTGCTAGGTTATATGGAAGTTCTTTTTAACATTTTGAGGAACCACGAAACATTTTCTACAGCAGCTGCACCCTTTACATTTCCACCAGCAATGCAGCAGAATTCTAATTTTTCCACATCCTCGCAAACATGTTATTTTCATTTTTTTTTCTTTTTGAGAATAGCCTGCTGTGGATGCGATGTAATATCTCACTGCGGTTTTCATTTGCATTTCCCTAATGACTAATGATGTTGAGCATCTTTTCATGTGCTGGTTGGCCATTTGTATATCTTGTTTGAAGAAATGTCTATTCATGTCCTTTTCCCATTTTTGAATTGGGCTGGATTTTTTGCTGTTGTTGAGTTGTAGGAGTTCTTTTTTTAACTGGATTATTAATCCCTTATCAGCTATATGATTTGCAAATATTTCCTCCCATTCCATGGGTTGTCTTCTCACTATCAAATGACAGTGCCCTTTGAAACGCAAAAGATTTAAATTTTGATGAAGTCCAATTTATTTTTTTCTTTTGTTGTGCTTTTAATGTCATACTTAAGAAACCATTCCCAAATCCAAGGTCACGGAGATTTTCACCTGCTTTCTTCTAAGAGTTTTATAGTTCTAGCTCTTAAATTTAGGCAAATATATACTCTTGCTTCTGTCTCTAATATTTCTTCCCAAATAAAATCTGAAAAACAGATTTCATGATTCCAACCTTTATGACCTTTATCAAGTTGCTTAATCTAAGTCTCAGTTTAATTATCCCTCAAGGGATAATTTCACATTATTTTAAGAGTTATACGATTAAACATAACTAGTATAGTGCCTCGCACACTGGTGCTCAATAATCCTACGTATCCTTTCTTTTTTCCTTCAAAGTACTTTCTTTACAGGACCTGCCAGAGTCAGTTATTCTACCTGATTTTACTGTTTTCTTCCTGAGAGTCAAGCCCAGAGCCTCAAATCTCCTTTCTTTGCTTCAGAGGTCTCTCTGGTCCTCTCCTCTCTTACACCTTGTTCTCCTACTTAAGTTCCTGCCTCCACTAAAATCCAGCTTGAAGCCAACTGGGCTACCACGGAGAATACACATTCTAACGGGGTTCGGGGAGGAATGGACAAAGGCGCAGTCCCACAGGGCCCCTGCCTCTCGACCACGTTGGAGGGATCACAACTTAAGGCACACTGAACCCTCAAGGAGGTCAAGGCCAAAGACCTTTGGGCATAAGGGAAGTTACTCCTGAACCTCTCCTTCCAGTTAGAGATTCCTTCCAGGCAGTTCTGAGGAACAGTCTCAGGTCCTCCTGTATATATACAGCGGTCCTCTGTGGGGTCCATCCCCACAGTGCAGGCTCCCGAGGCTCCCCATGTTCCCAAATGCTCTTCCACTGAGACAACACCAGAGACCACCCTTGCCGTCCCGCATGTACACAGCTGGTCTCTCTGGGGCTGGTGTCCTGCACACAGGGACTCCCCGTGGCAGCAAATGCAGAGAGAGCCCTGAGAGTCTCCATTCGCACGTGGGTCTTCCATGGGGGCGGCTCCGCACACCACTTCCGGGACGCTCCCAAGAGGTAGAGGCAGGGACACTCGTGGCTCATATGCACAGGGACCCCCCTCGGGGGCGGCTCCCATACAACACCTCAGAGTCCGCTGCCCGCAGACCCGCCCCTCACGGTGCCTGCCAGGTCCCCGCCGACCCCGCCCCCGCTTACCGGGACGGCCACGATGCTGGACACTGGTCCGGCGCTGGCTGACCCTAGCCTAGCCGGGTTACCCGAATTACCCGAGCGCTGGGAGCAAGCGGCGCGGGTGGAGCAGCACGGTGAGATGGCGTCAGCCCGCGCGTCTAGAACACACCCACCCTCCGCGCCCCACGCGGGGTATGGCGCGTGCGCACGCGCGAGACGAAATCCGCGGGCCTGGAGACGTGCGCTCCGCCCCGCCCCTCCCCGCCCTCCTGCTCCTCCACGCTCCTCTCGCGCGCTTCAGTCGGCTACAGCAAGCGAGATGAGGCGCCAGAGGACGGCTGAGGAGCGGCGGCCCGCCCCGAAGAGCTGTGGGTCCGGGTGCCAGTGGGCGCTCCCCACCAGCGCCGCGGCAGGGTTAGTGCCCGCCCTGAGGAGGCGGCCCGGGAGGGGGCTCCTCGGGGGCTGCGGCACCTCCCAGTACTGCCCGCGCCGGGGCGAAGCGTCCGGCCGCCCGCTCCTGCCTGGGGAGGTGAGAATGACTCACCCGGCGGCCTCGGCTGAAGCCAGCCTCTCCTACCGAGGCCAGCTGCCCACTCAGGCCTCCGGCCCCACGACCCTGGCATCAGGGCATAGACTTTAGCAGTACCGCACAACAGAGGGTCCAAATGAGCCTCACAAAGTGCTTGACTGGCCCAACTCTTTCTGTGCGCCGCTTTCTGAGATGATTGGTCTTCTGTCTCCATCAGCAAAGCTGTACCCTGATGTGGCCCACTTTTTGCTGCAGCACCCTTGTCCTTCAGACTATCCAGTTAGCCGTTCTGAGGGCTGTAATGTGCATTTTTACCGAACTAGGTACTTTGAAGAAAGTGGGGGTAACAAAAAAAGTTAAAAGTCATGAAGCCCCCCAACAACTAATTATAAAGCAATAACTAAAGAAGTACAAACGATATGCTGAGGCTCTTTTTATTTAAATTATTTTTTAATTTTTTAAATATTTTATTTACATTTTAATATACCCCAAGTTTCCAGATGAATTCAGTTTCTATGTCACAAATACAATTCACTTCATCGTGTGGGGAATACAAAGAGGAGCTCATTTTGTCCTTACTACCATGAAACTTACCAGTAGGGAAGACAGTACAAGGTCTTAAAGTACAGTGCTATATATTGCTCTCACTTTTAAATGAAATGCCACACACTAAACAGTGTACATATTAAGTAATTTAAACTTCACAACGTCACCATAAAGTACCATACTTTGATTGTTTACATTATACAGATGTAGAAAGTGAGGCACAGAGAGATTAAACAACCTGTCCAAGGTCACCTAGCTAATAAGTGGAATCTGGGTATTCTGACTCCAGAGCCCATACTCCTAACCGTTGGTTTTACTGTACAGCCTCCAGGACCATGTTTACAATATGCAGGATCCCAAGTAAATGTTTTTGCAAGGACCCTGATTATGTAAACAATTTGATTAAAATATGTATTATGAAATTCATGACCCCATGTGAAGTATAATATTTTATTAATGAAGATTTGGGGTAATGGGTAAAGAAGTGGGACTTACATATTTGCTTGCTGCCATATCAGTGCACATAAAATTCTTGGTACTAAGAACCATCTCTTTTTGTCTTTATTTCAGATGCATCATTCCTAGCTAATTTCACATCTCACACATGAGAAAAAGGTAATGATGGTATTATTACTCACAAGGTCATAACTTCAGAACCTTTTTGTTTTGAAACAATATAGATCTTCTTGCCTCTCTAGTTTCCTAATACCATTTATTTAACGCTAGTTACATCATTACTTATGCCACCACATCATCCATCTTGCCACCTGCGAATACAGGCTTCTAAAGACTCTTTCATTGGTTGCTACAGTGTTTCATTAATGATGAGCACAAATGCAAATCTTACCCAGAGTATATAGTCAAGTCTGAATGGTAATTTGTTTTCTAGATTGTTAAATTTACCCTTTGGAATTTTATAATGTAAATGTAGAACAATGTACCTCCAACCATGTCTTTTCTTGAATTCTTTAGGCCATAAGCACAACATTCCTAGAATAATCTTTTAGTGCTGACTGAACCCCTAGCTTACTCACACTGCTACCAGCAGGGAGAATAGGTGAAAGGCCATTGGCTGGTCAAGAAGAGCAATCCCATGGCACAGGATTATCCATCTGTCTTCCAGCATGACGTAAGAGCAACCAGGGAACAACCCTTCGTGATAAACACACTCAAAAAACTAGGAGTAAAAGGGAATTTCCCCAGCCTGATAAAGGGCATCTGCGAAAAAACCACCACTAACATCACTTAATGGTAAAAGACTGAATACTTTCCCCCCTGAGATCTTGAAAAAGAAAAGAATGTTCATTCTCACTACTTATATTCACATTGTACTGGAGGTTCTAGCCAGGTCTATTAGGCAAGAAAAAGAAGTAAAAGGCATCCAGATTGGAAAGGAAAAAGTAAAACTATATCTATTCACAGAACACATGATCTTATACATAGAAAAGTCGTAAGAAATGCACTTAAAACTACTAGAATTAATAAATGAGTTCAGCAAGGTTGCAGATTACAAGCTCAGTATACAAAAATCAGTTGTATTTTTACATACTTTCAATGAATAACCTGAAAATGAAATATTTTAAAACTTCCATTCTTAATAGCATCAGGAAGAATGATACTTAGGAATAAATTTACAAAAGGAGTGCGAAATGTACACTCTGAAAACTGAAAAATTATTGAAAGAAATTAAAAAAGATCTAAGTAAGGATTTTTTTATGAATCACTTCACTATATACCAAAACTAACAGCACTGTAAATCAACTACTCTTTTTTTTTTAAGAAATTTAAGGAAAAAAGATTTTTTTAAAAATCTCAGGTTCATGGATTGGAAGACAACATTATCAAGATGGCAATACTCCCCAGATTGATCTACAGATTCAACACAACACCTACCAGAATCTCAGCTGACTTCTTTGTAAAAATTGACAAGCTAATTCCAAAACACACATGGAACTTCAAGGGACCTTGAATAACCAAAACAATTCTAAAAAAGAATAAAGTAGGAGGACTCACATTTCCCAATTTCAAAACTTATTACAAAGCAACAGTAACTAAGTCAGTGTGTTACTGGCACAAGGAGAGACATATACATCAATGAAATAGAATTAAGAGTCAAGGGATAAACTATCTATGGCCAACTGATGGCCAACTGATTTTTGACAAGAGTGCCAAGACCATTCAATGAGGAAGAACAGTCTCTTCAATAAATGGTGCTGGGGGCTTTCCTGGTGGCGCAGTGATTGAGAGTCCACCTGCCGATGCAGGAGACACGGGTTCGTGCCCCGGTCCGGGAGGATCCCACATGCCGCAGAGCGGCTAGGCCCGTGAGCCATGGCCGCTGGGCCTGCGCGTCCAGAGCCTGTGCTCCGCCAGTGTGTTCATTACATGAGTCTGCCCTTGTTTAGAAAGACACTGATCCCACTGTCCTATCCACACAAGTACCCTCTGTCAGTAGGTACCAAATCAATAAGTAAACCTGTACTAAATGCCTAGTCTACAAAAAGGCATAAGATTGGCTTTGGCTCTGACTCCTCAGCTCTGAGACAGAGGAGCAAGGGCTGGGTAAGTTGCCGTAGAGGAGTTTGCAGCAGATGGTTTTAATGGCTTAGTGGGATGACAGTGATTGTGGGTTATCTGTAAGGTAAACAGTGCACCAGTTGGAGCTGGTGCCAAGTTTGCTGAATCTGATGATTTTGTCTGGGGCAAGAGGTCAGGCTAATGGGAGACTGAGAAATGTTGCAGCAACAAAAAGGTGGCAGTAGCTGCAGGAAGCAGGAGCTGATTGGATAGGAGATAAAGTATTCTGTTCACCTTCTCTTCATCCCACTGGTGTGGGAGAGTCCGACCCTAGGGTTCTGGGAATGGCCAAACACACAACACCTGACACTGGACCTATGTGATTGACAGCAATTTATTAATCACATATATTCACAGCCCAGGGGAGGAGGACACAAAACACCATGTAGTGCCACACTGCACTGTTCTCAGAAATAGACTGAACAAACGGGCTACAAGAGGCAGGCTTTGTAGTAACAAGAGGGTGAGGTGACCCTTGGTTCCCATGGGAGGATATGATTGGTTTGTTTGAATAATCCACATGCTGTGGGGAGGTGAAGCCCATTAGGTTGAGGACGGGTCGCGTTCAGCTGGTCCAGCTGACAGGGAAACTAGTGAGTAGGGGACTTTTCCCACTGGGCGAGGGGCATATCTGGTGAGAGTAGAACTCATGGTTAGGCCTCTGGGACCCTGTAAGGCTCAAAGATGTCAAGGCTCAAAGGGACCCTGTAAGGCTCAAAGATGTCCCTACATATAGGGAAGGAATAAAAGCTATTTTGTAGGTTTCCTGACCTGCTATTTAAAAGCTAATACAAGCTGCTTTTTCCTTGTATATTCACCTTATTTGATTTTTATTAACCAATCATTCAGTGCTGTTTGGTAGAAAGTCTTCTTGTTCTTGTATTACGGAATTTTCAAGTTCAAGGAAGTTGTTGAAGGTTAAAATCCATCCCAGGTTCAGGTGGGACTATTCCTAAATTATCTTAAATGTAAGGATCTATTTTGGTTTTGAATAGATAATAAGAGGTTTTTAAAATAGCATGTAGTAATTGTTTCTTTGTATTGATTCACTTTGCTGTACAGTATAAACTAACACAATATTGGAAAGCAACTATACTCCAATAAAAATAAATAATAAAACGATGATACTATATATAGGAAACCCTAAAGACTCCACACGAAAACTACCAGAACTGATAAATAAATTCAGCAAGGTAGCAGGATACAAGATTAACATACAGAAATCTGCATTTCTTTACACTAACAATGAAATATCAGAAAGGGAAAATAAAAAACAATCCTTTTTAAAATCGCATCAGGGAGTTCCCTGATGGCCTAGTGGTTGGGATTCCAGGCTTGCAATACCATGGCCCAGGTTCAATCCCTGGTCAGAGAACTGAGATCCCACAAGCCGCCAAATAAATAAATAAATAAATAATAAAAATAAAATAAAATTGCATCAAAAAAATAAAATACTTAGGAATAAACTTGACGAAGGGCGTGAAAGACTTATATGCTGAGAACTATAAAACATTGATAAAGGAAACTGAAGATGATTCAAAGAAATGGAAAGACAGCCCATGCTCTTGGATTGGAAGAATTAATATTGTTAAAGTGGCCATACTACCCAAAGCAATCTACAGATTTAATGTGATCCCTATCAAGTTACCCATGACATTTTTCACAGAACTAGAACAAATAATCCTAAAATTTATATGGAACCACAAAAGACCCAGAACTGCCAAAGCAATTCTGAGCAAAAAGATCAAATCTGGAGATATAACCCTCCCAGACTTCAGACAATACTACAAAGCTAGAGTAATCAAAACAGCTTGGTATTGGCACAAAAACATATATGGATCAATGGAACAGAACAGAGAGCCCAGAAATGAACCCACACACCTACAGTCAGTTAATCTTCAACAAAGGAGGCAAGAATATACAATAGGGAAAAGATAGTCTCTTCAGCAAGTAGTATTGGGAAAGCTGGACAGCAGCATATAAATCAATGAAGTTAGAACACTCCTTCACACAATACACACACAAAAAAACTCAAAATGGCTTAAAAACTTAAATATAAGACATGACACCATAAAACTTCTAGAAGAGAACATAGGCAAAACATTCTCTGACATATAGCAAAGTTTTCTTAAGTCAGTCTCCCAAGGCAAAAGAAATAAAAGCAAAAATAAACAAATGGGACCTAATCAAACTTATAAGCTTTTGCACAGCAAGGAAACCATAAACAAAACAAAAAGACAACCTACAGACTGGGAGGATATGTTTGCTAACAATGCGACTGTCAAGGGCTTAATATCCAAAATATACAAATAGCCCATACAGCTGAATACCAAAAAAACAAACAACCTATCAAAAAATGGGCAGAAGACCTAAATAGACATTTCTCCAAAGAGGACATACAGATGGCCAGCAGGCATATGCTCAACATCGCTAATTATTACAGAAATACAAATCAAAACTACAATAAGGTATCATCTCACACCAGTCAGAATTGGCCATCATCAAAAAGTCTACAAATAATAAATGCTGGAGAGGGTGTGTAAGAGGGAACCCTTCCACACTGTTGGTGGGAATGTAAATTGGTGCAGCCACTATGGAGAACATTATGGAGGTTCCTTAAAAAACTAAAAGTAGAGATACCATATGATCAAGCAATCCCCACTCCTGGGCATATATCCGAAAATCTCTTATTCAAAAAGATGCATGCACCCCAATGTTCATAGCAGTACCGTTTACAATAGCCAAGACATGGAAGCAACCTAAATGTCCTTCAACAGATGAATGGATAAAGAAGATGTGGTAGTTTTGGAACCAAGATGGCAGAGTAGAAGGACGTGCTCTCATTCCCTCTTGCGAGAACACCAGAATCACAACTAGCTGCTGGACAATCATCGACAGGAAGACACTGGAACTCGCCAAAAAAGATACCCCACATCCAAAGACAAAGGAGAAGCCACAATGAGACTGTAGGAGGGGCGCAATCACAGTAAAATCAAACCCCATAACTGCTGGGTGGGTGACTCACAGACGGGAGAAGACTTATACCACAGAAGTCCACCCACTGGAGTGAAAGTTCTGAGCCCCACGTCAGGCTTCCCAACCTGGGGGTCTGGCAACGGGAGGAGGAATTCCTAGAGAATCAGACTTTGAAGGCTACTGGGATTTGATTGCAGGACTTTGACAGAACTGGGGGAAACAGAGACTCCACTCTTGGAGGGCACACACAGAGTAGCGTGCACATCGGGACCCAGGGGAAGGAGCAGTGACCCCAGGGGAGAGTGAACCAGACCTACCTGCTAGTGTTGGAGGGTCTCCTGCAGAGGCAGGGGGTGGCTGTGGCTCACTGTGGGGACAAGGACACTGGCAGCAGAAGTTCTGGGAAGTACTCCTTGGCATGAGCTCTCCCAGAGTCCGCCATTAGCCCCACCAAAGAGCCCAGGTAGGCTCCAGTGTTGGGCTGCCTCAGGCCAAACAACCAACAGGGAGGTAACCCAGCCCCACCCATCAGTATTCAAGAGGATTAAAGTTTTACTGAGCTCCAGTGTACCAGAGCAACAGTCAGCTCTACCCACCACCAGTCCCTCCCATCAGGAAAGTTGCACAGGCCTCGTAGATAGCCTCATCCACCAGACGGCAGGCAGCAGAAGCAAGAAGAACTACAATCCTGCAGCCTGTGGAACAAAAACCAAATTCACAGAAAGATAGACAAGATGAAAAGGCAGAGGGCTATGTACCAGATGAAGGAACAAGAAAAAACCCCAGATAAACAACTAAATGAAGTGCAGATAGGCAACCTTCCAGAAAAAGACTTCAGAATAACGATAGTGAAGATGATCCAGGACCTCGGAAAAAGAATGGAGGCAAAGATCGAGAAGATGCAGACATGTTTAACAAAGACCTAGAAGAATTAAAGAACAAAGAGACAGATGAACAATACAATAACTGAAATGAAAAATACACTAGAAGAAATCAATAGCAGAATAACTGAGTCAGAAGAACGGATAAGTGACCTGGAAGACAGAATGGTGGAATTCACTGCTGCAGAACAGAATAAAGAAAAAAGAATGAAAAGAAATGAAGACAGCCTAAGAGACCTCTGGGACAACATTAAATGCAACAACATTCACATTATAGGGGTCCCAGAAGGAGAATAGAGAGAGAAAGGACCAGAGAAAATATTTGAAGAGATTATAGTCGAAAACTTCCCTAACATGGGAAAGGAAATAGCTACCCAAGTCCAGGAAGCACAGAGAGTCCCATACAGGATAAACCCAAGGAGAAACACGCCGAGACACATAGTAGTCAAATTGGCAAAAATCAAAGACAAAGAAAAATTTTTAAAAGCAGCAAGGGAAAAATGACAAATAAATACAAGGGAACTCCCATAAGGTTAACAGCTGATTTCTCAGCAGAAACTCTACAAGCCAGAAGGGAGTGGCATGATATACTTAAAGTGATGAAAGGGAAGAACCTACAACAAGATTACTCCACCCAGCAAGTATCTCATTCAGATTCGATGGAGAAATCAAAAGCTTTACAGACAAGCAAAAGCTAAGAGAACTCAGCACCACCAAACCAACTCTACAACAAATGCTAAAGGAACTTCTCTAAGTGGGAAACACAAGAGAAGAAAAGAACCTAAAAAAAAAACCCCAAAACAATTAAAAAATGGTAATAGGAACATACATATCAATACTTACCTTAAACGTGAATGGATTAAATGATCCAACCAAAAGACACAGGCTCACTGAATGGATACAAAAACAAGACCCATATATATGCTGTCTACAAGAGACCCACTTCAGACTTCGGGACACATTCAGACTGAAAGTGAGGGGATGGAAAAAGATATTCCATGCAAATGGAAATAAAAGAAAGCTGGAGTAGCAATACTCATATCACATAAAATAGACTTTAAAATAAAGAATGTTACAAGAGACAAGGAAGGACACTACATAATGATCAGGGGATCAATCCAAGAAGAAGATATAACAATTATAAATATATATACACCCAACACAGGAGCACCTCAATACATAAGGCAACTGCTAACAGCCATAAAAGAGGAAATCGACAGTAACAAAATAATCGTGGGGGACTTTAACATCTCACTTATGCCAACGGACAGATCATCCAAAATGAAAATAAATAAGGAAACAGAAGCTTTAAATGACACAATAGACCAGATAGATTTAATTAATATTTATAGTACATTCCATCCAAAACAGCAGATTACACTTTCTTCTCAAGTGCACATGGAACATTCTCTAGGATAGATCACATCTTGGGTCACAAATCAAGCCTCAGTAAATTTCAGAAAATTGAAATCATATCAAGCATCTTTTCTGACCACAATGCTATGAGATTAGAAATCAATTACAGGGAAAAAAACGTAAAAAACACAAACACATGGAGGCTAAACAATACGTTACTAAATAACCAAGAGATCACTGAAGAAATCCTCAACAAAATACTAGCAAACAAAATGCAACAGCACATTAAAAGGATCATACACCATGATCAAGTGGGATTTACCCCAGGGATGCAAGGATTCTTCAGTATATGCAAATCAATCTATGTGATACACCATATTAACAAATTGAAGAATAAAAACCATATGATCATCTCAATAGATGCATGAAAAGCTTTTGACAAAATTCAACACCCATTTATGATAAAA
This sequence comes from Globicephala melas, assembly GCF_963455315.2. Taxonomy (NCBI): domain Eukaryota; kingdom Metazoa; phylum Chordata; class Mammalia; order Artiodactyla; family Delphinidae; genus Globicephala; species Globicephala melas. The sequence goes on along the minus strand of NC_083319.1, from coordinate 81,460,880 downwards.
ACTCTCCAGAAAGTGGGCATAGAGGGAACCTACCTCAACGTAATAAAGCCCATATACGACAAACCCACAGCAAATATCATTGTCAATGGTGAAAAACTGAAAGCATTTCCTCTAAGATCAGGAACAAGACAAGGATGTCCACTCTCACCACTATTATTCAACATAGTTTTGGAAGTCCTAGCCATGGCAATCAAAGAAGAAAAAGAAATAAAAGGAATACAAATTGGAAAAGAAGAAGTAAAACTGTCACTGTTTGCAGATGACATGATACTATACATAGAAAATCCTAAAGATGTCACCAGAAAACTACTAGAGCTAATCAGTGAATTTGGTAAAGTTGCAGGATACAAAATTAATGCACAGAAATCTCTTGCATTCCTATACACTAATGATGAAAAATCTGAAAGAGAAATTAAGGAAACACTCCCATTTACCACTGCAACAAAACGAATAAAATACCTAGGAATAAAGCTACCTAGGGAGACAAAAGACCTGTATGCAGAAAACTATAAGACACTGATGAAAGAAATTAAAGATGATACCAACGGAGAGATATACCATGTTCTTGGATTAGAAGAATCAATATTGTGAAAATGACTATACTACCCAAAGCAATCTACAGATTCAATGCAATCCCTATCAAATTACCAATGGCAGTTTTTACGGAACTAGAACAAAAAAATCTTAAAATTTGTATGGAGACACAAAAGACTCCAAATAGCTAAAGCAGTCTTGATGGGAAAAAACAGAGCTGGAGGAATCAGACTACCTGACTTCAGACTATACTATAAAGCTACAGTAATCAAGACAATATGGTACTGGCACAAAAACAGAAATATAGATCAATGGAACAAGATAGAAAGCCCAGAGATAAACCCACGCACCTATGGTCAACTAATCTATGCCAAAGGAGGCAAGGATATACAATAGAGAAAAGACAGCCTCTTCAATAAGTGGTGCTGGGAAAACTGGACAGCTACACGTAAAAGAATGAAATTAGAACACTCTCTAACACCATACACAAAAATAAACTCAAAATGGATTTGAGACCTAAATGTAAGACTGGACACTATAAAACTCTTAGAGGAAAACATAGGAAGAACACTCTTTGACATAAATCACAGCAAGATCTTTTTTGATCCACCTACTAGAGTAATGGAAATAAAAACAAAAACAAACAAATGGGACCTAATGAAACTTCAAAGCTTTTGCACAGCAAAGGAAACCATAAACAAGACGAAAAGACAACCCTCAGAACGGGAAAAAATATTTGCAAACGAATCAACGGACAAAGGATTAATCTCCAAAATATATTAACAGCTCATGCAGCTCAATATTAAGAAAACAAACAACCCAATCCAAAAATGGGCAGAAGACCTAAATAGACATTTCTCCAAAGAAGACATACAGATGGCCAAGAGGCACATGAAAAGCTGCTCAACATCACTAATTATTAAAGAAATGCAAAACAAAACTACAATTAGGTATCACCTCACACCGGTTAGAATGGGCATCATCAGAAAATCTACAAACAACGAATGCTGGAGAGGGTGTGAGGAAAGGAAACCCTCTTGCACTGCTGGTGGGAATGTAAACTGATACAGCCACTATGGAGAACAGTATGGAGGTTCCTTAAAAAATAAAAATAGAATTACCATATGACCCAGCAATCCCACTACTGGGCATATACCCAGAGAAAACCATAATTCAAAAAGACATATGCACCCCAATGTTCACTGCAGCACTATTCACAGTAGCTATGTCATGGAAGTAACCTAAATGCCCATCGACAGATGAAAGGACAAAGAAGTTGTGGTACGTATATACAATGGAATATTACTCAGAGATAAAAAAAGAACGAAAATTGGGTCATTTGTAGAGACGTGGATGGACCTAGAGACTGTCATACAGAGTGAAGTAAGTCAGAAAGAGAAAAACAAATATTGTATATTAATGCATATATGTGCACTAGAAAAATGGTACAGATGAACCAGTTTGCAAGGCAGAAATAGAGACACAGATGTAGAGAACAAACGTATGGACACCAAGCGGGGAAAGCGGGGCAGGGCAGGGGTCAGTGGTGGTGAGATGAATTGGGAGATTGGGATTGACCTATATACACTAATATGTATAAAATAGATAACTAATAAGAACCTGCTGTATAAAAAATAAATTTTAAAAATTCAAAAATAAAAAAATATTTGCAATGCATATGCAAAGAGCTAATTTTCATAATATTAAAAAGTAGTTGTAAATCAATAAGTAAAGATAAATAATCTATTGGCAAAAAATAGTAACAGAGAATTAACAAAAAAGGAAATAAACATACAAAAAGGTGCCTAGCCTACCTTAAAATAAATTTGTAAATATACAAGATACATTTATCACTTCTCAGGTTGACAAGGATAAAAAATGTGACATGTATGGGAATAGAGGCACCCGTAGGCAGTTTTGGTGAGGATACAAATCCATACAACTGGTGGGGCAATTAGGCAATATCAACACTTAAAATACTCAAACCTCTTTATCCATCAATTCAACTCTTAGGAATTTCTCCTACATATATATCCATACTTGTGTACAATGACATATATATGAGGTTCGTGTCAGCATTATTATTCAGAGCCAAAAAAACTATAATTAACTAAATTTACATATAACTAAATAACCGAATGTGACATTGAAGATAAATTGTGTTGTAGCTCTATCAAAGAAGACTGTACAGCCATCAAAGAAAAGATACACAAGATATATTCATATTATTAAATAAAACAGGATAAGAAGTGTCTGTAATATGTTTCCATTTGTGAAGAAAAATATATCACTTTATTTATGCCTCCTATGCCGAATCAATTCTGAAAGATACACAGGGAAGGAAAACGGCAGACAAGAGTAAGAAAGAGACATACTACATACCTTCTTCTGCCTTTGGAATTTTGTACCATGTATATGTGTGCCTACTTTTAAAAAAAGCAATTACTTTTAGTTATTGAAATAAAATAAATGCCTCCATCAAAAGACCTCATCCCTGCTCCTCCAACCTTTCCCCTCAATCCAATCCAGTCCACCCACCTGCACCTCTGCTAGAGGTAGATTGCATTTCTTACTGCCAAATGAACTCCATGGCCCATGCATCTACTGGTAAGTTTCTCTCCTACACACACTCCTTTCACCCACAGCCTGCCCTTAGACATTCAACTCCAATGTCTCTCCACCCAGGAGCCTTCTCTGACTATCCATCGATGCTTTTTCCCCTCAAGAATGGGATGTTGGGCTTCCCTGATGGCACAGTGGTTGAGAGTCCGCCTGCCGATGCAGGGGACACGGATTCGCGTCCCGGTCCTGGAAGATCCCACATGCCGCGGAGCGGCTAGGCCCGTGAGCCACGGCCGCTGAGCCTGCGCGTCCGGAGCCTGTGCTCCACAACGGGAGAGGCCACAACAGTGAGAGGCCCACGTACCGCAAAAAAAATAATAATAATAAATAAATAAATAAATAATTCCATTGCTGGCTCTTACTTTGTGTGGATTAGTCTTCTTTTGGAAACCAGATAGTGAAGTGTCTTGAAAGTAGGAAGGCAACATGACTAAAATATCTTTGTACCCTTGACACTGCCCAGCTTAGGACTAAGCACAGATTGATGGCTCACCATGCCAGATGGGTGAAGGACTGGATGCTGGAGGAAGGACCAAGTAGTAACTTCAGAGATACTGAGGCCAAGAATTTTTTGGCTGGGAGACCACTTTTACCAGGGAAAGACTCTCAAGGAAATTCAGAAATTTTGAGATATTGGAGTCATATCACGATATCCACAGACAGCCAAGCAGGTAACATAATGTCTAAATCAATAGTCAAGGTGTAGGAGTGATGGATCCTGGGGCTGGTTGGAAAACACCTGTCATTCCTAAAAGTTAGCAAAATCCAGGTTAAAAAAAAAAACGAACTCCTCAGGTAAACAGCATATATCCAGAGTAGATATATGGAAGTGGCCATATATTCCAATAATCCTTAGTTGGAAGTGGCCACTTATCTCTGTAGGAAGTCATCTTCCTGAGCAAGTGGAATGCTGTCACATGGGTAGAGGTGCTTTGGAACACAAAGCTTTGGATAGTCCTCCAGAAGTGAACCAGATTCATGTGCCTCCATTGAAGGCAGTGTTTACATTCTCTTCCCACCACACAGAATAGAGGCTTCCCTTCCGCCACATATTTAAATTTAAAGATGCTGCCACCTTGGCCTTTCCCTGCCACATCAACTATGGTCCCCTTCATGCACCTCTGGTTTCCCATCACCCACTGCCTGTAACATCAAAGTTCTCCATTCCCAAGCCATACCAGACTCTGCTGTCCCTAAACTCATGTGTGCTTTGCACATATATTTCCAGTACAGGTGGAGGAGTTTATAGAGGTTCCTCTGTCCCAGCCACTCTTCCTCAGTTTTCGGGGGATGGGTGACCAGACAACTGTTGCGAAGGAAGAGCCGAGCTGTCAGGCTGGTGGAGGGTGTGGAGAATGAAGACAAAGTGGGAGCACAGACACTGCCTGTGAGCGGCGCCTTCAGTCCTTACAGACAACCAGACACCCTCATCTACAGACTGAATCACCAGTGAGCTTCCCTAGACAGGTAAAGGTCTTTGACACCACACCTGCCTTGTGAAACAGGAGGGCTTTGTGATACAGTCTGGTGGCCTGGTTCTGTCATCTGTGAGGCGGAGGCCACAAGGCATAGCACTGGGAGTCATCAGGCACCAGGACCCTGAATGCCTACATATAGGGATGGTTGGTCTCCTTATGCTAATGAGGTTTAGACCATGCTGAGCCTGACTTCTGTTCTGTGGGATTTGGGGTATCCCTTATATACCTATGGCTCCATCTTCATTATTATCCTAATTATCTGGCAGGTGAAAAAGAGTTACCATGGATTAACACTGGAACCTAAAAGGAGCTGCTGCCTGGTAGGGAAACACGATGACCATGGCTGAACCAATCAAGCCTCAGATAAGATATATTCAATTACTCTTTATAGTAATTCTCTTTCTCAGAGCCTAGAAATAATTCTTTGCCAGGCCATCCCTGCAGTGTACTCTAATTGAAAAATCAAGAATCTCTCTATCGGGCTTGGGTTGAGTCCTAGGTAAAGTGGAATCCACCTCACTGGATCTCTTCTGACCTCCCAAAATGGGGGATTTTTCTGATTGGTGGACTTAGTAAGCAAAAGCCCTTGGCTGAGAACCACTGACCATTTAATCAGTTCCATTATTCCTCCTGTGTCACACTAAATCCCCTGAAAATACTGTCCTGGGAAAGGGGACAGGAGGTATGGAATGTGGAGAGCCCTGAAGTAAGCACACAATAAATAGAAAAATGAAATATTCAGGTGAAAGGGTGGAGTACAGGAAGGCAATATAGGACAGTGTATAACATACAGACAAATATATAGAAACAGACTGGGAAATGTATATTTCCTTTGTTTCACTTTAGACATGAAAAAGAAAATCGTGTCCCAGCTTCACACTCTCTTTGACCTTTAAGCGTCACCGGAAAGTCAGACAAAGGGCTAGAGATGCAGCATCAAGAGGTAAAGTCCCAGTCTCTGCTCTGACTCCCCTCCACTGTGGGTGAGATTCCCATGAACCCTGTCCCTCGATGACCCCTGGTGCCAGGAGCCAGGTGCTCTAACCACTGAAGGCTTCAGTTCTCCAAGTTGACAAAATCTGCCAGAAAACTGTTTTGGGTGGGAAATCAGAGTCTGGAAATGTTCCAAAATTCTCTACCTTACCCCTGGGAATGAAGAGTGAGGAAACAGGGAAGAAGTCCTTAATTGTGTCATTTACTAGTTTTATGTTTACTAGTTTCCACTTCCCTGTGGAAGTCACTTCATCTTTCAGTCTTGTTACCATGAAATGGGCATCTGATGATCCTGCCTCACTCACAGTGTAGTTGTGAAGATCAAATGAGAGCAGGTCCAGGAGAGCACACCATACCTGGTTGAGTGGTACACAGACGTGCCTCACAGCACTAACTGTTGGGGTTTGCGGTCTCCTCTCATTCAGAGGCCTTCAGCTTCCTATAGGATGTCCCTGGGTCCACTCCTGCTCCATGTAACACTGTCACCTGGTTTCTCAGCTAGGAGAATTTCCCAGGAAGAAGCTGAAAAGCCATGGGAGCTGCTCTCTGTCATGAAAAGGTGATCTCCTGCTCTTTGCAGTCTCCCAACTCCCAGCCTGGTCTGTGATCATTTCTCTGCTTGGCCTGGGGCAGGGTTGGGGAGAAGGACAGTGGCTGAGAGGGAGCCAGACAGTGGAGCCTGGAGCACTGGTTGAGAGCGTTGCCAGGGCAGAGGGGGATCAGATATTTCAGGAGAGAGGAGTTCCCTAGTTCTGCTCTGTGCTAGGCTCACAGTGGCCCTGGAATTCAGAATTTCACTAGTGCATAGTTCATAAAAGACTCTACATGGGTTTGCACTCAGCCACAAGACAAGTTTTACAGTCAGGAGGATGGATAATTGAGTGAATAATTTTCATCATTTTCATATTCTCTTTACAGCTACACCCTTTCAAGGGCAGCCCCCTGGACCCTGCTGACATTACCTCCTCTGGTTCTGTCTTCAGCGGAGCCAGTTCCTGGGACAGCCCTCAGACAGGAGCTTGTCATATATTATACCCTTCTTCTCTAGATCTCTAGAGAATGGGGATGGACTCTCAAGAGATGTTGTGTACACCCTTTAATCCCCAGAACACAGAATTCCCAAAAGGATCTCCTTTTCTACAGTTTAGAAATACTGAATACCAGGCTGCGGCCTAAGCCCGAAAAGAGAATGACTCCAGGTTCTACCTGGTGATGTTCCTGGTGCTGCCCCATCAGCTAACCATTGGCTCCCCCATCTACCTGGTTCCTTCTCCTAGTTCAGCTTCTCAACACAGGTCAGCAGGGAACTCACCCACCTCCCAGTCTCTCAAGGCCCTGTGCTCCCAGCTGTTGTCTGAGACCTCGCCCAATAAGCCCCAGGCCATCAGCCCAGCCCACCATAACTTGCCAAATGGCATTTCCCTAGGAAAAAAAAAAAAAAAAGCACATGAGTAAACACCCAGCGGATGCAGGCCTCAGGGTTTACAGGACTAGGGGAGGGCAGGCACAATCTCCAGGCCACACACTTGTGAAGAGGCAGATGTCACTCCATCAGTAACAAACAGTTGCCATGTTTCCCTCCCAGCCGGGGCTGGCTTCCTCAGGAGGGGAGTGTGCAGCAGCTCCTGTGTGCAGATTCCTGCTGCCAAACCTGCGATGCCATGGCTCTGGAGATTCAGCAGGTGGTGGTGGGTGAGAACACCCTGATCTCCCCCACTTCAAGGAGGCTGTCACAGGGCTGCTCTTACCTAGAGATTTTGTCCACGTCTAAAGTGTCTTCTGAGCAGAGACTGGAGCATCGTTCCCCACACTCCAAAGACCTTTCACTTACATCTGCAACCCTCACAGTGTCAGAGAAATCCTTAACCCAGTCATCGGCCCAGTCAACAGGTGCAGCTAGCATCCATGATTACTGGGCTGAACACCTCAAGCTAAGGCAGGGATTTCAAGTACCAGAGGTGCCCAGGGGCCCAGAGACTATGTTTTCTTCAAGGTTTGAGGAAACTAAGGTTTCAGTGAACCTGCAGGAGATGATGCAGAGCAACCCCAACCTTGTCTATGGGAACCAAGGCCAGCAGCCCTTGAATTCTCAGGTCTCTCTACGGACCCTGAACCGAGAAGTCACAGCCCTGACACATGCTATGGCCTTACATGTGGTCACTGTCCTCCCTGCCCACCTGTTATTCCTCAGTACTGAAGTCCGGAGGCTTCTTGAGGTACATGTAAAAGGACTGATGCACTTCCAGAGGTGGGGGCTCCCCAGACGTGTGGAAGAGTCCCTGAGGCAGCTTATACCAGATCCGCCATTATTTTACCACCCTGTACGTAACCAACCAGACTCTTTCATCCAGAATGATACTTCTCAGTTCTCTACTGAGAAATTTGGGACCGTTTCATACCAGAACTGGGGTTCACGTACGGTCGGCCAGCCCAGCCAGGCCTTCTGGGTTTCTAAGTGGTCCATTATGGACCCAGAACAAAGACACTACTACCAGCAAATCCCAGACAATATGGCTCTAGCCTTGCCCTCTCCAGCCCTTAAAGAATTAAGTGGCCTTTATCTAATGCCTGGGCAACAGGCTAACGACCCAGTGGGCCATGTGCAGCCGAAATATAGCCAGCCATTCTGTGGCCTCCCTTCTCTGCACAGTGAGTCCCGGGTTGACACTTTCTTGGGTTCTCAAGGCCTCTCCATGAACGGGAGCATGTCCAAGCCCCCCTTGAAGCATCCTTTTCTCTTCAAGGAGCTCTCCTTCCTCCTTCTGATGCCTAAAACTCCACTCCAGTCAGCTCCACCCTCTTCTCCATCTTCCCCAAATTGGATTGCTCCAACTGAGCACCAACAAGCTCAGATCAATATCCCGTTTCTGACCCTGGATGAGTGTGAAGCCTTGGAGTGGCACCTGCTGCAGAGGCAGCTCCAGCTTCAGTGGGGCTTGCCAGATGTTTTCCAGAGAAATCAGCACACCCAGAGCCCCATGCAGTATAAGCCCTGTGACAAAGCCCAGTCTTCTGAGACTGTGACAACTTCCTGGCCAGGGCAGCCCATCTCAGTCCTCACAAGGGAACTACTCTTGTTCCCAGAGCATGCCAGGAGGCTGCTGGAATTCCACCTCCAGTGACAGTTGATTCACCATCGCCGGGGCCTGCCCCAGAAGATCCAGCAGTCCATCCATTTGCTCCTGTCCCCTGCTGACGAGCAGACTCTCTCCTGGAGCAGCACAGCCCTAGACAATGTGGACGTCCCCCACCCTACAGCTCTAGAGGGCACTGGCGTTGGCAACCCATTCCCAGCCGTCAAGGACCCAGGGTCAGTCCCTATGCCGCACTTGTCTGACCAGGCCAAGGCAATATTGCAGAGCTACATCAACTCCAAATGTGGGCAGATTCACCAGGGCAAGTTTCCTGTCTGCGTATGTGGCTCCTGGGAGTGCAGAATTCCTGGGGTCCTGGAAGTGGCTCCCTTTACCTGCACCCCAGAAAGCAAGCCCCTAGAACTACAGGCAGCAAATGATCCAGACAAACAACAGAAAATTACACCCTGGATGCCAACGGCCCTTGAGCAGCAGCAGCAAACCTCACCAGGTGCTAACACTGAACATCCTAAGCTGCCCCAAGCCCTGTCCGAGGGAGCCACTGAGACACTGGAGACAGCTTTACGGCACAAGGATCTGGCCTTCTTGTCAGGGATGCCTGCTGTTTATTATGTGGCTCTCTCCACGGCCATGGCCCCAGCAATAACTTCCCAAGCTGTGAAAACAGAGATGGTGCCTGGCCTGTCGAATTTCCAGGAGAACCTCTGACTCAGGTGACCTTACCTGAAGAGCAGGGTCTAAGTCCTGGGCCAGGCTTTCAAGATGCCAACGAGACTTGTGCAGACATTGCAGGTGAATTCCAGGCTGAAGTGCAGAGGGAAGGAATAATCAAGATGGTGCCTCTAGAAAGCCAGTCAGAGCCTGCGAAGCCATACTCACTCGGGGAACCCATCTTGGCCAAACTAAATTTCCATCTGAGAAAGAAGATCCTAGAGATACAACTGGGAATTCCCCTAAAGGCAAGGGAGCCCTGGGAACAAACTGTAGCAATGCCAGAGAACATATGGACACAGGAGTCTCTTGGGAGTCTAAACAACCACGGAAAAACACTGCTCCAGGAGCTCCCCATCCCACCAGATATGCCACGTGCCCTGGATCCAGAATGGCTCCACCTCAAACAACAACTGGCCACTGAGTTAAAGGCAGTGCATCAGAAACAGAAACAACCCAGGTCCAGGGCAGTACCCCATGATTCTGTCCACTGGGCCTCCAAGATCTCACAACCCAGTGGGGACATGACAGAGACCCAGGCACTTTGTGTTCAGCTGGAGGCCAGTGTGAACAACCCCAGCCTAGAGGAGCCCCAAAGCCCTGACAAGAGCAAGGACTCAGCCCAAGACCCCACACTGGCAGAAAAGAGAGAGAAGCCAGGCAAACCCAAAATGACAGGGGACCACGGAGAAGGGGATGCCGGGTTTGCAGTCTCTTCCACAAGAGAAAAAAGCCACTCTGCTGAAGCCCAGAGGCCAGAAGGGATGCTTCTGAACGGGACACCCTGCAGCCCCTGGCAACAGAGACATCGCTATCACCTTGGTTCTCCCTGTCAGCACAGTCCCCAGCATCACCCTCAGCTTAAATTCCCAGAGATACCTCCTGGAGTCCCTGTGGGGAAAGACTCTGAGAAGAATGACCTGCAAGACAGTCAAGCCAAGCTCAATGTCATCCTCAAACCAGCAAGCGTTCCTGAGAATGTCCAGCCTGTGGTGCCCCAGGCATCATAGGGCCAGCCTTTCCTGGGCCAACTCATTCCAGGTAAGCCATTGCAGGGCCAAACTTTACAAGGTCAGGTTTTGCAGGGGCAGATGATGCTAGGCTATACTCACAAGAGGCCCAGCCTTCCAGAATCTGGCTTGAGAAATAAGATGAAATCTTTTCTACACTGTATTAACCCCAAAACCAAAGGCAAAGGGCATGAGGAATCCATGTCCTCCCCATGTGAGAAAGTGGCTAACACAAGAAAAGAAAATGTAGCAAAGAGCCTGGCTCCAGCCAAAAGTCCCAAGGGGCGAACTAAGACAGAGGAGACAAGAGCGGACCCAAAGGCCCAATTTCTGCCTACTGAGAAGCAGGTGGGCCTGGCCTTCTTGGATGGTCCCCATTCCCCAGACAGTAAGCTCCGGCACCGCTCCCACTCCCATCAACTCCACTCTGCCTCAGTCCTGGGCATCCCCCGCCGCTGCCCTCGGCACTGTCCACGAGTGGCTTGTGCCATCCAACCAGGGGACCCGCCCTCACTCTCACCTCTCACCTCAGATGGAAACATTGGTCTGCTCAAGAAGACCCAGTGCATTCGAAAGACTCTGTAGTCTCCTCAACGTCTGCGTCCCTTGAAGAGGACTGCTACTGTCATTTTCATTAATGTACAGGTGGGCAGAGTGCCCCCCAAAATATACTCTATATCTCTAAGCAGAGAGGTGTCTGTCTACTCCTCCTCTCTACTGTGGTGTGTTCAAGGAAGGCATAAGGGAGGTAAATGTCCTTTTTATCTAGGGAAGGAGTTTTAACTCACACTTAAGCTGGGTCGCACTCCACACAACAACACCCCCTCCCCGGACTGTGGATAAAGGAACTGGAGCAGAGAAGGAAGGCCCTTGTCTAAGGTACACTGAAGGTAAAGGTCAGGCTTGACTTCTATTATGGCGACCTTGGGCCCAGAGGAGCCATGTGGACATGAGCATAGTACTGTCAAGAAGGAGTGGCCAGGAATCCCACAGGCAAAATTCACTGATGACTTCTATATATGCCCACAATCTGGAGGGGAGTGCCAGTCTTCCAACCTTGAGGAGGCGCTTTGTTTACCAACAGCATGTAGCTAATATGACTAACGTCAAAAGCAAATGGTAGAATCTCCCCTCTCTGCTCCCTGTTGGTTATTCGTTAGATCTTTCTGGAGAACTCACCTAGGAGGCTGCTGTAGCTCTCTTGCCTATATCCCACTTCCACTGCCTAACAGCTGCATGGAATGAATGACACCTGGAATGAAGATCACAGTAGGACATGGAGAGGGGCTTGTCCCCCACCCCCAAGGGTAGGCAGGGACAGAAGCAGAGAGGAAGACCATGTAGATGGGGGTCTGAGTCCCTGAGATAGAAGCTGACATGTTCCTGGGACTTCCCTGGTGGTCCAGTGGGTAAGACTCCACGCTTCCAATGCAGGGGGCCCAGGTTCAATCCCTGGTTGGGGAAGTAGATCCCGCATGCTGCAAGTAAGAGTCTGCATGCCGCAACTAAGAAGTCCGCATGCCACAACTAAGAAACCCGCATACTGCCACGAAGATCCCGTGTGCTGCGACTAAGATCCAGAATAGCCAAAATAAATAAATATTTTTTTTAAAAAGAAGCTGACATGTTCCTGAAGAAGGCATGATAAGAGAAAAGGCTGGTTTGCTATGTACTCAAAAGAAGTTGAGCCAGGAAGCCAACCCAATACCCAAGTGCTTTTAGAGCATGGAGAGGAATAAACTGAGTTTTAGTCTGTTGTCCATCGTGTGATGAAAAGAAGTGAGTTGAGCCTTATTGTCCAAAGGAAATGCAAATTAATTCAAAATTTCTGAACACTCACCCCCCACCCAACAAATCTGTTTCCCAATGTCAGGGATTGGTGTAACTATAAATCCATGTTTTTGCTCAGCCCAAACATGAAGTCAGTCATTGTGTTCTAATCTCGATATATCTCAATTTTGCCCCCTTTCTCCTGTGTTTACTGCCTCTGCTTGTTAGGTTTCTCATCCATAGGTATCTCATTCTTGCCTGAGTAATACAATAGTGTGTTATAACCCCAGGACTTAGGATAGCGGCTGGTGCATAATAATACCTTAATAGTACTTGAATCCAAAGTCGGGGCTGGGGAGGCAGACAAATCATTACATTCGTATGATGAGTGCTATGGAATAGGGAATACTGCCACAGGATTACTGGGGTACTCAGCTGATGAGGACCCCAGAAGGGTCACAATAAAAAGAACCTTGATTATGCTGTACACCTTAAACTTATACAGTGCCGAATGTCAATTATATCTCAAAACTGGAAGAAAGGGGAATTCCCTGGCGGTCCAGTGGTTAGGACTCCGCACTTGCACTGCAGAGGGCACAGGTTCAATCCTTGGTCAGGGAACTAAGATCCCACAAGCCGCTCGGCGTGGCCGATAAAAAACTGGAAGAAAAAAACTTAAAAAAAAAAAAAACCTTGAGGGCTTCCCTGGTGGCACAGTGGTTGAGAGTCCGCCTGCCGATGCAGGGGACACGAGTTCGTGCCCTGTTCCGGGAGGATCCCACATGCCACAGAGCGGCTGGGCCCGTGAGCCATGGCCACTGAGCCTGCGCGTCCAGAGCCTGTGCTCCGCAACGGGAGAGGCCACAACAGTGAGAGGCCCGCGTACCGCAAAAAAAAAAAAAAAAAACTTGAGATGTGTCTTATATTCAATTAAAATATTTGCTTACTTACTATATGCAAGGTACTACAGTAAACACAACAAAGACACAGGACTTACACCACAGAGCTCATGATTTGATGTGATAGACAGTCTCACCTGCCCAAATTGTCTAATCAACATAAATACTTGAATGTCCAAAATTCACCTCTATAGAACAGTGAACTCCTGATTCCCTATTCCAACCATCATCTAATTACACATACATGCTCCAGTCACAGTATTCACAACATCAGTTAATAGCAACTCCATCTTTCCAGTTCTGAACAAAAACACTGGTGTCATCCTTCACATTTTTTTTCTAACCATCCACATCCAATCCATCCTGTTGTCTCTACCTTATGAAATGAATTCAGAACATGACCACTTCTCACTCTCTCTGCTGCTATGATTACTGCAGTATTATCATGACTAATCTCCCAGCTTCTGCCTGAGACCACACTTCCAACAGTCTTTTCTCAACAAAGAAGCTTGATGGTCCTCAGGGAAGGTCCTGGCTATAGATGATTAGATAGAAAGATAGATTACATCATGATGATGATGATGATGATGATGAAGAAGAAATGGAGGAAGGGGTGAGGGAGGGGAGGGGAAAAATGAGGGGGAGGGGAGTGGGAGGAGAAGAATTAGGAGAATAAGAATAAGATAGATAGATAGATAAATGGAGATGTAAAACCATGAGACTGGATAAGATCGCCAAGGCAATGACTGCAAATGAAAAACAGATCTAGGACCAGGCTTTGGGATACCCCAACATTAAGAAATTGGAGAAAAAAGTGGGAACCAATAAGCAGAGACTGAGAAGTAGTAGCCAGTGAGGTAGGAGGAGAACCAGGAGAGTGTGGCATACTGGAAGCCAAGAGAGGAACGTGTTTCAAGAAGAAAGTGGTCAGCTGCATGAAAAGTTGCCAATCTGCCAAGTAAGATGAGGACTCAGAGTTGATTATTAGATTTAACAACAAAGAGATCATTCATAGCCTTGAGAAGACTAGACTAAGGTCAGAGACGGAGGCAAAGGCATAACTGGAGTGGATCCAAGACAGAGAGGAAGAGCAACTGGTGATAGCAAGTGTAATCAACTGCTTTAGGGAGTTTTGTTCCACAGAGGTGCAGAAAAATGAGGAGATAGAATCAAGAGGGCTTTTTTTTTTTTTTTTTTTTTGCGGTACGCGGGCCTCTCACAGCTGTGGCCTCCCCCGTCGCGGAGCCCAGGCTCTGGACGCACAGACCCAGCGGCCATGGCTCAAGGGCCCAGCCGCTCCGCAGCATGCGGGATCCTCCCAGACCGGGGCACAAACCCACGTCCCCCGCATCGGCAGGCAGACTCTCAACCACTGTGCCACCAGGGAAGCCCCAAGAGGGATTTTTAAAGGTAGGAGATATAGCTTGTTGGATGTTGATGGAAAAGAACCAGTCAAGAGGAATAAACTGATGATGCAGGAGAGAAAGGGGGAACTGCTAGAGCAATGTCATGGTGCAGAAGTAACAGAATAGGAGTGAGTCCCCAGGTTCAGGGGTTGGCCTTGGCTAAAATCAGTAATCAGTAATGAGGAGGGACTTTGTGTATCATGAAAAGAACGGTTTCCCTACAATTAAGAGAACAGGGCAGGGGCTTCCCTGGTAGCGCAGTGGTTGAGAGTCCGCCTGCCGATGCAGGGGACACGGGTTCGTGCCCTGGTCCGGGAGGATCCCACATGCCGTGGAGCGGCTGGGCCCGTGAGCTATGGCCACTGAGCCTGCGCGTCCAGAGCCTGTGCTCCACAACAGGAGAGGCCACAGCAGCAAGAGGCCCGAGTAGTGCAAAAAAAAAAAAAAAAAAAAAAGAGAACAGGGCAAATACCTAAAGGGGTGAATGAGGAACTGGGAAGGGTCGTGGCTGGGGGGAGGGCTGATACAGAGAGCCAAAGCCAGAGATGAAGAGGAATGCTGGAAGTTACCATGGCAAGAGGTTTTTTAGGGCCTAAGAAGTCAGTAGCAGCATGTGAGCCCAGGTGGGCAAAAAAAAAAATAGTTGAAGTTGGTGATCACATGTGTGAAGAGGGTGGTCTTGGAATATAGGGGGAGAGATGTCAGAAAAAGCTCTAGATGCACAGAGCATGAAGAGGATGGGGCTTGAGACTGAGAAAAAGGGCAGGTGTGGCATCCTAGTGTTCATCCAGAGACTGGGGATGTCTGAGGGTAGGAGGAGAGAACTGGGAAGCAGAAAGACAAAGAGGCTGCCCTGAGTGATGGAAGGGACCTCTGTTTTGGACACCTCATTTCTCTCAGAAGGTGGCACGTCTGCATTTCCACCTTCTGACCTACCACAGAGGAGCCAAAAGCTGCAGGAAGGGCAGGAAGTGCTGTAGCTTCCTCGTGCTGTGGTATGGGGACTGTGGGATGCCCCTGCCTCACTGATTCCTAAGGAAATCCAGGATGGCTCAACATACCATCAAACTAGGACGTGGGGCACGACTCTTCCTCTGATAGGACCCAGCACTTAGCACAATGTGTCCTGCTAGCAGGATGCAGAAAAGCCAGGATGCGAAGAAGCATGACTGTGTCCCTGCTCTGAAGGGTGATTCTGTGCCTAACAGATGGGAGCTCAGGCCCTGCTGTGGCCCCCCAAGCTGAGGAGGCACAAGGTCCAGGCCTGCTGAGCCACACCCTCCAGTGTTTTCCTAAAGCATCCCCAAAGATCATAGGGGGTCCTGTGGCAGGCACATCCTCCATGCCTGGTGAGAGCTGGGCAGAGAGCCACAGAGCAAGGAGAGGAGAGGGAGGCCCGGAATGAAGGGAATTGACTCAGAAGGGTCACAGCAGCATCACGTGGGAAGCTGAGGTTAATGTGCACACATCCTGGCTTAGGTGGAGCGGGTCCTTCCCATGTATCCCACCTGCCACGTGCCGGCATTGGCTTATGCTGCTGACCAAGTTTTGCAACAAAGGGCTAGGGGCACAGAGATGAGCTGGAACCAAGACCTTCAGGATTCTCAGTTCTCAGCAAAATCAAGAGCTGAGAGAAGACAGAGTCAGAGCCTATGATTCATGCAGGATGTTGGAGAAGGATGAAGCCTTGCTCATCCCATCCTATAACCCTAGCACAAGCCCCACCTTCCAGCTCCCCCTCGGCTCAAGAAGTAAAATCAGAATGAAAACTCTCATGGCAGGGCACAAAATCAGGTATTCACTGCTCCAGAATTGCTGGTAGATGCTAGGGATATAGCAATGCTTGCTTGGGAACTTTGGAGTTCGCCTCTGCCCTCTGAGATACCATACTGTCGTGGCGAATGGCTCTGACCTTCTGGAGCCCTTCTTCTGGGCTCTGCAGAGAGCATTTCAGAATTCTACAGAGAGCATTTCAGGCAACCGAGTGCCTGCAGTGCGGGAGAATGGCTTCTCCACAAAATCACTTCTCTTGTTAAACACCAAGTCCCAGCAAATAGGGACCGTGGCTGCTTTGTTACTGTACCTCCTCACTGCAGCCCACGCAGGGAGGGCAACAACCACAGGATGCGCACAGGGGTAAACCCCAAGGCGCTGCTGCTTCCTGCACCTGTGAGAGGGGCTGAGCCTCTGCTCCTCACCATTCATCCAAAGCCTGCTGCCCCACCTGCTCCACGGCACAGGCCTGGGCTGTCACAGAATTAAGGACAAGAGTGGTTCCTGTGTCTACGGCAGGGACAGGAAATAAGGGAGGACAGCCGTGAGGGTGTGTGGGGATGTGAGGAATGAGCACAGGCAGGCCTGTAAGGTTCTGGGGGACGCAGAGGACCAGATGCCTAACGGGGCTTGTGGAGGACTGTCCATTCCCATGCGCACAGACAGTGAGGCCAGGACCCTGAATACTTGATCTGGATGAGAGCGTGGGGAGGAAAGAGGGGGCCTGAAGGAGATCTCTGTTTCCAGAAGGAGGGGTGCATGCTGCCAATTGCCCCCCTTTCCCGCCTTGTCCCCTTCCTCCACTGTAACTTCTCTGGGTCCACAGCCGGGCAAAGAGCATATCGGGGGCTTTCCAGAGTGTAGCATTCCCAAGGTCAAGCCCCACACAGAGGCCTCAGGGGCAGGGCCCTGGGCAGGCAGCCGGACACATGGGAATCCAGAGAGTGGGAAGGGAAAGGAAGCCAATCTCTTGCAGTAAATAGTGCTGGCAGCTGGGGTGCATCAGGGGAGAGGGTCAGGGGAAAGTGAGAGGCCAGAGCAGAGTCTCACACACAGTCAAAGACACATGCGTACAGACACCTAGCCACACAGACACATACACAGGAGGACATAAAGTCAACAATGCCACTCAGAAGCTAACTCAGAGTACCCAGAGACATGTTCAGGAAACACACCTACATAGACTCATGAAAACCCTGAGTCAGACATGCCCCAGCAGACTCTGGCACCACACACATGCAGACAGACACAGCCCATCTTGCACACCCACAAACACAAATGCATTCCCAATCCATCCTTCCCAGCCTTTCTCCCCGATAAAACTAATAGGCCACCTCAGGCCAGGTCTGTTTATCCACCTCGAAACTCTGGTTTGTAATTTCTGTCCCATTGCCTGTCCTTTAATAAGGACAGTCTTGGATCCACGCACACACCCCTGGTCTCAACAACTTGGCTGTGTGCTTTTAAAGGAACGCCACGGTCAGCAAGTCAGTCCCCTGCCCTCTTCAGCAGCCCCGTCCTTCACCTACACTCCCATCCCTACCCCCGGGAGCGTCCCCAGTTTACCGCAGGCTCCTGACCCTCAGTCTCTCCGATGCAGCAGAAACAGAATCTAAAGGAAGAGTAAACCAGACAGACCTACTCTGTCAAAATCCCCCTCAGGAAACTGTGAAGAACCAGCTCCTGACTCGTCAGGAAGGAGCCCTTGATACAGGGCATGACCACATGTGTCGCTCTACCCCAAACTTCAACTGCAGTCCATGCCTTTCAACCCTAACCCTAACCTCAACTCCAGCCCCATTCACAAACAACTCTAAAACCAGTCCTTCAAGTGAGACCCTCAGAATAACTGTACCTCATAAAGGTAATGCTGCTGGGTATTACCCAAAAGATGTTTACATGGCCAGGTAAGTTCAGGATAGAAAACTGCGATGTTCCCTCTCCCCAGGAGCTAGATGCCTACTTCCCTCTAGTCGATCGCAGCTTCAGGGATCATAGGGCCATTTATAACTCTCAAGTGCAGAAGGCCAGAAAATGTCCAAAACCTCTCATCTAAACCAGATCAATATCACACAATACGCATAAGGTTAAGTCCCTCTCCAGACCATCTCAGAAGCTTAAAACTGACCCCCAACACAACATTTATCTCCTTGACCCATTTTGATCCCAATTTTAAACTCAAACAGTACCCTACTCCAACCCTAACACAATCCTAATCTAAGATGCACTAGCTCTTTTTTTTTTTAAACATCGAGTTAGCTTTACTGAACAGTTCATGAATTGGGCAGCATCCCGTTTAGCAAGTAGAGGGGAGCTCTAAAAGGCTATAGAAAAAGAGAGGTTTTTAAGAGTATGACAAGGAAGTCAAAAACAAAAACAGATTATTTCAGGGTTAGGTAATCTATCTATAGGGGATGAAGGAGATCTATGTGCCAGGTTACCTCATCTTCCTTTGGGGGATGGAAAGGATTACCTCACTGGTGCGGACCAGAAATTTCCACACCGATCAGTTTGGATTACATTCTTGGAGAAGGCTGTAACTTCAATAAGGTCAGGTATTAAGTCTTCCTTTTAGCATAAGTGACTCCATTTGGGGCCTGTCATTTCTTTTTTAACAGGGAAATGGTGCCAGATCAACTCAGATAGGACACCCCTACTCCACCCACACTTCAGACTGCTGGAGAAGAAAGCAGACTTTTATAGACCGTTTCAATTCTCACCATGTAGATAAGCAGATTCTCCAGCTACTATAGGTGAGATCTACAAGATGCACTAGCTCTTATCAACAGGAACCATAAACGCAATTCCAAATCCTACTTTAACATCACCGTGATTCCAGCCCTATGCTTACCACTACCTACCTCCAATCCGTAACCACTACGTCAGTGCTGTTCCAAGCATAGTCCTAACTCTAACCCTGTCCCTAGGTAGCCACACTATGAGTAAAATCTGCAACTATGCTGGGCACACAAATATCACACACTTATGAAGGTAATGGGTCATCTGCAGTCCAGGAAGCAGTAGCTTCCTCAGTAACAGCTGCACAGTCATCAGGGCAGCTGGTCCCTGGTGGGCTCAGTGCTCAGCTGGGAACCCAGGAGCACCAAGGCACCCAGACCCTTTGACCCTTGTTACACATACAAGCGTACAGGGGCCCAGCTCACCCCAAGCCCTGTTCTAGCCCAGCTTCTGAGCTGAAATTCCTGCCATACCCCTCCCCGGCTCCTGCCTGCCAAGCTGGGAGCATCTGTTGCCCTGAAAGCCCCACCAGACAGGCACAAATGGGCCTGGGGCCTGGAGCTGAAGGGAATGTGGCCTCTTCCCAATGTGGACAATTCCAGACTCCTGCAACACCCGCACCTAGGACCTCCACCCCGGAGCCAGGCCCAGGTGTCCGTCCTAAAGAGGCAGTGGGTCTGCCGACCCTGGGGGTGAGTAGGGGTGGATTAGCACACCTCCTCTCCCAGGCTCCAGGGTCTCAATCTGGCGTTAGGGTGTGTTCACTCTGCGCTCATCAGCAGACGTAAAGCTGAAGTGAGCCACGTGCACCTCCCTCACCTCTCACCCTCGGCACCAGGACCTCCGGTGTAGCAGTCCTCTGTACCTCGGCCACCGCAGAGATTGTCAAACGCTACCTAGGCTCTCTCGAGAGCTCACACCAAGCCAAAGCCTTCACCCAACAGACTGGAACACTTAGGTGGATACTCACAGGTCAGATGTGTAGCCATCCGAGTCTCTGCGTCCCCTTCCTTACCGTCTACATCCAGGCTGGCCTGAGGACAAGAGAGGGGCTTGGTTCAGGGCTGCAAGCTCCAGACCCCTACAGCAAACTTAAGGTTCGGGTGGGACTGTGAGGTGAGATGAGCCCAAGCCAGCAACCGAGGGCAGAGGAATGGCTGGATGACAGACCTGGGGCCCCAGATAAGGAGAAGGATAACAACTCCTCTCACCATCGCAGGTCCTTTCCTGGGTGCTGCATCTACATCTAAGCTCCACTTCCCTCCAGGTTCTCTTGGTGCCTCCCTCTCATGCCCCCACCTCCACCCCATAGGCTCAGACACCTGCACCCTAGTGTATGGCAGGGATTTCCTGTCATCCTCCTGGTCTGAGAGTAGCTATTTCCAGCCCTGACTTTATGTCCAGCCAGGTTTCTACCTCCGGCAAAGTCCCCACTCTTTCCTTCCCTTCCTTTAGGGCCCCTAACTTAGGTTCTAAGCCCCAGGAGCAAGTAAGGAGGTCTCAATGCCTCCAGTATGGAACATCTCCCTGATGCCGGTCTACCACTACAGGGTCAAGTTCAGAGGTAGGGACTTAGGGTAGATCCTAGGAAGAGCTTCCCAAATTGAGGAAAGGCAATTGAGGATGGGACCTAAAGCGGCTGTGGACACCATCTAACAAACAAGAGGCCCTCATGATGGCACAAACAAGGGGAATGGGGCAGTATGTCCTGGGAGAGAAAGGGAACCTAAGATTTTAGAAGAGGAAACGTCTTAGTCCCCAACTCTTCCCTGTCATGTTCTCCCTCATTCCACAAGCTGTGCCAGGGCAGAAAGTCCTCCCCTCAGGAAGATTGGGGGTACATCATCCCAGCTTCCTCTTCCCCCAGACCACCTTTGTTCCCTTCCACTGGCTCTGAGCCCATATGGAATTTGGGATGGGGAGCCAAATAGGCCCAGGTGGCTCTCCCAGCCCCACCCTACCAAATTCTTGGAAGTACCTGGACAGCTTGGTAAAAATACAGATAAATATATACAGCTTGGTAAAAAATACAGATCCTTTGGCCCTATTCTGAGATTCTGTTTAAGATGGTCTGGGGTGGTGCCTCTAATTCTGTATTTTTAATAAGCTCCCTGAGTGATTCTGAAGTGCAGCCAAGTTTGGAAACAGTGTAAACAATCTAATATGATATAACTCTGGAATCATAGACATGTCCCCCCAAGTCCATGCTATCCCACCTCTCTGGGAACTCTTCAGAGATAGGCTGCTCACTACTTACTTAGCCACTTCCACAAAAGGTAGGGCAGGTGTGGAAGGGGAGATTTTAGAGATGGGAATTAAAAGCTTTCTCATGCCAGGATTTGCCAGAAGACCAGGTAAAAGACGCAAGAAATCTTATCTCCTTGTTTTTTCCCGGTCCTGTTCCAGGAATGCCAGCCAACTTGCCAACTGGGGCACTCCCTGCCCTGCTTAAGGTCTCAGTCTGTTGTAAAACCGCAGACTCAAGATCTCAATGATCTCTCTTCAAATTCACTCAGGTTCCAGCCCCTCTGTTCTGTGGGCCTTGGGAAGGCCCATACCACATCCTCATCCCCATCCCAACAATATCCCCATCTCCAATCCCCATCCCCTCTGCATCCCAACCTTCCCCAACAGCAACACCCCTATTATGGGCACAATCTTTCTATCACTATCTTGTACCTGGCCCATGCTGTCCTGACTGCATCCCTCCCAATCTCTCCTCTCTATATCTCCCTATGGTCTCGCATTTCCATAAAGCTGGAGTGAGCCTGGTGGTGAGGGGCACGCTGGGTTTAGCACTCTGGGAACCAGATGGATTTTCCAGTCCTAACCTGGTGATCACAACTCTGAGGTTCTACACTGGTTTTAAACATAGATTCTAAGTCAGGACCTGATAATCCTCACACACTACACTCCAGCATAAATTCCAAATGGAGGGCTTCCCTGGTGGCACAGTGGTTAAGAATCCACCTGCCAATGCAGGGGACACAGGTTCAAGCCCTGGTCCAGGAAGATCCCACATGCTGCAGAGCAACTAAGCCTGGGCGCCACAACAACTGAGCCTGCACTCTAAAGCCCACGAGCCACAACTACTGAGCCCGCGTGCCACAACTATTGAAGCCTGTGTACCTAGAGCCCATGCTCTGCAACAAAAGAAGCCACCACAATGAGAAGCCCATGCACCACAACAAAGAGTAGCCCCCGCTTGCTGCAACTAAAGAAAGCCTGCACAGCAACAAAGACCCAATGAAGCCAAAAATAAATAAATAAATAAATGTTTAAAAATTCCAAATGGATAAAAGATTTAAAATGTTAGAAATTAAATACAGAAATGACAGCATGAAAAATGTCAGACTAGAAAGCTCTGGGGTCAGTCCCTCCACCGAAGCAACCACTGAGCTGAAAAGAGCAATTGGAATCACCTATTTCAGAATTCTGGAACCTAACTGAGCACATAACAATCAGGGGAGTGCTTGATGAAGGCAGAGGATGTTGATCTTTCATAAGAGAACGTCATGCATGAACTAGCTACTAGTCAATGCTGTAGGGACGGCAGCCCACATTCCCGGAGTGGCTGGCTGGTGGCAGAGAACCTTGTCCTCCAAATATTGGGGGTTTTACATTTTGGTTGGTCTGGGGGTTCCCGGAGAGATAGGTGCAGATGCTTGCCTTGGTTTTAGCCCTCTTGGGCTGCAGTAGCTTCCACAGTGGCATATATCAGAATATTTAAGGGGACATAACTCTTTTGTGGGAGAGGGGGAGAGAAATCTTTATCAGGTCATTGGCTGACCACAGAAGTAAGAGAACAGAAACCTCAGGGACCACACACAACAAAGAATACACCTGGCAAAACTTATTTGGAAAAGTCAAAATGGACAGCTACAGCCCTCAACAAGTAAATATCTGAAACCCCTAAGGAGTGGAAGAATCAGATTTCCAAAGACACCACATTTTAATACTCAGAATGTATAGTTCTCAACAAAAAATTAACAAAGCATACAAAGAAACAGGGAAGTATGACCCATTCACAGGAAAAAAAAGAATTTGACAAAAATCATTCCTAAGGAAGCCCACACATTGGACATATTAGATGAAGACTTTAAATTAACTGTCTTAAATATGCTCAAAGAGCTGAAGGAAACCATGGGCAAACAACTAAATTCTAGAACCAAAAATACAATAACCAAAGTGAAAAAATTCACTGAGGGAGTTCAACAACAAATTTGAGAAGGCAGAAGAAAGAATCAGCATACTTGAAGGTAAGGCAATTAAAGTCATTGAGTCTGAGGAGCAGGATAAAAAGATAAAGAAAAACGAACAAAGTCTGAGAGACCTATGGGATATCATCTAACATACTCACCACAGGAGTCCCATGAGAGAGAGAAAAGAGCATAAAAAATTTTTTTGAAGAAATAATGGCTGAAAACATCCCAAATCTGATGAAGGCATGAATATACATATTCACAAAGTTCAAAAAATTCTAAGCAGAATAAACTCAAAGAGATCCATACCAAAACACATTATAGTCAATTTGTTGAAACCCAAAGATAATTGAAATTTTGAAAGCAGAAGAGAGAAGTGACTCACTACATACAAGGTATTCTCAGTAATATTAACAGTTGATTTCTTCTCTGAAACTATGGAGGCCAGATAGCAGGGGGATGATATATTTAAAATCTTGAAAGAAAAAACTATCAAACAAGAATTCTGTATCTGGAAAAACCATCCCTCAAGAATTAAGGAAAAATTAAGACATTTCCAGATAAACAAAAGTACAGGAAGTTCATTACCAGTAGAATTGCCTATGAGAAATGCTAAAGGGAATCCTTCAGGATGAAAGGACAGGACAATAAATGGTAACTTGAAGCAATACAAAAAAATAAAGACCTCTGGCAAAGGTAACCACATAGGTAAATATAAAAGATAGTATATTATATTTTTGGTTTATAACTCCTCTTTTTTTCCTTTGAGAATTAAAAGGCATAAATAATAATTATAAATTGATGTTAATGGGTACACAATATATAAAGATGTAATCTGTGACAATAACTATATAAAGGAGGTAGAACTAAGATGTATAGGAGCAGAGTACTATTTGTTTGTACTATTGGAACAAAGTTGGTATTATTCAAACTAGATTATAAGTTTAAGATGTTAATTTCAATCTCCAAGCTAACTACTAAGAAAATAACTTAAAAATATACAGAAAAGGAAAAAGAAGGGAATCAAAATGGTACACTAAAAAAATCAACTGAATACAAAGAAAGGCAGTAATGGAGGAAATAAGGAACAAAATCATATAAGACATACAGAAAACAAATAGCTAATTGACAGAAATAAATCCTTCCTTATAAGTGATTTAAATAAATGAGTCACGAGTATGAAATGTACAGTGTCAATATAATCAATAATTATGTAATATTTTGTATGGTGACAGATGGTAACTAGACTTATTGTGGTGATCATTTTGAAATGTATAGAAATAGTTCCTGCACCAGGAACTAACATAGTGTTGTAGGTCAGTTGTAATTCAAAAACAAACTCATAGAAAAAGAGACTGGATTTGTGGTTACCAGAGGTGGGGGTGTGGGAAGGGGGGATTGGATGAGGGTATTCAAAAGGTACAAAATTTCAGTTATATTAATTATGTTGTACATCACATAACTGCATAACACTACTATATGTTGTATATGAAAGTTGTTAAGAGTAAATCCTAAGAGTTCTCATCACAAAGAAAAAAATTTTTTTCTATTTCTTTAATTTTGTATCTATATGAGATGATGGATATCCAGTAAACTATTTGTGGTAATCGTTTCATGATGTATGTAAGTCAAATCATTATGCTGTACACCTTAAACTTATACAGTGCTGTATGTCAATTATATCTCAATGAAACTGGAAGAAAAAATAAACAACATGAAAAAATAAAGTAAATGAGTTCAACTCTCTAATTAAAAGGCAGAGATTATCAGAATGGATTAAAAAAAAGCATGATCCATCTATATGCTATCTACAAGAGACTAACTTGAGATACAAATACAGAGCTTTAAAGAAAAAGGATGGAAAACAATATCCCATGCAACTAGTGACAAAAAGAGAGCTGTGGTAGCTATATTACTGTCAGACAAAATACACTTTTTGTCAAAAAAGGTTATAAGGGACCAAAAGGACATTATATATTGATAAACTGTTTGATACAGCAAGATACAACAATTATAAACAACTGACAGCCAAGCCTCATAATATATAAAGCAAAAACTGACAGAATCAAAGAGGAGAGTTGACAGTTCTACAATAATAGTTTTAGAATTTAATATCTCACTTTCAATAATGGATAGAATAACCAGACAGAAGATCAAGAAGGAAATAAGAGAACTTGAGCAACACTATAAATGAATTAGACCTAATAGATATACACACCAAAAACACTCTGCCCAACAACAGGAGAATACGTATTCTTCTGAAGTTCCCATGGAACGTTCTCTAGGACAGACGACATGATAGGCCACAAAACAAGTCTAAATAAAATTTTAAGACTGAAATCATACAGAGTATCTTTTCTGATCACAATAGAATAAAACTAGATATCAGTAACAAAAGGAAAAGTGAAAAATTCAGAAATATATGGAAATTGAACAACACACTCAAACGATGCATCAAAGAAGAAATCACAAGGCAAATTAGAAAATACTCTGAGACAAATGAAAACAAAAACATAATATATCAAAACTTTTGAGATCCAGTGAAAGCAGTGCTAACAGGAAAATTTATAGCTGTAAATGTTTACATTTTAAAAAGATTTCAGGGACTTCCCTGGTGGTCCAGTGGTAAAGAATCCACCTTACAATGCAGGGGACACGGGTTCAATCCCTGGTCAGGGAACTAAGATCCCACATGCCACAGGGCTACTGAGCTTGCGCACCTCAACTAGAGCCTGCACACCACAATTATAGGGCCCACTCACCGTGGAGCCTGTGAGCCACAACTAGAGAGAGAAAAACCCACACACCACAATTAGAGAGAGGCCTGCGTACCACAATTAAGACCCTGAATGCCACAACTAAGACCCAATGCAGCCAAAAAATAAATAAAATAGATAAAATAAATAATAAATAAATCTTTTTAAAAAAGAAAGAAAATACTTTGAGACAAATGAAAACAAAAACATAATATATCAAAACTTTTGAGATTCAGTGGAAGCAGTGCTACGAGGAAAATTTATAGCTGTAAATGTCTACATTTAAAAAGAAGATTTCAGGTACTTCCCTGGTGGTCCAGTGGTAAAGAATCCACCTTCCAGTGCAGGGGACGTGGGTTCAATTCCCTGGTCAGGGAACTAAGATCCCACATGCCGCAGGGCAACTAAGCCCATGCGCCACAACTACTGAGTTTGTGCACCTCAATGAGAGAGTCCACGTGCCACAAACCACAGAGCCCACATGCTCTGGACCCCGAGTGCCATAACTACAGAGCCCACGTGCCCTGCACACCACAACCAGAGAGAGAAAACCCACACACCACAACTAGAGAGAAGCCTGCGCACTGCAATGAAGAGCCCAGGCCGCAACAAAAAGATCCCACACGCCTCAGCAAAGACCCTGTGTGACACAACTAAGACCCAATGCAGCCAAATAAATAAATAAATAAATAAATAAATAAAAAGATTTCAAATCAATAACCTAACTGTACACTTTAAGAGATTAGAAAAAGTCAATAAAACCAAACCCAAAAATAGCAGAAAGAAGGAACTAATACAGATTAAAGCAGAGACAAATGAAATAGAGAATACAAAAAATAGAGAAAAATAAACAAAACAAAAAGATGGTTCTTTGACAAGGTCGACAAAACTGACACAATTGAGGTTAGACTGACTAAGGAAAAAGAAAGAAGATTCAAATCAGTAAAATCAGAAATGAAACTGGGAGCATTACTACAATTTCATAGACATGAAAAGTGTTATGAGAGGATACTATGAACAATTGTACATCAACAAATTGGGTAATCTAGATGAAATGGATAAAGTCCAGAAACACAAAAATTATCAAAACTTACTCAAGAATAAATAGAAAATCTAAATAGATCTATAACAAGTAAGGAGCTTCAATCAGTAATGAAAACATCTCAACAAAGAAAAACCCAGGACCAGATGACTTCACTAGTGAATTCTACCAAATATTTTTTTTCTTCCAAACATTTAAAGAAGAATTAGCATCAATCCTTCTCAAACTCTTCCAAAAAATTGAAGAGGAGGAAACATTCCCTAATTTTATGATGGCAGCATTACCCTGATACCAAAGTCAGACAAGGACACTACAAGAAAATAAAAGTACAGGTCAATATCCCTGATGAACATAGATGTAAAAAGTCTCAACAAAATACTAGCAAACCAAAGTCAACAGCAGATTAAAAGAGTCATACATGGCGATCAAGTGAGATTTATTCCAGGGATATGAGGATGGTTCAACATCCACAAATCAATCAATGTGATACACCACATTAACAAATTGAAGAATAAAAATCATATGATCATCTCAATAGATGAAGAAAAAGCATTTGACAAGTTTTAACACCCATTTATGATAAAAACTCTCAATAAAGTGGGTATAGAAGGAACGCACTTCAACATAATAAAAGCCATGTATGACAAGCCTTCAGCTAACATCATACTCAAACGTGAAAAGCTGAAAGCTTTTCTCATATGATTAAGAACAAAAGATGAGTGTTTATTATCACCACTTCTATTCGACTTAGGACTAGAAGTCTTAGCCAGAGCAATTAGGCAAGAAAACTTATATATGTACATAAAATCCCAAACACTTCACCAAAAAACTGTCAGAACTAAGAAACAAATTCAGTAAATTTGCAGAATACAAAATCAACATACAAAAACCAGTTGCATTTCTATACACTAACAGCAAACTATCTGGAAAAAAATTAAGAAACAATCCCATTTACAACAGCATCAATAACAATAAAATACTTAGGAATAAATTTAACCAAGGAGGTGAAAGACCTATACACTGAAAACTATAAGACACTGATGAAAGAAATTAAAGACACAAATAAATGGAAGGATATCCTGTGCTCTTGGATTGGCATATTAATATTGCTAAAATGTCCATAACTACCCAAAGTCATCTACAAATTCAATGCAATCACTATCAAAATTCCAATTGCATTTTTTCACAGAAACAGAAAAAATTCTAAAATTCATGTAAAACCACAAAAGACCCCAAATAACCAGAGTAATTTTGAGAAAGAAAAGCCAAGGGGCTTCCCTGGTGGCGCAGTGGTTAAGAATCAGCCGGCCAATGCAGGGGACATGGGTTCAAGCCCTGGCCCAGGAAGATCCCACATGCCGCGGAACAACCAAGACCATGCGCCACAACTACTGAGCCTGTGCTCTAAAGCTCACGTGCCACAACTACAGAGCCCACATGCCACACTACTGAAGCCCACGCACCTAGAACCCATGCTCTGCAACAAGAGAAGCCACTGCAATGAGAAGCCCACACACTGCAACAAAGAGTAGCCCCCACTCACCACAACCAGAGAAAGCCCAAACACAGCAACAAAGACCCAATGCAGCCAAAAATAAACATTAATTAATTAGTTTAAAAAAAGAAAAAGAAAAACCAAGCTGGAGGCATCATGCTTCCTGATTTCAAACTATATTACTAAGCTACAGTAATCAAAACAGTATGGTACTGGCATGAAAACAGACACATAGACCAGTGGAATAGTTTACAGAGCCCAGAAATAAACCCATGCATATACGGTCAACCAATCTTTGAAAGGGGATCAAGAACACAAAATGGGGAAAGGATAGTCTTTTCAAAAAATGGTGTTGGGGCTTCCCTGGTGGCGCAGTGGTTAGGAATCCGCCTGCCAATGCAGGGGACACGGGTTCAATCCCTGGTCCAGGAAGATTCTACATGCTGTGGAGCAACTAAGCCCGTGAGCCACAACTACTGAGCCTGCGTGCCACACCTACTAAAGCCCACATGCCTAGAGCCCATGCTCTGCAACAAGAGAAGCCACTGCAATGAGAAGACTGTGCACTGCAACAAAGAGTAGCCCCCGTTCACTGCAACTAGACAAAGCCCATGCACAGCAATGAAGACCCAACTCAGCCAAAAATTAAATAAATTAAGAAAAAAAATGGTGTTGAAAAAAATGGATAGTTACATGTACAAGAATGATACTGGACCCCTACTGTACACCACTCACAAAAATTCAAATTAAAAACTTAAACGTAAGACCTGAAACCATAAAACTCCTAGAAGAAAACACAGAAGAAAATCTCCTTGGCATCAGTCTTGGCAATGATATTTTTGGATATGATAACAAAGGCAGAAATAAACAAGTAGGAGTACATCAAACTAAAAAGCTTCTGTATACTCTTTCCCTGCCTCCGCTGAGTAACTCAGAGGTGGAGGTTGGGGTACATTCAAGATTCAGTTCCACCCATTACCCACCACCATGGCCGAGGATGGCACTGGTGCTGGAGGTGCAATGGACGTTAATACTGTTTTGCAAGAGGTGCTGAAGACCACCCTCATCCGCAATGGCCTAGCACATGGAATTTGCAAAGCTGCAAAGTGTTAGACCAGTGCCAAGCCCATCTTTGGGTGCCTGCATCCAACTGTGATGAGCCTGTATAAGTCAAGTTGGTGGAGGCCCTCCATGCTAAACATCAAATCAACCTAATTAAGGTTGATGACAGCAAGGAACTAGGGGAGTGGGTAGGACTCTGTAAAACTGACAGAGAGGGAAAACCCTGTAAAGCGGCTGGTTGCAGTTGTGTGGTGGTTAAGGACTATGGCAAAGATTCTCAGGTCAAGGGTGTCATCAAGAAGTACTTCAAATGCAAGAAATGAACAAATTAAAGACTTGGCTCTTTAAAATAAATAAATAAATAAGCAAGTTTCTACACAGCAAAAGAAACAATCAACAAAAAGAAAAGGCAACCTAGGGACAGAGGAAATAGGAGAAAATATTTACAAACCATATATCTGATAAGGGGTTAATACCTAAAATATATAAGGAACTCCTACAACTCAATAGCAAAACAAACAAAAAAATCTGACTAAAAACTGGGAAAATGACCTGAATAGATAGTTTTCCAAAGAAGACATTCAAACAGCAAATTGGTATATGAAAAGATGCTCAACATCAATAATCATCAGGGAAATGCAAATCAATACCACAGAGATATCACATCACACCTGTTAGGATAGCTATTATCAAAAAGATAAGGGATAAGAAATGCTGGAAAAGGTGTGGAGAAACTGGGAACACTTTTGCATTGTTGGTGAGAATGTATATTTGTACAGTCATAATGGAGAACAGTATGGAAGTTCCTCAAAAAATTAAAAAAGAAATACCATATGATCCAGCAATCCCACTTCTGGGCATATATCCAAAGGAAATGAAATCACTACCTCAAAGTGATATATTCCCTTGTTCCTTGCATCATTATTCACAAGAGCCAAGATATGGAAACAACCTAAGTGACTGTTAATATAATAGATGAATGGATAAAGAAGATGTGAGAGAGATATATATATATACACACAATAGAATATTATGCAGCCATAAGAAAAAGAAGGAAACCCTGCCATTTGTGACAACATGGATGAACATGGAGGGCATTATGCTAAGTGAAATAAGTCAGAGAAACACAAATACTGTATGGAATCACTTACATGTGGAATAAAAAAAAAGGTCCAAACACATAGAAATAGAGAGTAGAATGGTGGTTGCCATGGGCTGGGGGTGGGGAAAATGGGGAGATGTCTATCAAAGGGTACAAACTTTCAGTTATAAAATGATTAAGTTCTGAGGATCGAACGTACAGCATGGTGATTGTAGTTAATAATACTGTATTGTGTACTTGAAATTTGCTAAGAAAGTAGATATCAAGCATTCTCACTACAAAAAAAAAAAAGGAAAAGGTATAGCTATGTGAAGTGATGGAGGTGTTAATTAACTTGATTGTGGTAATTATTTCACAATGTATACATATATCAAATCATCACGTTGTATATTTTAAATATATACAGTTTTGTCAATTATACCTCAGTAAAGCTGGGGGAAAAAAACATAAGGGGAAATCTTCATGGCTTTGGATTTGGCAATGGTTTCTTAAATATGACACTAAAAACACAGGCAACCAAAGAAAAATAGATAAACTGAATTTTAAAATTTTGTGCATCACAGGACACTATCAAGAGAGTAAAAAGATGGAGCTGGAGGAATCAGGCTCCCTGACTTCAGACTATACTACAAAGCTATAGTAATCAAGATAGTATGGTACTGGCACAAAATCAGAAATACAGATCAATGGAACAGGATAGAAAGCCCAGAGATAAACCCACACACCTATAGTCACCTAGTCTATGACAAGGGAGGCAAAAATATACAATGTAGAAAAGACAGACTCTTCAATTAAGTGGTGCTGGGGAAATTGGACAGCTACATGTAAAAGAATGAAATTAGAACACTCCCTAACACCACACACAAAAATAAACTCAAAATGGATTCAAGACCTAAATGTAAGGCCAGACACTAAAAAACTCTTAGACGAAAACATAGGCAGAACACTCTGACATAAATTGCAGCAAGATTTTTTTTGACCCACCTCCCAGAGTAATGAAAATAAAAACAAAAATAAACAAATGGGATCTAATGAAACTTAAAAGCTTTTGCACAGCAAAGGGAACCATAAACAAGACGAAAAGACAACCCTCAGAATGGGAGAAAATATTTGCAAATGAAGCAACCGACAAAGGATTAATCTCCAAAATACACAAGCAGCTCATGCAGCTCAATATCAAAAAAACAAGCAACCCAATCCAAGAATGGGCAGAAGACCAAAATAGACATTTCTCCAAAGAAGGCATACAAACCATAGATGGCCATAGATGGCCAACAAACACATGAAAAGATGCTCAACATCACTAATTATTAGGGAAATGCAAATCAAAACTACAATGAGGGGCTTCCCTGGTGGCGCAGTGGTTGAGAGTCCGCCTGCCAATGCAGGGGACATGGGTTTGTGCCCCGGTCTGGGAAGATCCCACATGCCGCGGAGCGGCTGGGCCCGTGAGCCATGGCCGCTGAGCCTGCGCGTCCGGAGCCTGTGCTCTGCAATCGGAGAGGCCACAACAGTGAGAGGCCCGCGTATCGCAAAAAAAAAAAACTACAATGAGGTATCGCCTCACACGAGTCAGAATGGCCATCATCAAAAAATCTACAAACGATAAATGCTGGAGAGGGTGTGGAGGAAAGGGAATTCTCACGTACTGTTGGTGGGAATGTAAACTGATACAACCACTATGGAAAACAGTATGGAGGTTCCTTAAAAAACTAAAAATAGAACTACCGTATGACCCAGCAATCCCACTACTGGGCATATACCCTAAGAAAACCGTAATTCAAAAAGACACATGCACCCAAATGTTCATTGCACTATTTACAATAGCCAGGATATGGAAGCAACCTAAATGTCCATCAACGGAGGAATGAATAAAGAAGAGGTGGTACATATATACAATGGAATATTACTCAGCCCTAAAAAGGAACAAAATTGGGTCATTTGTAGAGACGTGGATGTACCCAGAGAGTGTCATACAGAGTGAAGTAAGTCAGAAAGAGAAAAACAAATATCATATATTAACACATATATGTGGAATCTAGAAAAATGGTATAGACGATCTTATTTGCAAAGCAGAAATAGAGATAGAAACGTAGAGAACAAATGTATGGATACCAAGGTGCAAAGGGAGGTGGGTGGGAGGAATTGGGAGATTGGGATTGACACATATACACTATTGATACTATGTACAAAATAGACAACTAATGAGAATGTACTGTATAGCACAGGGAACTCTACTTAATGCACTGTGGTGACCTAAATGGGAAGGAAATCCAAAAAAGAGGGGATATATGTATATGTATAGCTGATTCATTTTGCTGTACAGTAGCAAATAACACAACATTGTAAAGCCACTGTACTCCAATGAAAATTTTAAAAGAGAGTGAAAAGACAACCCACAGAATGGGAGGAAATATTTGCAAATCATATATTTGATAAGGGTCTATTATCCAGAATGTACAAAGAACTCTTACAATTCATTAGTCAGATTTGTATTTTAGGAACAGTCCTCAGCCTGCTTGAAGGAACAGGAGAGTGTGGAGCCTGGAGTGAAACAAGTGTTCCAGAGGAGAGGCGGTAAGGCCTGCACCAAGACAGTGGCTGGGGATAGAAGGAGGGCCTTTCAGGGACTTCCCTGGTGGTCCAGTGGTTAATAAGAATCCACGCTTCCACTGCAGGGGGCGCAGGTTCGATCGCTGGTCAGGAAACTAAGATTCCCGCATGCCACCTGGCACAGCCCAAAAAAATTAAAATTTAAAAAAAATTTTAATTTTTAAAAAAAAGGAGAGCCTCTCAGATTCAACTAATATTGAGGAGGTAGACTCAGGCAGCTTGGGGGACTGAATGGCTGTGTGAAGTTTTCATTTCCGCATACTAGTGAGGCTGGTTGCCAGGACAGGATCTGTCTTTCAGGAAGGAAAAGGAGGGAGATCCCTATACTTGCCTGGACAGAGTAGCTGGGGATGGGGGAAGTGAAAGTGTCTGCCTGCATAAATAGGCGGCACACCAGTCCCAGCCCACACACGGACCCCCAGTTTGGAGCTCTCCACCTCGCCCGAGCTCTACCGTGGCCATGGGTCAGTCGCTGATTCTGAGCATCCTTGTCCTAGTTCTGGCCTTCTGCATCCCCCAGACCCAAGGTATCAAGGAGGGAGTTGCCTAGGATGGGGGCAAGGGGGTGGAGAGGCCGGGGTAGGAGCCTCCAAGCAGCCCCTCACTCCCTGTGAACCCCACCTGCAGGCAGTGATGGAGGAGCACAGGACTGTTGCCTCAAGTACAGCCTAAGGAAGATTCCCACCCACGTTGTCCGCAGCTACCGGAAGCAGGAACCAAGCCTGGGTTGCCCCTTCCCAGCTATCCTGTAAGTGGGTACAAGGGGGTGGGTGCAGGCTGGCAGCTGAGTGGGAAGGCATGATGGGCAAGACTAAGACAGGCTTGCTAACCCCTGAACCCTAGGTTCTCACCTCGGAAACGCTCTCAGCCAGAGCTATGTGCAGACCCTAAAAAGGCCTGGGTGCAGCAGCTGATGCAGCGTCTGGACAAGCCAGCAGCCCCATGGAAACCAGCCCAGGACTGTAAGAAGGACAAGAGGGCCACCAAGTCTGGCAAGAAGGGAAAGAGCTCCAAAGGCTGTAAGAGGTAAGGAAGCTAAAGGGACGGGGGGTGGGAAGTGAAGGGGAGCCTTGATCATCCCCTCAAAGCCCTCTTCTGCCCTCCCAGGACTGAGACCCCAAAAGGGCCATAGCCCAGTGACGAGCCCGGAGCCCAGGAGGTCCCCACCAGTCTCATCAGGGCTTGGAGCCCCAGCCCAAGGGACAAGAGGTGGGCTAGGAGAGAAGGAGGACTCAGGGGGCCCAGAGCAGCCACCCCATGCTGGCCTCCCCTCACCCCTTCTCCAGCTTCAACCACCCCTTCTGTATACCCACCCTACCCTGCACGGCTGAGCTGCCCACATCAGGCCAGGCCTAGAGAGGCAGAGAAGGGAAAGTCCCATAGGAAATGTGAGAGGTGGCAGCAGGACTGTCCCCTCTGAGGAAAGGTCACCCAGGGCCCTGGACCTGACCGTGCTCCACACTGCACCCACCTCGTCTTTGTAAATATGATTTATACCTAACTGAATAAACAGCCATTCTGGCCTTCCTCCCAAGTATCTGTTCCTGTGTGTTTGTGTCCACAGAGAAGCCACTGTCACCACAGGGTGGAGTCACACACTCTGGGGTCCTGGCCAAGAGCTCAGGCTGGCAAATTCTATATCCTCACCCACCCCAAGAGTTTCCTTGCTTCCCAGGTGCCCAGACCTGTGGGCAATAAAAGGGAGGCTGACAGGCAGGGTGGGACTTGGGCTGCCCCTGGTCTCTGAGAAATCCCTGCCAATGAAGAGACAGTGGATCCCAGGCACATGTCCCCAACAGCTCCATAGGCCTCTGAGACCCTGAAGAGATCCCTTCCCTGATTCTGCCCAGCATTCTTTCACTCCCAGCTTCACCGGGGACTGCCTCCCCTTTCCTTGGGGTCTACTGGAGGGAGGCGGGAGCCTGGGCCTGCCGGTAACACAGGTGAACACAAGTTCTACTGAAACCTGCCCTACGCAGAGTTCCAGCCCTGGGAGCCCTCGAGAGCCCCTATCTCCTCCCAAAGACCCCAGAGGACTCCCTTCCGCCCTGACCGGTGAAGCAGGGTCTATGACCTCTCCTTATTGTTTGATGGGGCTATGTGCTCTTTATTCCTGAGTTCTCTGTTCCTCCCTCAGCTTCCTTCCAGTTGGGAAAGCATCCTCCCCTTCCCTTTTCTCCTTTCTCCCCTAGGCGGGGCCTGGGGCACTTTAGCCCCTTTAACCTCTTGAGGCCAAGGAATAAGTCTCCAATGGCAGGAATTTGGAACCCCAGAACTCAGATGTAAATTAGTCTCCTCTCCAAGAAGGCTCCAGTCTAACTCTCCTCTACCTCTCCCTCCCCAGAGCAGAGATCCTCCAATTCCCCGCTTCGCCCTTAGGCTAGGAGAGAGAGGACCATTAGATGGGGCCAGGCCACGTGGGAAAGAAGGGAACAGATCCTGGGAGAGGGGCAAGGAACTAGAGGTGGTTGCCACCACCTTCTCCTTCCACCGGGGCCTGCGCATGCCACAGCACTTACCGCTTATTATAGTCATTAAAATATTTGCTCTCTGCTCCTTCTGAGTACAGTGAAGACAGGGGATGCTCCCTACCTATCATCATGCGGCAGGTGTGATCTTAGTCTACAAACTCAGATGTTCAAGATTTACTGTACTTTAAAATGTTCTTTCAGGAGTTCCCTGGCAGTCCAGGGGTTAAGACTCGGCACTTCCACTGCCAGGGCCGGGGTTCAATCCCTGGTCAGGGAACTAAAATCCTGCAAGCCACATGGCATGGCCAAAAAATAAAATAAAATGTTCTTTCAATGAACCTACTCCAAGCCCCTGCACCAGAGCGCTGGCATTCTTGGGGTCCCATCTGCCAAGGGCTGTGCAAAGGTCAAAGAAACAGCAAGGCACAGGAGAGGCTTCCTACATGCCCTCTACCTCATCCCATCATTGGACATCAGTCTCACCAGTGAATGCTTTGGCCCCTGTGTTCCCAGCAGGTATGACTCCCCAGGTCCTGGACTCTCAAACTCTTAGCTCTGTGCCACATTTGAGCCATGGGAGCTCAGCTATGAGAGCCTCCGGGCTTGGACCTAGCTTCCCCAGACATCTCCCTAGAGCCATCTACTCAGGTGGCTTGCTTGCTTCATCCCAGTCAAGGATTAAAGCCCACTGCCCATACTGGCTGGACATACACACCAATCCCCTCCACAGTCTTCAAGAACTCTCTCCAAAACCCTCCCTCTTCCCAGTCCCTCCAAGGTATAACCTCTTCCCAGGTTTGCTTTAGACTTTTACAAAGACAGAAGGGACTCTAATATCAGGGTGCTACTACTCTCAGCCCTACCAAAACCCTCGCTTGCTCTAAAGAGAAAAGAAAATCATCAGCAAAAAGAGAAAAAAAGGAAAACATAGGCAAAACAAAACAAAACTTCATATTTCACTAAATTATCCTGCCACACTGCATAGCTGGTATTTGCCTCAAGCCCTGCCCTGATTAGCATGCAATATAATATCTATCTTATCAGAGAATGAGTCCCTACTGTCCTTTTCTGCCTTCATCTTTGACAATACCGTCCTGTTCTTTCTTCTTTCTGTAAGATCCATAATTCAAAAAAATCAAATAATACATACTCATGGTTAAAAAAAATCAGAAAGTACCAAAAGGCTTATTCTGAACAACCATTTCCTGCAACTTTCAAGCTACTTCCTCTAGGACTTAGTGCCATATGTCTAAATACTTTGTTCATACCTCTGTTTCTTCATTTACCTATTTTTAAAGTTATCAATTGAGGGACTTCCCTGGTGGTACAACGGTTAAGACTCCACGCTCCCAATGCAGAGGGCCTAGGTTCGATCCCTGGTTAGGGAACTAGATCCCACATGCATGCCGCAATTAAGAGTTCATATGCCACAACTAAGGAGCTGGTGAGCCACAACTAAGGAGCCTACCTGCTGCAACTAAGACCCGGCGCAACAAAATAATTAAATTTTTTTTAAGTTACCTATTGACTTCCTATTATAAAAAGTGGAGATTTAGCTCTCTTACGAACCCTCTTCTCCTGTCACCCTATCCTCTAAATATAGCTATACCACTATATTTAGACGATGATCAGAATTTACATTATGATGACCATGTAAATGTTGTTCACTGCAGAGCAAGGTAGCGTACTGTGCTTACTTTCCTTTTGTCACTGAGCTTTTTGTTTTTCATAAAGATTCAAGTTGTTCTTCCTTTATTTAAAATACCTCTACCTTCCCATTATCATAGCCTCAGTATTTTTCAAACACTTCATCATAGGATTAAAGACCTAATGTTTAAAATATATGTTATAGAAGACAATATAGGTGAGGGTGGTTATAACCTTGAGGTAGAAAAAGAACTTGTTAAACATAAAACCATAAAACACAAACCACAGGGGGAAAGATCAACACCACCGAATTCAAAGACAAGTAGGAGTTCAGGGTAAAGATGGCAAATTAAACACAGGAATTTATTTTCACTCCTTCTTGAGCCCCAACTAAAACTAAAGTAAGTGTTTCTAAGGACTTCCCTGGTGGTCCAGTGGTTAAGAATCCGCTTTCCAATGCAGGGGACGTGGGATCGATCGGGGAACTAAGATCCCAAATGCCACAAGGCAACTAAGCCCGCGCTCCACAACTAGAGAGGCCACGCTCCACAACAAAGACCCAGCGCAGCCAAAAAATAATAATAATAATAATAAAATAAATAAAGTAAATGTTTCTGGTGTGTGTATACATTTGTAAAGGCATCAAATCACAAAGACCCGAATGGGAGGGGAGATAAAAGTAACTTTCCAGAAGATTGCTGTTTAGATAAGTAAATATTTCAGTAAAAATAAGTATAAAGCATAAAATGAAATTATAAAGTTGGAGGACTTCCAAATTGATGCTCATGCATACAGTAAAAAGAAATATTTTACTGAATACTAGTCTGCCAGTGTTCAACAGAAAGACAATTAATGGCTTTTACTAGAAATGTGAAAAGAAAAAAATTCCAAAGATCAGTCATCCCCCAAATTTACAAAACCATCATCAAACAAACATGAAAACTCACTGTAACCCCTGGAATTTCCTTTAACAGTAATTACTATCTTCTAACAATGTCACCCTCAGTGCCATTCAGAAAATTACTAATACCATGTTTTCAAATGATTTCAGCACTATCTCTTCCATGAAATGATAACACACCCACACACAATTACGAAATGGTGGGCCAGCTCCCTCTTGTCAGTGTTGCCTCAAAGTCTGAAGCCTTCTGCTTCCCCTGGCTCACTCCTTCTTTGTAAATCCTTTAAGGGCCTCTTTAACACAAATGTAAAGGATGGACGGGGCTAGTAAGAGCTCCCAGAATTACAGCTAATAGAAATGTCTTAACAACCTCAGTCATATGAACTGGAAACTAATTCCAAACTGAGCAACCAGATTTCTTAACACTCCTCTCCCTCCATGGTACCTGGGCCACATGTTCGCTAGCCACTATTTCATTCTTTACTCATCAGTCATTAGAGGGACATGATCACCAATGACAGGATCTTTCTTTTGACATCTTCAAAAATGGGGTACTATGGGGCTACCAGCACAGCACCACTGACATATTTGGCATCTTCTGCCCAGCTTTATGGCACAGGAAGGTCAGGGGGACTGGGTCTATACTTGCTATTTATGAAAGCTCAAAATTAATTTGTTTCCTAGCTTTAATCATTTACCTGTGAAAATGTCTTCAGCTTCAACTGACCTCTTTTGTGAAGTTCTTTTTCTTTGCATGTCCAGGTGTTATTTATCCTTGTATTTGGGGACAAAGTGATGCTATTTTGTTAAAAATCATCAATGTATCTTTCCTTTGCCATCAATGAATTACGACTTTTATGAGTGTTGAAATTGCCAAGCCTTTTTCTAATGCCTATATTTGGTATTCTTCTAGCGGTGGCTCTTCTGCAGTTCCCCTACAGAGATTGTGTTAGCTAGCTATGTCAGGAAGCCGAAAACTTCATTTTCTTCAAGAAATCCATTTCCCAGTTGGTGGCAAACAAAAACACCCCAGGGAAACTCTGATGCCATGTTCTTGAAGACTTTTGTTTTAGAGTCCTGGATTGTGCTAATAATAAATTTCAATCTAATATTAAATGAATAACCGAACTCCACCTGTGATTACCTGAGCAGCCGGCGCCAATTTCGGTTCAGAATACCCACAGCGGACGGGATGTTAAACTCCACTTGGCCTCATTGCCCGACTCCGCCACTAGGAGGCAGCATCGTCGTCGCGGTCCTCCGTCCTCCAAAGGCAAACAGGCTTGTGGGTTGAACACTACTGTTCTCATTTCCTTCATCTTTCTGGGATTTTTTTTTCCCCCTTTATTATTTGTCCTCAAATGTGTCTCATGCTAGACCAGGGGTCTAGAATTTTCCCATGTCCACTGATGAGCAGGACAAACTCGTTTTCCGTCCCTGTCCAGGTGAAAGCACTTCATCCTCCGGCACCGAGCGAGCGAGCGTCGCGCCGGGCACACAGTTAGGCTTTCAATAAACCTTGAAAGCCTATGGTTTCAACCTAAAGGTTGAAAGAAACCTTTCTTAGAGCTGGCACCGTAATTACGTGGTTTAAGGAATCAATCGGGTGCGGGCTATTTATGTTGCGAAGGAAGTCCCGGAGGTAATGTGAACTTCCTTCAGCCTTTAAGACAAACATTGCTTCCTGTCTTCCACGTTGGGCGCCCTGGCCTCAGGATAAATTGGGAATACTTGGGGTGGGGAAGACAAATACTCACGGAAAAACACCGGCCTCCGGCCGCCCATGCGTCCCAGCCTGCCCAGCCGAGTACCCGCGGATTCAGGGGCCCGAGTGGCAGAGATTTGGCGGGACAGCCGCTGTGCTCGGCCCGGGGTAATCGCCGCTCGGGGGCTTCCCGAGCCCACGCCGACCCCAGGTCCTGGAGCTGCGGGTCCCACCCGCAACCCGAGTCTCCCTTCTGCACGTTCCGCCCGTGTGCCGGGACCTGCGCGCTGGGACCCGGGGCCGGACCCTCGGCCTCGGGACCAGGGGGGCCTGGAGCGGGGACAGCACCAGAGGCCGTGCCAGGCCCACGGACTTTGGGCCCAACGCCCTTCTCAGTCTCTCTGAGCAGCCCGCCGGGTCAGGGCCGCATCCCGCCCTTGCTAGAGCACCCCCCACCCGCCAGCGCCCACCCACCCCTCAGCCAGACCGGCGCCCACTCCAGAGCCTCCCTTCCCAGGCTGGTGCGCCCTCTGCAGGCCTGGGAGAGGAGACACATCAGGCACAGACGTGGACACAGAGCCACAGCTCTCGCTCGCTCTCACTCTCACACACACACACACACACACACGCGGATGACGGGCACACCAGTCACGCTCAGCCCCAGGGACACAGCTCCTGATACTCACATTCATCCATTCAACAAACATTTATTAAGCATCTAATCGAGATGCTCTCCACAACCGTTTACTCCCTGGTACTCCCACTCCTACCATGGCCTTGGTTGACTTTCCCGGCCTCGCTGCTGCCTTACCTGCCTCGATGGCTAAAGTGCCCTCCACCCAAGATCTCCCACCCCTGCGGCATGGATTTGATCAGACCAGGGAGCATGAAGGCTGAGCGGGCTCCTTGGGAGAGTGTGGTGCCAAGATGAGCTGAACTGCCCTGAGCTGGGAGATTTGTCCAAAACTCACACTGAACCAGGAACCCCAAGAAGGCCACGTGGCTGAGAAGAGGGTGAACTAGGCAAAGCAGGTAGCACACTGAGGGCTCTATGGGTGTGGTCAGAAACTGTTTCAAACCCACCTCCCTGGTCTCCACCACCCCACCACTGGATCATTTAAACCAATGGCTGGGGAGTTGGTGCCTTAAACCTTCCACCCATAGGGCCTATGCCCTCCCCCTTTTTGCCATGATAGAAGGTACCATCAGAACACCTGACAGCTGTCACCTTCCCCGATTCCTCTTCTTCTCCCTGATCTGTCAGTGTTAGGGAGCTCCAGGCCTTGGAACTTGACCCCTTCTATCTACACTCACTCCCTTGATGACCTCATTGTCTTATGGTTTTAAATACCATCCATATGCTCCCAAATTTTTATCTTCAGCTAGAATCTCTCCCCTGAACTCTAGACTCATACTACCAACTACGTACTTAACATCTCCACTTATATGTCCAAAATGCAGCTTCATCTTAAAAAGTCAAAACAAGGCTCCTGGAGGGCGAGATAAATTATGAGTTTGGGATTAAAATATACATGCTACTATATATAAAATAGATAACTAACAAGAACCTGTATAGCACAGGGAACTATACTCAATATCTTGTAATAACCTGTAACGGAACAGAATCTAAAAAAGACCAGCGGACCAGCGGTCCCCTGTATATATACAACTGAATCACTTTGCTGTATATCTGAGACTAACACAGCATTCTAAATCAACTATATTTCAATAAAAATTAAAAAAAAAAACAAGGCTCCTGACCTTCTCACAAACCCACTCCTCTACAGTCGTCCACATCTTGGTAAATATAACTCCAACAATCACATTGCTCAAGCCAAAAACATTGAAGTATTTTCTCTGTCTCTCTTTCTCTTCTTTCTCTCATATCCTATGCTGAACCCCTCAGCAGAGCCCACTGGCTCTACATTGAAAATGTCTCCAGAATCTGACCACTTCTCACCAACTCTCAGCAACCTCATGTCCTCCCTGGATTATTGCAATTGCCTCCAAGCTGGTCTCCAGGCTTCCATTTTTGCACCACTTTTGTCTATCTTCCATCCGACAGCCACAGGGAGCCTTTAACACATGCCAGATCATGTCACTGTTCAAAACCCTCCAAAGGTTCCCCAACTCATTCAGAGTAGAACATAAACTCTGCAATGGCCTACAAAGCCCTACACTATCTGGCCCATGTTGTTGTGTCCCAGTGCCAAGAACAGTGTCTGGAACATAGGACGCCCTCAATAAATATTTATTGAATGAATGTGGTGTAAATCCCTTGTTTATTATTAGTTCATTATTTCACCCTTTGCTGCTGATTCTCAGGATCTTTCCCAACAGGCATTCCAGGAAGACAGTATTGAAATTTATGTGAAACCTTTATGCCAGCTCTGCACTATACTCTTGTATCATATAAGACCTTGGAGGGAAACAAATGGCATGACCCAAAAGTCTTAATAGAAAAGAATTTAGTGAAGGGTCAATTTACAGAGGTGAGGGCAAGGTTGTTGTGGGAAGCCACTGCACATGATTTTGTATAGCTCCAAACTTCAGGCCATCTCTCCTTCTGACAAAGTGGACATTAAATGTACTGCCTGAAATTCTGCCCACTGAGAGGACTTCCCTTCACCACTGTCTTTCAGGGCCACACCTGAATGTAAGCAACTGTCTCCTTTTGACTGATGCCAGCATACCTTAGAGACCCATCTGAAAATCAAGACCATACACTTCCTCTCTCTGTTAACTGTTTATAGAAAACTTCTCCATGAAGGCGTAAGTATAATCAGAAGAAGAAGCAGAAAACAATAAAAGTAGGAATCTGAGTCACCTCCCCACGCTTTTACTCATGCCTTCTGAAATTTCTAAGGCCTGGTCTCAAATGTACAATGTTCCTTTGAAGTGGAACGCTGGCCATGCACATCCAACTATATGACTTGCTATAGATAACACCCTAGGTTGTGTGGTCACTGGGTGATCTATAGTCTGAGTTTTAAACCAGGGCCCAGTGGCAAATCAGGACTGATTTTCAAAGAGTAAATAATCGTTAGCAGAAGAGGTATGTCCTTACTCCAACACCCTAAGGGTCTTTCCTGTAATGCTCCTTCTGGGGTTCCTGTCGCACCCTTCTCTGCCACAGACAATCTGAAACTCCCTGGATTTGTGAGTCATAAGGCCCAAGTAGACAGGCAACTTTTCCCCAGAGCCTAGACCTGCTGCAGACCCCTTCCTTGCTCTGGGCCTCATTCAAAACTGTCAGCTTGGGGCTTCCCTGGTGGCGCAGTGGTTGAGAGTCCGCCTGCCGATGCAGGGGACACGGGTTCGTGCCCCGGTCCAGGAAGATCCCACATGCCGCGGAGCGGCTAGTCCCGCGAGCCATGGCCGCTGAGCCTGCGCATCCAGAGCCTGTGCTCTGCAACGGGAGAAGCCACAACAGTGAGAGGCCCGTGTACTGCAAAAAAAAAAAAAAAAAAAACTGTCAGCTTTATGCCACATCCAATAAACATTTTGCTGTACTACACCTAACTATGATGT
Source organism: Globicephala melas (assembly GCF_963455315.2). Taxonomy (NCBI): domain Eukaryota; kingdom Metazoa; phylum Chordata; class Mammalia; order Artiodactyla; family Delphinidae; genus Globicephala; species Globicephala melas. Next base: position 81,417,323 of record NC_083319.1, on the reverse strand, counting down.
ATGTTGCCTCCAAAATCCAAACAGCTCTTTAAGCATTGTGCCTCTTCACGGTAAATGTGCAACATTCCCCAGATCACTGGTTTTCAGCTTCTCCCTACCTCTAATCGCCTAGAAATTTTACCTATGTTGCAGGATCCTGAATTTTTGGAAGATTTCTTTCTCTCCCTCTGACATACATAGGTCTTACTGAGGCATTTAGGGCGACTGCTATTTCTTGTGCGCCAGTAAACATAATGTCATCAGTTTAAAGGACTGCTTCGATATTCTGTGAGATATCCAGATTATCTTATGATAATCAGAGCAGGAAAGCTGATAATATCCCTGAGGTAAAACAGTGAAGGTGTATTTCTGTCATTATAGAAAACGAATGGATTTCAATGGTCTTTAAGTGACAGCTACAGAAAGAAGGCACGTGTTAGATTATTAGCTGTAATATGCTGTACCAAGGGCTGAAGCATCTTTAAGTCTTTGAAGGTGCTCTATTCTATGCACGTCCTCTAGCAACAAAGCATTGCTTTAAGTTTACTATTGTAGGGGGGAACATGGTGGGGCAGGCACAGTTCAAAGGACTTCCACTTGGCCCTTCCTACCATAATTTTCCTCACTCCATGGTCAAGGAACCAGTGTGGAGACCTTGCTAATTACTAAGTATAGTTATTCCCACTATGCATTCTGAAACTAGAGAAATAACCACTGGATAGGTGTTACAGATTCACTGTGAGATGGACCTGAACCAAGATCCTTCTATCACCTGAACTCCATAAACCCTTACTCTGACTAGTGGACCACAATGGGGTTTTGGGTCCCCAAGACTAGTATTAACATGAGACAGTATCTAATAATCCCCCAAAGATCTGAATATTTTCTGTTCACCATTCATATTCACCCTGGCAAACGGCTACAGATCTCTCTAGGGAAGGCTTAGAGAAGTGATTCTCGAATTTTAGCATACATCAAAATCACCAGAAAGGCTTGTTAAAATACAGATTGTTAGGCCATTCCCAGAGTTTCTGATTCAATGGAGTTGAGGCAGAGCCCAAGAATTTGCATTTCTGCCAAGTTCTCAGCTGATGCTGATGCTGCTGGTCCAGGGACCACACTTTGAGGACAACTGACTAGAAGAAAGATATATAGAGTCCACCTGTGAAAAGACTCAAGCCTTCCCACCCACCCCCACCATCCAGTCAAGGGGCTTCAGGTCTGGGGAACTGATCTAAGTCAAGGAAATGGGTAAAACACTGTAAATCCCCAATACAATTTGAATCAAGTTTCTCCCTACCAGGCCTAGACATTTTACACTTATATGGGTCAGTAAGTTGTCCATCTATTTCATTCCTAGGAAAACTATGATCAATTAGCTACCACCACAGATCCTTATGGGCAAAGCACAATGATTACCACTTGTCCCTGCAGCTTATTTAATAATTTCATTCATCTTATTGCTCAGAAGGTGAGCATCTAGACTCTACCACTCAAAGATTCCATTATTCTCCTTGAAATGAGATTGCCCAGTCCCAAGAGAACATCTCCCATCCTCATCTCCTGCCTACTAAAGAAACCACTACAGGGCTTCCCTGGTGATGCAGTGGTTAAGAATCCACCTGCCAATGCAGGGGACACGGGTTTGAGCCCTGGTCTGGGAAGATCCCACATGCCGCAGAGCAACTAAGTCCATGCGCCACAACTACTGAGCCTGTGCTCTAGAGCCCGCGAGCCACAACTACTGAAGCCCACGTGCCTAGAGCTCGTGCTCCACAGCAAGAGAAGCCACCGCAACGAGAAGCTCCTGCACCTCAACGAAGAGCAGCCCCCGCTCGCCGCAACTAGAGAAAGCCCGCACGCAGCAACGAAGACCCAACACAGTCAAAAATAAATTTTAAAAAAATAATAAATTTATTTTTTAAAAAAAGAAACCACTACAGTGCTTTTCATAGTTAGTGTTCTCATCACCAGTGCTTTTCTTATGGCCTTGGAGAAGGAATTATCTTCCTGGACCCTTCAGAGTTAGTGGTTGCACATAAGAGGGGCCTCCAACATTCCCATCTCTGTAACCTTTGCATTCTTTCCTCTGTTTTGCTACTCAAGGTATATTCTGAGGACCAGCAGCATCAGCATCACTTACAACTTTGTTAGAAACACAACATCTTGGACTTCACCCAGACTTACTTAATCAGAATCTGCAGTTTAATAAGACCTCCCAGTAAATCATATGCACCTCAAATTCTGAGGAAGACTGTTCTACAATATGCCAGTGAGGTTCTAGCACCCCAGCCTAACTGATCATAGGCCACTGTTGAGTCCAGGCTTCCAGTAACCAACTCAACAGATTATTAACACCATTCCCAGGTGCTCAGCTAATACAGTAATACCCAAATCCTGGATAAGAGCATACATATCAACAAATTTGTCCACACTGGTCCCCGAGATTCTCCCAATACGGTTGACAAGTTCTTGCAACTCCTTCAGTGTACACGCTATTGTTCTTGGAGCATACCTTGTACATTCCCATCCAGGCTATGTTAGAATCAAACTCGCACTATGGGCCTGGAGGCTATGAAGGGTGGTGAGGGTGGATCCTGAAGAGGACCCCTGCATGCCTTTTGCCAGGGAGTTATTAAAAATATTTTTTAATGGATGGGAAGGCTGGATCATTCATGGTTTGCAGGGGGAGGAGTGTTCTTCTGCCAGCCAGGAAGGTTTAAGGGAATTAAAAGGTCCAAAATTCTCAGCTTTGTTCATCTCTGCCTAAATGTCCCCATCCCAAGTCTCAGAGCCCTTCTCCTTCCCAAGAGTGCGCTTATTCTAATATTAGGAATATGGTGGGGTTGTGCATTTATCCGGTGTTGCAACTCTACCACACATACAATCGGTTTTGGGGTTTGAGCCATATCTGCCATGTGGCTATGGATGACATAAATTAAAGATGACTTAAGAATTCCATAGTGAAGGGGGATAAATTAGGAGGAGAGGGATAAATTAGGAGCTTGGGATTAACAGATACACACTACTACGTATAGAATGAATAAACAACAAGGACCTACTGTAGAGCACAGGGAACTATATTCAATACCTTGTAATAACCTATAATGGAAAAGAATCTGAAAAAGAATAGATACATAGATATACATGTAACTGAATCACTTTGCCGTACACCAGAAACTAATACAACATTGTAAATCAACTGTACTTCAATTAAAAAAAATTCCATAGAAGTTGTCTGAATCTCTACCCATAACTTGAATTAGAATTTCATGTTCTTTTTTTTTTTTTAACCTTTACTGGGTTTTTTTTTATTTTTTTTTTTTACATCTTTGTTGGAGTATAATTGCTTTACAATGGTGTGTTAGTTTCTGCTTTATAACAAAGTGAATCAGTTATAGAATTTCATGTTCTTAAACTTTTCTTTTTCTTCTGTAATTGTGCCAGCACAATCAGAAACAGGCAGCCCACCCAACCATATATGTAAGACCCTTTGAAATCACCATTTGCGGCCATAGCAATTAAGTACCTGAGGCATTTTATCTCCTAATGTCTTTCCCTCCATCAGCATCCCACACTGCACCTCACTTAGTGATAGTCTTAAGTGATGGTGATGCTTCTTCATGTTCTGGATTTACTCGTGTCCTCTTTCCCCATGCAAGGAGGTTTGTGTGCTCAGCAAATATATGAGCAACACAATCCCAGGATCCCATTTTGGAAATCTATTTCCTGGGATGTCTTCTGGTACCATTTACTGTATCAGTTAGGATCCTGGCAGGAAACAGATGGCACACTCAAAAAAAGTCTAACCAGAAAGATTTTAATAAAGGGGCTATTTAAGAGGTGGGGGTCAAGATTAAGGAACCAACAAGGAAGAGTGAGGCACTCAGGGTTCAGCAATAGTGGGAAACCATTACCATACCAAGGCCTGAAGGGGTCAGAGGAAGGAACAGTGTTTTGGGAGCCTCAGAGATAAACCCACGGAGAGGAGGCAGCCCAAAAGAAGCTAACTGTAGATCAGTGGTTCTCAAACTTCAGCATGTATCAGAGTCATCAAGGGTGTGTTAAATACGGATTGCTCCAGTAGGTCTGGAGTAGGACCTGAGAATTTACATTTCTAACAAGCTCCCAGGTGATGCTGATGCTGCTGTCCGAAGACCACTCTTTTTTTTTAATTAATTTTTTTTTTTTTTTTTGGCTGCGTTGGGTCTTCGTTGCTGCACGTGGGTTTTTCTCTAGTTGCAGTGTGCAGGGGCTACTCTTCATTGCAGCACATGGGCTTCTCATTGCAGTGGCTTCTCTCGTTGCGGAGCACGGGCCCTAGGTGCACGGGCTTCAGTAGTTGTGGCATGTGGGCTCAGTAGTTGTGGCTCGTGGGCTCTAGAGCACAGGCTCAGTAGTTGTGGCATACGGCCTTAGTTGCTCCACAGCATGTGGGATCTTGCCGGACCAGGGCTCAAACCCATGTTCCCTGCATTGGCAGGCGGATTCTTAACCACTGCACCACCAGGGAAGCCCCCAAAGACCACTCTTTAAGAACAACTGCCACAGAGTAAATTATTCACTGTCAGAACTATAGCAAGATGAAGGATTTGGAGAATTAATACCCCAACCTCTCTCTCCTACCACTTATATCCTGCTGCTGTCTCCCATGGCCAAGCCCAAACAGAAGCTAAAGGATAAGGGATCCTGAGTAATACTGTCTGTAGAGGTCACTCTTCTAGAGAACAGAGCAGGGCAGAGAAGAGTGGAGAATGGACGGGGGTGGGGCAACAGAGAATAATCAGAACCACCATAAAGACAAGGATCCATGGAAAGATGGAGAGATAGATGCACTGACAGACATCTGAATAAAAGGATAGAATAATAATAATGGTTAATATTAAGTGTTCCTTGTGTACCAGCCTCTAAACTAAGGGTTTTGCTCAGATTACCTCATTTAATCCTAAGAATTAAAAGCTATTACCATTCCTCTTTTACAGATAAGGACACTAAGACACAGAAACTAGATACTTTGCACATGGTCACACAGCTAGCAAGTAATGTAATCTAAATCCCAACCTAGGCATGCTATGTGTAGAGCCTCACTCCCCTGTGCTGTTGTGTGATCAGTGGCAGACAGGCAGTGTGGAATGGTAGGAAAGAGTGTAAATCTTAAAGATGCCTCAGTTCAAGACACTTATTTCCTTTGTGACCTTGTGCTCTGAGCCTCATTCCTTATGTGTTAAAAGAGATAATAATATGATAATAATAAAAACTACTTCCTAGGGCTTCCCTGGTAGAGCAGTGGTTAGGAATCTGCCTGCCAATGCAGGGGACAAGGGTTTGAGCCCTGGACCGGGAAGATCCCACATGCCGCGGAGCAACTAAGCCCATGCGCCACGACTACTGAACCTGTGCTCTAGAGCCTGCAAGCCACAAGTACGGAAGCCCGCGCACCTATGCTCCGCAACAAGAGAAGCCTCCATAATGAGAAGCCCGCGCGCAGCAACAAAGACCCAACGCAGCCAAAAATAAATAAATCTATTAAAAAAAAAAAAAACTACTTCCTAGTTTTTGGGGGAAAGTTAAGCAAGGTAACAGTGGTCAAGTCCTTGGTATGAAGTCTAGCACCTAGTAAACATCAGAAATACTATTACTACTATTATTATTAATGGATGGAAAGGAAAATAAGTCAGAAACTTATGAGTGAAACACTCTCCCATCCAAAAGAGGGTTCAGAGCTTGGGTAGGGATGGGTGAATGGGTGTCCCACATATTAATTTCTCTTCTGAGGACTTCTGATCTATCTCCAGTTTTTCTCATAAAGATGGGAAATCACTTGTCCCCACCCCCATCTGTCTATTCCTTGGAATTTGGGGATTTGTGTGAATATGAGCTGGCCAGCCCCCTCTCCTTAGAAATCCCCTCTTGGTTTCCAGGATCCAGAGGAAGGGAAAGATGAAGGGAGTTATGCCAGGCCAGGCTCCCTCCAGCTGTTCTGTTGACCCAGGTGTTGGGCATATGAAAATGGTAACTCAAGAAAGAGACAGTGCTGCTGAGTCAGGAGGTTGAATCCCAGAGGTCTGAGATGTGGGAAGAGGTGGTGGGCCTCCTTCCAAGGAACATTCCTTCTCAACTCTGCTTGTCTCAAGGGAGAGACTGGTTCCCAGACCATGGATGGGCAGGCACTGTAATGACCTGGGGAGGCTACCCCAGGCTCCATGTTTGTTCTGAGGGCACCAGGGAGTCTTCTTCATCACCACCAGCACTAGAGAGAAGAACCACAGAGAAGAGAGTGAGGATAAGGGATAAACCTAGGGAAGGGCACGCAGCTCCTCACTCAGGCCCCTCCATCCCAACCATCATCTAGAGGCCAGCCCTGTGGCTGATGACACAAATGCCACCAGGGAGGTGATAGTGCAGACTCTCTCTCTGGAGCTGACAGCACAAGGTCCCCTTCTCTTGGCCAGACTGCAGGCTGCTTAGGTTCTTAGAGCTGAAACCAAGGAAAGCAGAAGAGAAGAAAAGAGGGAGGGCAGGGTCAGTTTCCATCAGAAAGAGGGGGGCAGAGGGGAATCCACAGAACGGACTTGGAGGGGAATTTCTGAGCAGAGAAAGTGAAAGTTCCGGGCCATAAATGGGTGGAACGGACAGCTTCCTCCAGCTTCATCCACTCTCGCATTCCCAGACCCCTTCACACACCGCACTTCTCGGCACTCTCACCCACTCCCAGCCAGGCCTCGGCTTCACACAGACTCTGCCCAGATTCACTCACGCTCACAGCTTGCTGGCAGTCAGTCTCCGCTCATCCTCCATGGCATCCCATGCAGCTGCACTACTAGCCCTCAGCCTGCTGATTCTCTGGACCTCCCCTGGTAAGGCTGAGGGGAGGCTTAGGGTGGGGGGCAAGTAACAGGGGTGTCTAGGGCTCAGACTGCTTGACGCTGGACGTGAGGGACTCTGTGAGTTAGGATTGCATGTTTCAGTGAACCTGGGTTGTGCCCCGTGTGTGTGCCTGTGAGTGGCGGTGTACCTGGGTCCCTGAATTCCCATGTGTATCTGTCTCTTGGTGTATCCAGGGCCTATGACTACCCCCCTCTCTTCAGGCTCTATTTCCTGCTGCCTCAGTTTCACAGGCAGGAGAGAACAGTATATACTTTCTTAAGGTGGAGAGAATGGGAGACACTGGTCTAAGAAGGGTCAAAAAATTTAACAACTCCTAAGTTCTGCTAATGCCACCCTCCTGTTACCCACCCCACCCCCTTCCCTACCCCACATTCTTCCCCCAACTGACACTGTAACCAGCGTGAACTCTCCATTTGTGGGGAAGTTGAAAGGACTTGGGAAAGAAGTTGGGGTGATCAGCAGGAGGGCATTTGTGGGGCTCAGGACAGCGGTCGTTTGCCGAACTGCTTAGAAGTGCTTCAATATATTTAGCGAATATCAATCAGGTCTAGCTGCCGCCACACACAGACAGGCATCCTTAATGCCAGTGAGGGCTGTGGCCTCCGTTCCTCAGTGTCCCTGTGTCCTGACACTAATCCTACCCCAGCTCTGGGAGATGCCAACGACGCTGAAGACTGCTGCCTGTCTGTGGCCCGGCGCCCCATCCCTGGATTCCTGGTGCGAGCCTATCGCTACCTGCTCATCAACAATGGCTGCAGTGTGTCTGCCGTTGTGTGAGTTGCGGGACAAGCCTGACTAACCTCACCTCCTCCATCAGCCCCTGGGGAAACCCACCCCCACCTTCTTATCTCTCTTCTCTTTGCCAAGCCCAACCTCTGCAAGGAAGCCCCTGAAACAGGTTCCTAGGTGTGGTCCCCAGCCGCTGCCCCTCACACCAGGGTCTGCCAGGAAGCTGGGTTCCAGGGCTCTATTTTCTCTGACCTCTGACCTCTGTCTCCAGGTTCACCACACTGAGAGGTCACCAGCTCTGTGCACCCCCAGACCAGCCCTGGGTGGACCGCATCATCCGGAGACTGCGGAAGAACTCAGCCAAGGCAAGCCTGGCCCTCCCCAGCCCTGCCTCCTCCCTGCAAGCCCCTGTCCAAGACCCCAGCCCATGACTTTGCCTCTCCTTCCTCTCCCAGGGAAAGCGCTACAGCAGGTAGCCCATGATAGCCCCAGAGGGAGCCCTGTGTCTGAGGGAAAGAATGTGAATCACTGAAGCCCTGGGGAACCAAGGACCAGAAGGGAGGACCAGGCCTCCGGCTCCCCTGCCCCAGACCTGACCCAGCTGGGGCGGGGCAGGAGTGTGAGTGTGAGTGTGAGTGTGGATGAGTGTGGTGGAAGCACAACTTCTCCATGCCCAGACTGCAGTGTTTCCAATAAAGCCCAGCTGGTACCCACGAATCCGTCTGTCTGCGTCTGTTTGCTGTCTGTCCAGGAGGACTGTGATAGGAAGGGGGAGGTGGGATGGCCGGGTTAGTTTCCACCCTGCAGCCCAAGCAACGTCCTCATTGACCTCCACCTAATATGCTGTGTTCTCAGGATGAGCTCCCACGATCAGGGCCCCACCTCACATCTCCTCACAGCCCTATCACACTCCACGGCTCAGCAACACTAAACCTGTGCCCGTCCCCTGAATGACCCAAACTCTCTCAGGCCTCTGAGTTTTTGCCCTCCAGGACAGGTGCTCAAGCATCCAGGTGTCTCAGGGATCTGGTGTCACTGGGGGCGGGGAAGGGAGTTGTTGGGAACCAGCTCTCATGGCTGGAGGAGGGCCAGGAGGCCCAACTCTGTTGCCTGGGGAGAAAGAACCCATCCACCCAAGCCATTCCCTCTGTCTGGAACACTCTTCTCTCTCTTCTGCCTGCCTGGCTTCCCATCTGGGTCTGGATGACTCCTCCTCCAGGAAGTCTTCCCTGACTGCACACTGGGTTAGGCAGCCTCCCTCCCTCCCAAGCTCCCAGAGCCCTCTGCTCCTCTCCTCTTGCAGCACTCAAGATGCTGAGTTATAATTGTTAGTTTGTCAGCCTTCCTGAACAGGGATCTTGTCTATTTTGGTTTCCACTGTCTCCCTGGTATGAAGTACACGGCTTGGCACAAGGTAGTCACTCAATAAATATTTGTCTTGAGAGCAGATAAATATGTAAGAAAAGGGTCAGCAGCCAGAGATGAGGGCCCATCTGTCCATATAGAATCTGACCTCCAGTCCAGCCCTCTTCTCTCACCCAGTCACTCTGGGCCAGGTCCAGCCCCATCTGGGTCCACGTGGCAATCCTGGAGCCATGCTTCTCAGGGATACTGACAGACAGACCTGGGAGCCAGAGGTCAGAGTGGGAGAGGAAGGAAAAAGGAACAGCCAGAGAGCTGGGGAGATTCAGCATGGGGGGACCCCCACCACCTCATAGCCACATGGGCTCCAGGGCCAAGGCAACACTGAGACCAGAGGAGTCACAGGGAAGGAGTCTCAGCTCTGGGAGACAAAAGCCCTCGACTCTTGGAACATCTCACAAGACTGCTCTGGGAGGAATGAACTCCTCGTGCCCGGGAAGTCCTCTGGGAAAGCTGGCTGGTTGCCCAACTATGGCCCCTAAGGGCCTGTCCAGCTGGGAGCAGCAAGTCTGTGCCCCTGGGGTTGGGATGACAGCTAGTACACCAGACTGAGCATCCTCACCTGGGAACAGGGGCCACCACTACACCATATACCTTATCTGGTAACAAAAGCAGGCCTGGGCAGGCTTGGGCAAACTTGGAAGGGAAGCAGCAGTGAGGGGTTGTGCCAGTCCCTCCTCACTGAGCTGAGAGCATAGCAGCTTCTTCCTCACCTCTGCTCCTAGGACGAGGTGTCCAGAACCTCAGATAAATCAGGTCTTGGAGTCACAGGAGTGGGTGGAATGGGGAAAGTTTGCAAGAACAACTGGTATAGCCAGGAAATTTGGCTCCGCTACCTGGGGAAATTACCCATCCATTCATGCATGCATGCAGCCATCCATCTAGCTGTCTCTGATCCATTAGACCTCCACCCATCCATCCACCCACCCCCCACCAACTCATCCATCCATTAAGTCAGCCAACCATGGAGTTCCAGAGGTCACAGCTGTGGACACTCTTTGGACCTATGTCCTGCACCGCAGCAGGCAGAGGACAAACACAGGTGTGAGGAGGGGGTACATCCCCTCAAATCCTTCTGGGTCCCCAGTGAAACCAAGCAAAGTTCAGCCTGCCACAGAGGCAGAGACAAACTCACCCTCTGGACACTTGCAGAAACACACAGATGGAGTAGAGAAGGTGAGGGTGGGAGCACTGAGGAGGTGCTACCAGGAGAGAGGCACCTGGACACCACCTCCCTGACACTGCCACAGGTGGGGGGGGGGGGGCAGGGATGCAGGAACAGGTCATGAGCTCAATGCCCGGTCCCCAATCCCCCAATCCTGTTTCTGCCCCTGACTGTGCAACTCTGGGGAAGTCCCTTCCTCACTGCCCCCTCCAAGACCTTACTTCCCCCATCTGTCAGGTGGGGGATAGGGGGCTTCACTTTTAAGAGCCCCTCCAAACAAAGACTTAATTCTTAAATCTTTGGATCTTAGGCTAACCCTCCCCAGCATTCACACAGTCTCCCCAAAGTCATGCACATTCAGAAAGGTCCCCACTCGGACTTCCCTGGTGGCGCAGTGGCTAAGAATCCGCCTGCCAATGCAGGGGACACGGGTTTGAACCCTGGTCCGGGAAGATCCCACATGCCGCGGAGCAACTAAGCCTGTGTGCCACAACTACTGAGCCTGCGCTCTAGAGCCCGTGAGCCACAACTACTGAGTCCACATGCCACGCTACTGAAGCCCGCACACCTAGAGCCCTTGCTCCGCAACAAAGAAAAGCCACCGCAATGAGAAGCCCTCGCACCGCAACGAAGAGTAGCCCCCGCTCGCCGCAACTAGAGAAAGCCCGCACGCAGCAAAGAAGACCCAACGCAGCCAAAAATAAATAAATAAATTTATTTAAAAAATAGAAAGAAAGGAAAGTCTTCACTTCCCGGGGCCCCAGGGACCACCCTCTGGGAATAAAGGGGAAGCTGAGGTTCAGGAAGAAAGAAAATAATCTAGGTGCTGGTGAAGTGGCTGGAACAGCCCCCTGCTGGACCCTGAAGGCCTGGAGGGTGAAGAATTTCGAAGAAGCCTGAGCCCTCCCCACCTCTTCTCCAGCCAGTGCCTTTCCTCCCAGCTTTCTCCTTCCCTGTTTTTCCCACCCCCAGCCACCAACCCTCCCAGACACTAGGTCTTTTTCCCTTACCTCCCTGCCAGACACAGGAGGGCTTAGCCCAGCAACCTGTGACTTGTCCTGATCCACTTAAACATTCTCAGCACTCTGATTTCATCTAATCAACACCTGCCCTGTTTCACTATGATTCACTGACAAGTGTTGAGTCTTTATTTCAAGTTCTGACGGGCCTGCCTACCTGACAATGATGAAGCTGCCCGCTCTCTGAGGGGTGGGGTGGACTCCTAGCTCCCTAACCAGGATATGGGGGCCTTGCTGCCTGCCTCTAAGTAGACACCTTCCTCTCTCGGGCACACGGCACTTGCTACAGGTCTAAGGCAGGCAGCTGAGTGACACTTCCCTACCTGAAGTCCTGTGGTCCCATTAGCCAACATCTCCCTAAAGGGACCTGACATCCCTACTTAGAGAGCTTCCAGCCTTTTTGTCCACCCCTATGGCAGACAAAAAGCTTCCTATCCACGGGGGAATTCCCTGATGGTCCAGTGGTTAGGACTTGGTGCTTTCACTGCCGGGACCCCAATTCAATCCCTGGCTGGGGAACTGAGATCACACAAGCCTCTCAGCCCCCCCCAAAAAAAAGGCTCCCTGATAGAGTTCCCAGGGAACTGCCAACATTGCTCTGCCCAGGGCCTGGCACAGAACAAGGCCTAGTACACATCTGAGTAACAGAAAATGGAATTGAACATGACCCTTTCCCACGATTACCCCACCACCGCTCACACCTGGAGCACATCCAGTTCTCGGGATGGGGGCTGTCTCAGTTACATGGCTAAGTGTTTGGTCAGAGCCAGCTCCATACGGTTTTTATCAGATTTTCATCATCTCATGTTCAATTTCTCGGCAAGCCTCCACGACATACCCCCTTCTCCGGCCTCCGGGAAACTCAGAAACAGCCAGAAAACCTTGGGAATAAGAGCTTCACAAGGGAGCAGGATTCCCAAGTGGGGAGTTTCCTCCAAGAGGCCCTCTGTCAGAAGAAACAGGCACTTTTCTGGTCAGAGAACTTTCGTGATGGCTCCTGAGGCTTTGTCCACGTGGGAGGGCTTGGCTCTGTAGTACTAGCTATATCACCACTAGTGCTTACTAGGTGCTGGGCACTGCTTTAAGCACTATTATCATTCCTATGTTGCAGCTGAGGAAACTGAGGTGCAGAGGTTAAATAACTTACCCAGGCTGGATGGCCGGTAAAGTGGCAGAGCTGGGGGTCCTGGCTGGGCAGACGGGCTCCAGAATCTGACTCTTAGCTACCACACGTACCACCTCTCTGAGTTGATCCACCTCCTAAATAAAAATGGGAAATAGTACAGCAGGTGCAGGTCTGAGGAAGTGGCCCTCAGAGAACAGGGAAAACCGTTCCTTTGAGGTGCTGACCATGTGCCAGGCTCCAAGCTGAGTCCTTTATGTGCATTATCATTGCATCCTCAAACAACCCTGCGAGGTGGGGATCACTAGTCCCATTCTATGTATGAGGAAATGGAGGCACAGAGAGGTAGAGTGATCTCCCAAGTCCACTCAGCTGGTTAGTGGCAAAGCTGAGACTGCAGCCCGTCTGCCTGATGGGTAGCACTTAAGCTGAGGGCTGGGGGCTGGGATGTCCAGATGAGGTAGAAAGGCTTGGCTTCCTAGGAAGAGCTGGGAAAAAAACAAGAGAAGAAGCTGAAGGTCTCAGGCAGGCCCCCAGTGCTTGAGCTCAGACACAGATATGCCCCTTGGAGGCCTCCTGGGCCGGCCTCTCCAGCAGAAGGGGAGCCTGCTTCCCCAGAGCCTCCGGGAGGAAGTGGGCACAGGTTCTCAAGGTCTGCTCAGGCCTCAGTTTTTCCAGGAGTGGAGCAGTGGAGAAAGGGCTCAACCTACAACTATGCCCACCTTCTTACCTCCATTCCCAGGGGAAGAGCAAAGGCCAGGACCTGGTAATGTTGAAAGGAAAGGAGGAATGGAGGGCAGGGTTGGGATCTGGAGGGCAGGGATAGGGGAAGGACTAGGGGTCTGTGGGCGAGACTTCTGGAAGGAGTGGGCCTCTCAGGGGGCCTCTGAGCCAGCCTGGCTGGGGCCCCTGCAGGGCAGAGCTTCTGGGGACTGCAAGCGTCGGATCAGATCCTGAAGGACCTGCTTCTGAGGGCTGCTTCCATCTCCTGAGGGGCCAAGCATGGGGTGGAACCTCTGAGGATCAGAGTAGATGGGGGAGTCAGACCTCCCAGCCCACTTCTATTCCTAGGACCTTTGAGTCTTCCATGGCTCCGGAGGGGAAGCATAAGACCTGAGCTGCCCTGGGCTCCAACCCGGCCGAAGTAGGATGGCTGTAACCCCAGCAGCTTCGACACTGCCCTATCAGACAACAGGACCCACCCCCCACCCACCACCCCCCAGAGTTCTGGATCTCAGAATCGCACTCACTGGAAATCTGGACCCATTACCATCAAAACCACAATCACCTTGCCGACCTCATACCTGTCAGACCATCACTTCAAGGATCCTCCCCCAAGAGGAAGACACCCCCTCCTACCAGGGACCCAACACTGTAAAGCTCTCCATCAATTCAGGAATCCTGGCAGGACATCCCATCACCTGTTGGCGTCCCCACTGCTGACAGGAGCCCCATTCATGTCAAGGTCCCCCCATCACTATCAGGCCACCATTCCTCTTGGGAAATCCTATCACTGTCAGGAATACCCAAGCCCGTCAGGCAGGACAGCAGCGATGCACCACTCCAGGAACACCATTTTCCATGTAGTCTATGTAAATGGCACCTCTTGGCATGGCAGCCCTAAGTGTCAGAGCATCTGTTAACACAGAGTCCCCAATGGTCTTAGGGTTGCCATGACATAGAGTCCCAGCCCTGGCAAACCCTTGTGTTTAAAGTGACGCTACATCACTGTCTGGAACCCAGAAATAGTTATTCACGCCAGGCACTGTTCTGGGTGCTGACAGTACAATAGTAAGCAAGACAGATATCTTCTTGGGATTCAGGGAGCTGAATGTAATCCTTTGGGGATTCTACGATGGAAGGCAACATCTACTGGTAAGTAAGACTAATATAATAAGAAATTCCTCAAACACAGAAAGGGGTTAAGATTGTGGGCAGTGAAAAAAAAGATAAATACCTTGATAATCCACCCTACGGCTGTCCAACATCAACATGCATCCTTCTTACCAAACCCTAGACTTAACATTTTAAGGGTGTCACCTAACATAAGATCACTGTTGTTTATACAACCAAAAAGATTCACTGCTCCCCAAAAAGAGACTCTTCAGAGCCTTAGCAATTACCACACCTGTCTTTGCTTGGGCTGCCATAATAAAATACCATGGACTGAGTGGCTTAAACAACAGAAATTTATTTTCTCACAGTTCTGGAGGTTAGATGCTCAACATCAAGGTGCCGGCATGGTAGGTTTCTACTGAGAGCTCTCTTCCTGGCATGTAGATGACCACCTTCTTACTAGGTCCTCACATGGCAGAGATCTCTCTCTCCCTTCCTCTTCATTGAAGGCCACAGTCCTATAAGACTAGAGCCCTACCCTTATGATCTCATTTAACCTAAATTACTTCCTAAATACCCTATCTCTAGATATAGTCACATTGAGGGTTAGGGCTTCAACATATGAATTCTAGGGGACACAGTTCAGCCCATAGCAAAAGCCAAATCTAAATCCACGAACTCAGAATGACATCCATTCCTCCTCTAGTTTTGCTGTAATCTCATCTCTCTATTCTACAACACCTGGTGACCACCAGCAGCACACCTGATTGGTCAGGATAGGTTGGGTGAGGCTGCAAGAACAAATGACACCTAAATCTGAGTGGCTGAACACAACAAAATTCTGTGCTGCACACATACCAAGCCTGCTGTGAGTCTAGGCAATCTCTAGCACAGCTGTACTCCATGTGGTGGCTCAACATTCCAGGCTGCTTTGATCTCTTGGCACGTTCTTTCATCTCAACACATGTTTCCATGCTGACTCCAGCCAGGCAAGACAGCAAGGGGAACCCTTCCTTAAATGCTTCTATCCACAAATGGCACATGCATTTCATTGGCCAAAGTGGGTCATACCTCCATGCCTAACTTCAAGGGAGCAACTGCCAGGAGGAGAAGCAAACCAGAATCTTGGTGAGTAGTAGTAATATTACCACAACAACCTATATTCAGGAATGGAATAAAGGGGGATGAAAGAAAAGAGGAGTTAGTTAAAGAAATGGGGACATTTCAGAGCCAGGAATGAAATATGAATAAAAGCTGTAGTCAGTAGTTCTGAAACTAGTCCTGGAGCTTAACTAGAATTTATTACTTCTTTCTTATATTAGTTTTCTATTGCTGTGTAACAAATCACCACAAATTCAGCAGCTTCGAACAATCCAAATTTATTATCTCACAGTTTCCGTGGGTCAACAATCTGGGTACAGGTTAACTGGGTCCTCTGCTCAGGGCCTCACCAGGCTAATCTCAGGTGTCAGCCAGGCTGCCATCTCATCTCAGGCTCTGAGTCCTCTTCCAAATTCACTGGGTGTTGACAGTTGTGGTTTTAGGACTGAAGCCCTGAGTTCCTAGAGCTGCCTGCAACTCCCTGCTCCATGGCCCTCTTCACAACATGGCAGTTTGCTTCTCCAAGGGCAACATGAGAGCATCTGCTGCTGCTGTTTATTTCTTAGCCCTAGACACTTTTTTAAAAGGCTCACCTGATTAGGTCAGGCCCACCCAGGGTAATCTCCCTTTTGACTAACTCAAAGTCAACTGATTTTGAGTCCTTAATTACATCTGCAAAGCCCCTTCATTTTTGCCATAGAGCATAACCTAACCACATCACTGATATCCCATCATATTCACAGGCCAAGAGGCCAAGGGGATCCCCTCAAAGCGAGAAGATTATACAGGACATGTACACCATGAGGGAGGAATCTTAAATTCTGTTTGCCACACTTCCTCTATGATTCATTCCCTTTACCTCCAACTGGCACTTCAGCTGGTTGACATTCTATGCCTGCTAAGGGACCCAAACCTTCATGCCCAGGGAATACTGGTCCCTGGTGGTCCTGCCTGATTAAGGTTACAGGGGTCTTCCATGAACTTTGACCACTGGGCATGGCATCACCAGGAGGTATCCCAAGTACCCCAGGGATTACCCCCACATACATAGCTTCTCACACCACTTGCCTTCTGCTGCCTCACACACATCAGGATTAATCACAAAGCCCTGTCCCTCCTGAACCTCTGTGCTTGCTGTTCATTCCACCTGGAATGTCCTACCTCCTGCCTCACCCATCCTCAAGGCTCTGCAGAGCTCCCTGTTACATGTAGCTTCCCTTGCCTTCCCTCTGGCCCCCCTACCCCCCAGGCTCATCACCAGCGACACAGGTCACCTTCTGCTTGGTTTCAGAGGCCCTTGTTTCCTGCACGTCTCCTGAGAAAGCTCAGTCCAGGCCCAGAAACCCTGGGGCCCAGAGTGGCCCAAACTGCAGAAAATGAAGGAGAGGGGATGTTCAGGAAATCCTGGCAGTGGCTGAGGCAGTCCTTCAAGCTGCTGAGGGCAGGAGGCAGAGAAGGAGGGTGTACTGTTGCTCAAGACTTCCCCCAATCCTGATGTCCAGTCACCTCCGGAAGTGCTGTGCAATATCCTACCCACACTTGGACTAAAGGGACAAGCTCTGCCCTGCAGGCTGGGCCGGGACCCTCTGGATATGGACAGAGGGTTTGGAGAAGGATTTGCGGGGTGAAGCAGACCCCCTCCTAGGATCAGGGACTTTCAGAAGCTGAGTCATCAGGCTTCTTGCCCATTTCCAGCTCCTTTCTGGAATAAGAGAGCCCAGGCTCCTCAGACCAGAGCTCCACTTCCACAGGCCACACAACCCATTTTTTTCTAGACACTAGATGCCCTCTGCAGGCCCCATGAGGTTGGAGCACAGGCCAGGAGCCTCGCATCCCCTTTCCCCATGCACTGGATGCCCCCTGCTGGCCTTGTGAGGTTGAGAGCCACAATGGGATGGATTAAACAGAACACACATATACACACAAGCACAAAAGTGGGGACACCCTTACCCACATACATACGTCCATACCCACACACACATACACAGGCATATAATCAAACACAGTGCCAATCACTCACATCTACCAAGGACACACCACAGACATTTAAGCATATAATCACAGTACGGACACAAGGGGACATATAGACACACATACACAATTACACACAAACCGTCATGGGCACACAGACACAAAGACACACATGGACACAATCTTTCCTCCTAGAGAAGAGTATTTGTTTGGAAGAAATATGTTAAAAAGCCACCTGGGGAACAGGGTAATATCATGAATGGTGGAGTTAATAAAAGAAGGTACCTAAACTGCCTCTCAGTCTAATGGGGTCTGTTGACTAGAGAGCCTTTTGTTTTGCTGGGCACTGGAGTGGCTACAGTTGTGGAACAGTACGGAGAAGAGTTGGGGTAGAGCTACTAAAAAGAGAAATTTGGAGTTTGCAAGAGCTTAATCTATATAACTCGTATGAAAGCGCATTCTTAGAAGTTGGGCTCCTGAACTCAGAAAGCCAGGTTGAACTACCCTCACTGCATCCCAGGACGCCCTCCTGATGCTGGTAATATATGGGAGGTGATGAATGAGAAAAGGGGATGGACCTAACTACCACTGAATGCACCCACTGTGAGTCAGGCACATGGACTACCTCACAAGATACATATTATTCCCATTTTACAGATCCCGTTCCCTCGACTGTCCAGGGTTCTAAAACCGGATTCAAATACAAGAGTTTGAGTATAAAAACCCTGTTGTTTCCACTACATTAGTAATGGCAAATGCAAGGAATATAAGTTTCCATTCCCTACTCATGTTCCCAACAATGACAGAACGTATGTGTCTTCCCCACTGATCCAGATCAGTGATTGGCAAACTATGGCCCAGCCAGCCTGCTGCCTGTTTTTGTAAATAAAACTTTATTGGAATATAGCCATGCCTGTTCATTTACATATTGTCTATGGCTGCTTTGGGGCTACAACAGCAAAGCTAAGAAGTGACTACAGAGACAGTATGGCCTACAAAACCTTATTTATTAGCTGAACCTTTAACAAAAATTTTGCTAACCTCTGATCCAAACCCAGCCTCAACTTGGAGTTGGCAAGTCTTCTTGCCTTTGGTGTCGTAGACATTGAAGGATGGTCAGATAAATAAATAACTGGGATGGATGGATAGATGGATGGATTGAACCAACAGATGGACAGACATATATGGGTAGTATATCAGAGTTTTGCTCCAAATATGTACCAATGTTCTGCCATTTATAAGCGATGAAACATTGGGTAAATTAATCTTTCTAGAACTTAGTTTCCTCATCTGTAAAATGGAGATAATAATACAATGATCATTATCTAGGGCTCTTTCTATTGCAAATGACAAAAACCCAACTTAAAGTAGCTTAAGCAAAAAGTTAAATTTGTCATATCACATAACTAGATTAAGATTTGGTCTACTTCAGCACTGGTTGGACCCAGGGATTCAAATGATGTTACCTCCATCTTTTAACTTGACTTCTCTCTAATTCTTTTTATGTGGAGGCCTCATTCCTGTTATAGACAGGTGATCTTCTAGCAGCAGAAAATATGGCCACTGGAAGCCTCAAGTCCACATTTGTATAGTGAGTGATCCAAAACAGAGGGCCTCTTTCTTCTAACATCAAAGCTCATGAAAAGCTTTGAACTGTGCTTGTGACACATACTCAGTTCTTCAATATATTACAGTGGCCAGGGAATGGAGTACTCTGATCAGATCACTATGGTGAACGCAGCCACCAAGACCACGTGAAGTGAGAGAGAAATTCCCTAAAGGAACCAGGAAAAGGAGTATAAAAAAAGTGTCTGCATGAACAAAAGCATCACTCACAGCATTCTACTTCATAGATTTGTCATGAGAAAATGACTTTAGAGCAGTTAGCATGGTGCATGGCACTTAAGTATCAACAAATGTTCATTATTACCATAACTGATAAATAGATGAATGGATGCATTAAATAGACAGCTAATGGTTAAACATATAGATGAATAAATGAAGAAGATGTGAAAAGATAGATGAAAGGAAAGATGGGAGAATGGACCGATGAAGAGACAAAGATGGGGAGACATATGGACACATGGATAGACGGATCGATCAATTGATAAGTGGATGGATGATGGAAAGAAAAGGCAGACAAAAAAGGGCTCACAGTTAAGTTTGTCATATCATATGCTCTAGGGCTGGGAATGGGAAACAGAATAGCGCTCCACAATTGGTGTCTCCTGAGAGGTCTCCTCCTCTGGTCTCTGTCTCTTGGGTCCCTCTCATCAGGTGGGGGAAACACTTGCTCCCCTCCCTCGTCTCTAGTTTCCTTGTGTCCCTGTGAGTTAACCAGCCCCTCTCCTCAGAAATCCCCTCTCAATTCCCAGGATAGGGAAGGCATGGCAGAAGGGGGTGTTTTAAGCCAGGTTCCCCTCATGCTATCGATAATTCTCTGACTCAGTTTGGGGCACAGGAAAATAATGGGGGAGAGGGACAGTACTGGCTGGGCCAGGAGGGTGAAGCCCTAGAGTCCTGAGATGTGAGATATGGGAGCTGGACCTGCTTCCAAAGAACTTTCCCTTTAGCCCTGCTTGTCGAAGAGAGGAGTAGGTCTCAGATGATGGATGTGTAGTCACTGTGACAGGCCTAGGGAGACCTGGGAGGAGATCTTCTCCAGCCTTACCCTGCTACCTGTGATTGTCCTCAGGGAATCTGGGGTCCCATCTTTCCCACTCCAGTAGTCTTAGGACCACAGAGAAGAGGTGGGAGTAAGGAGAAACCTGGGAAAGAGGGAGGTCCCCTCCACCTTGCTCTGACCTCTAATCCTGAACCAAGCGCTGACCCCTAGCCTTAAAACTGATGTTCAAATGCCTTCAAGAGGACGACACTGCAAACCTTCCTCTAACAGGGACAATGCAACCCCCTTCCCTTGTCCAAAATGTTGAGTGCTGAGGTTCTCAGAGCTAAAGACAAAGAGTGGGAAATGGGGACAGGGAGACTACTAAGGAGTTATGAAAGGGAAAAAATGTTCTAGATAGATGGAGACAGTGGGGAATGCACTCAGTGGAAAGGTATTCTGCTACCAACTCATGTACTGCAATTCAATTCAGACACTAACAACCCAGAGCTAGTGTTAGACTTCACAGGTTTAAGGGCACAGTCCCAACAAGCCTGCCCCCACTTGAGATGCCAGTCACAAGTGGGGTCCCCAGGCCACCTGCATTTCTGCCTAACTAGCTACAAGTCCAGAGGTCTTCAAACCCCCCTCAGGTCCAATAGTTCACTAGAATGACTCACAGAACTCAGAAGTGCTATACTGACAACTACTTTTTTGTTTGGTTTTTGGTTTTTTTTGCTGTACGTGGGCCTCTCACTGTTGTGGCCTCTCCCGTCGCGGAGCACAGGCTCTGGACACGCAGGCTCCGGATGTGCAGGCTCCGGACACGCAGGCTCATCGGCCATGGCTCACGGGCCCAGCTGCTCTGCGGCATGTGGTACCTTCCCGGACCGGGGCACGAACCTGTGTCCCCTGCATCGGCAGGCGGACTCTCAACCACTGGGCCACCAGGGAAACCCTGACAACTAGTTTTTTATAAAGTATATAGATCAGGAACATCCAAATGAAAAGACACACAAGGAGAGTCTCAGCGCAGAGCTCCCATGCTCTCTCCCCATGGAGACACAGAGGGCATGTCACCCTCCCAGTACATCAATGTGTTCACCAACCAGGAAGTTCCATGAGCTTTGGTGTCCAGAGTTTTTACTGAGATTTCATACATAGGCATGAATGAATTGTAGGCAACATGACTCGATCTCCTCTGATGGACTGGCTCAAAGCCCCAATTCTGCAATGATATGGTTGGTCTTTCTGCTGACCAGGCCTCATCCCAAGTCACCTCATCTCTTAGCATCAACTCAGGTGTGACCCAAGGGGCTCATAGATAACAAAGACACGCGTATTACTTGAGATATTCCAAAGATTTAGAGTCTCCCTCTCAGGAACAGGGACAAAAGCCAAATTCTTTAGTATACAACAGACAGAGCCCTGCATCTGAGTGAAGGGATGTGAATTACTGAAGCCCTGGGGACCAGGCCTCCTGTTCCCGTGCACCAGACTTGACCCAGCTGCAGCAGGGCAGGAGTGTCACTGTGAGAGTGAGTGTGAGGGTGAGTGCGGTGGAAGCACAGCTTCTCCATGCCCAGACTGCAATGCTTCCCACTGGCATCCATGGATCTGTCTGTCACCTGTCTGTATGTAGCCCAGGCAGGGGAAGATAGGTATGAGAGGGGAAAAGCGTGTGGGATGGTGGGAAGAGGATAGGTGAATCTATTCTCCACACTTCAGCCTGAGGGAACTTTTACTTCACTCATTTCTGGTCATTCTCTCCCATACCGTCCAGCCACAAGGCTCCCTTCCCCCCTCCCCAGACCAAATAGGGCAGCTATTTCCAACCTCCCACACCGGGTTAATTGCTCTTTCTTGGCTTTACCAAAGCACCCTCTACTGCCCCAGCCAGTCAGCTTCGTCTATTGTAGTGATCTTATTGTCTCTTTTGATTGCCCTCACCCCTCCAACCTAGATGACAAGCTCTCTGAGGGCAGAATCTGTGCCTGTCTTCTCTGCTGTATCCTCATGCCCAAGCACATCACCCAGCACATAGTAGTCACTCGATAAATATTTGTTGATTAGTGACTGCAGGAACAAAAATCACAAGAAAGGAGGTCTCAGCTCAGAGAGGAAGGGCTGTGACCCTCTAACTATGAAGTGACTTGGCCAAGGCCACTCAGCCAACAAGTATTCCCATAGCCTGGCCTGTCTAGACTGGGCCCTCTCTGGAGCCCTATTCCTCCTCTGCCCAGAATCATAAAAATAGAATGGGGCAAACAAGAAAGGCAATTGTCAGAGCAGAAGCCAAGAAGACAGAGAGGAGAGGGGATGGCAAAAGAGTACTGGAAGCGTCCCAAAGCTCTTTTCTTGCTGCCTGGTACTGAGGTCTCCGTCTTCCCAAGGTGGAGCTCCGAAATCTGACTCCGCCCTTATAAAAGAGGGTCCGTGCCCTGCCTCTTAGTAATAAGCCCTGACTCCACCCCTTTATTGATAGGCTCTGGCTCCACCTTCTGCACTATGCCTCCTCTGAAGAAATGCCCTGGCTCCGCCCCTTCCGGGTAATAGGCAAGCCCCACCCCTAGTGCGTGACGGTGTCCTTGTGACGTAACGTACCGGCCTGTTTCCGGGGTGGAGCCAGGGAGGGTGGGCGTTTAGGCTGCGTCGACCCCTCAGCCCCCCTCCAGGTGACCCCAATCCCCGAAAATCCTCACCCGGGGCCCCAAATATCCCAGCCCCATGACCTCGAAGGCCTTTGGCTCTAACCCCCTAAATGCCCCATGCCCCCGAGGTGCCCGACCTCCCAATCCCTTAACGTCTAGTGCCTCCCAAATCTTCAATCCTACCCTGTCCCGATGTGGCAACTGAGTCTTCCCGGGGGCACCTGTCTCATATTACCCGAGAACAAGTCAGACTGGTCCAGAGAATGACAGAGAAGGGGATCCGGGATTGGGGAATCCTTGATCCAATCATGCCGCTCCCCAGGAGACGTTCGGAACCCAGGACATGTCGGGATTGAGGAGATACGAGGTGGCGCTGGAGGCTGAGGAGGAGTGAGTGGAGGCGGGGTTCTGCGGAGGAGGAACCTAGCCGCTCCGGGGTGGTGGGGGAGGGGCGGGGAGGGCGCGAGGTTTCTGGGGCGGGAGAAGCGGGAGGGGTGGGGCCTCTTAGGGGGCGTGGGCTGGAGGAACCGCCTCTAAAAGACGGGGCGGAGCCTTCCACGAGAGGGGCGAGGCGTCCAAGGGGCGGAGTCGGTGGGGTCAGCCCCGCCCCGCCCCGCCCGGCTCTGCCTTCTCTTTGCAGGATCTACTGGGGCTGTTTCTACTTTTTCCCCTGGCTGCGCATGTGGCGAAGGGAGCGGAGGTGAGGGGGCTGCGATACCGCGGACCCGCCCGGGGCATGGACGAGGCTCAGTCCGGGAGAACCGATCGCGGGGAAGCCGGGAGCCCCCGCCCCGCCTCATGCCTGTGTCGGGTCGCCCCACAGCTCAGCGCACCCTCGGGAGCAGAAGCTGGAGCCTCTGCGGGGCCTAATGAGCTGTCTGTCAAGTGGACTGGGCACTGCTCCCCAGCGCTCCGGTCGCAGCCTCCCCCGCCGCACCCCCGCTGCCACTGCCCAGCCAGCTGGTGCATTAAAGATTTAAACCAAAGCCACCGTCCTGCCCTCCTGATTCTGCCGCCGCTGCCGCCATTCGGGCTGGGAGCCCCTCTCCACGCCGGCTGTTTCCGTATTGACAGGGCCTCTGTCCCTGATAGGGTGTCCGTCCGTGTCCAGGCTCCCATTATTCCTAAGGGTCTCTCATCAGGGTCAGGCCTCCCCTTACTACCAGTGATTGCCTTCCACCACCTAAGCCCCCCGCCCCACCACACACACACTCATCTCTATGAGTGGTCTGTATGGAGGGAGCTAAATAATCCTGGCTTTATCTTCCTCCCAGCCTTGTCCCCACATCCATAAATCCTCACAATCCCAGCTCTCTGCTTCCACCTTGCTCCTAGACAGGACTTTGCCAGGTGCCTGAAGAATCTTCTCCTGGGAGTGGATCTAAAATATTTTAAGCCCATAGTTGTAGGAAGTAGGCTGTGAGAGGAGGGAAAGATTCCTAGAAGCTGCTACCCTCGGCCTGCCATAGGGGAATGACTTAGAACTGTTGGAGGTCTTTCCTACAGTTAACACCCCAGCTTCTGGCTCCTCCAGTTGGATCCCAAGTTTAAAGATACTTGGCATCAGGGACTTCCCTGATGGTCCAGTGGATAAGACTCCATGCTCCCACTTCAGGGGGCATGGGTTCGATCCCTGGTTGGGGAATTAAGATCCCACATGCCGCACAGCGCAGCCAAAAAAAAAAAAACAAAGGTACATAGATACTTGGCATCAGCCCCCCGAAGTGTAACCTCCCTAGGAGAACCCAAGGGCCACTGCTCCCTACCTTTCCTTTCGGTCTTGTCACCGAGTTGGGCTGAAACCCACTAGTTCCTGAAGTGATGAAGGGTCAGGGACTCCTAGTGGGTCTGCTTTCAGTTAGGGACTGGCCCCAGCACCAGGGAGGGCACCACAGAATTAAGTTAAAGGGACTGCCCAGTTTGTGGGTGGGGTCAGAGCTAACTTCCAGCCTGGTGCTGACCCTGCCATAGCAGGTTGTAGCTGGGAAAAAGACTTGGCCCGGGCTTCCCTGGTGGCGCAGTGGTTGAGAGTCTGCCTGCCGATGCAGGGGACACAGGTTCATGCCCCGGTCCAGGAAGATCCCACATGTCGCAGAGCGGCTGGGCCCGTGATCCATGGCCGCTGAGCCTGCACGTCCGGAGCCTGTGCTCCGCCACGGGAGAGGCCACAACAGTGAGAGGCCCGCATACCTCAAAAAAAAAAAAAAAAAAAAAGAGACTTGGCCCTATCTTTGGAGAAGCCAAAGGGGAGAGATGGGTGCATACCTGGAAGAATTTGTTTCTTCCTTCCCAGGCCTCTGGATTGACTGGTCCAGAAAAGACTCCAAAGTGTGTGACAGCCAGCCAGCTGAAGATTTGTGACAAGATGATGGTGCCTCAGTGGGTGCACCCGAGCTCTGGGGTACAAGTCCAGACTGGAGGGTGGGTGAGAGATCCTAAGGCCTCTGGTACTAGAAATTCAAGATGAGTGACCTCTGGGTTGTGGCCACCTTCAAGAATGGACCCAGGCTCTTGAGGCATTTCCTCACAATGTCTACATTGAGAACCCTGACAAAAGAGTACCCTGTCCAGCCCTGGGCCTACACCTCAGAATCCCTCAGGATACTCAGATTTCCTGAGTATCCACAAGACAAGCTCCAGGGAAGGAGCCTCCAAGCCTTACCCTGGACAGGAGCGGGAGAAGCTCGAGTCGTTCAGCCTGGGAGGGGGATTAGTCCCTACTCTCCGAGCTTAGGGTCGCTCCTGATTGTTGCAGCTGCCCTGCAGCAGAAAGATGCCCAGGGAGGTGTGAGTCCCCATCCCAAGAGTAGGCCTGCCCCATAGAGGGTAGCTGGTGACAGAGCAGAAGGTTGTAGAAGGTACCCCTGCAACAACCAGATAAGGGCTGGATTACTGGGTGATGATCAGTTTATGTTTAAAATATAGAGCAGGACAGGAGGGTTCAAATCTCCAGACCAGGAGTGGGAAATTCTTCAGGGTGCCAGGGGCACTAAACTTAGCAGCTTGCCCCCACCCTAGGCTGTCCCCAGCTTCCTGGAAAGGACAGGAGGAGGAAGATAAGGAATAGTTTTGCATTGGGTGGGGAGGGGGGTGGCTAGGGGAAGAGGGGGTGAGGGCTGGATATGGGATTTAAAAAGAAGGGACAGGAAGGTAAAGGGAGGTCGGGGCTTTAGCAAGAGGATGGGATGCAGAGGGTGTAGGGGTTGGGGAGGGGGGGGTTTCTTCCAGGCCCACAATAGAGAGAAACTGGCATTTGAATAGAACAAAGGAGAGGTAACTGAGCTCTTGAATCTTATGTCTCAATAAGCCAGGGGCTGGAAACCCCAGGTCCCTGCTGGTAAGAGGCTGGCATGTCTGGGACAGGACTAAGCAAAAACAGGAACGTAAGATTGCTTGGGTCTCTTACCTGTTGGACAGCAGCAACCTGGCACCAAAGAACTTTTATCTTCCCTCACCTGCCCTCCATATCCACCCCATCCTTCCTCCCTATCTCATCTTCCTGGGGAAAGCAACCCACACCTCAGTATCCCCAAGGCAACCCATTACCACCAAAAAGGGCCTTCTCCCAGCTTCGCAGTCTGAATGTGACTGGCCCAGGCAAGACTCCTCCTCAGTCAGAAGGGCCTGCTTTAGGGAGCCATTCCCATCAATTTTTCCTAATAAGACAAACAGGCTAGGGCAGGAAGCGGGCAGGGGGAAATGAAGGCAAGTTGGTGCTGGCCTGCCATCTGCTCCCAGCCCACCCACAACTCCCCCATCAGAATCTGGGTGTGCTAGTGTGACTGTGTGGTTGGACGATTGTGAAAACACAACCGTGTGGGAGTGGAACTCTGAGTATAACTGGGACTGTATGATTCCATCCGGGGTTGTCTGACCATGTGAGGTTGATCGAGTGACTGAGGTGTGACTGTGAATGTGTAACTATGAGTATGTGAGTGTTATTGTCCATCATCGGATGCCACTGTGGATCCTTGGCCGCCCTTAGTTACTGTACCATCAGTCCCCATGTGCACAATCCCCCTCCCCAGCTTCTCTGCCCAGGATTTAGGAGCCCATGGGAAATTACTGTCCTAAAAGAGGAGGGGGTCTGTGGCACAGGGGTCTCTGGTAATTAGGGCCCAGGAGTGTCACAGGATGAGCAATACATCTTCACCTGCCGCTGACTCACCTGGTGCCCCAGGTAAAAGGCACCCAGATAAAAGGTAGGGAAGGAGGCAGAGAAAGAAGGAAGTATCCAGGCTGAGCATCATGAAGGGGCCCTCACCCACCAGCAGCCTCCTGCTGCTACTGTTGCTCCTAAGCCCAGACCCTGGAGGAGGTGAGTGTTTGGGGGTCTAGAAGGCCAGGGGTCTGGGTGAATGGGATGGAGGGAAAGGGGCCCAGGAAGCCCAGCCTCCAGCTATCTGATGGAGCTTAGGGTCAGAAGCCCTCCGAACACATGGTCCTGTTGTCCCCTAGCATTGCCACTGGCACCCAGCACTACATCATGCTGTACTCAGTTCTACCGACAGCCACTCTCAAGCAAACTACTGAGGAAGGTCATCCGAGTGGAATTTCAGGAAGCTGATGGGGACTGTCACCTCCAGGCCTTCGTGTGAGCTTTGACTCTGCCCCTGATTTGACCCCTGACTCTGACCTCAGTCCCAACCCCTGATGCTGATCTCAACCCCACCCCAATTGCTAATTCTGATGCCAACTCAGGTTTTCATCTGGCCTTTGCCTCTAACCCCTGGGCCTTACCCTCATCTCCAAGCTACGACCATGGCTTTGGACCTTTCCTTTCCCAGGTTTCACCTGTCTCGACCAGCGTCTGCATCCACCCCCAGAACCGCAGCCTGACTCTGTGATTTGACTGCCAAGGGAAGAGGCTCCAGGGGACTCTGCCCAACTGAGTTTGGAGATGATAGGGAAAATGGGCCGGGGCCCCCAGTAGCCAAAATAATAAAGCAGCATCGCCCAGTAGTCTCTGACTGTGGTCTCCAAGTTCTGTGTATTCTCCTGTGAGTCCCGAATCCGGAGCTGTGAGACATGTCAATAAACAGAAGAACCTCCTCATTCTCTTTATTCACACCTTCACAACCCCCGCCAGGGGCAAGGCCGAGAGCCAAGGAGCCACACACACTCCCCAGGTACCTATATACATACATGCAGAGAACACATGTTCCCTGCCTCACATACACGTGGACACACATGGACACAGACATACACATCTACACACATTCCTCAGGTGGGCTGCCAACTCTGAGATGAAGCCAGAGGTCCAGGCACCTTTCAGCTGGCAAGTTGGGAACACAGAGTCTCATAGAAATGAGCTCCAAACAGAATTTCCAGCTGAGAACCCCACTCCGTGGGGATCTACTGTCCTGCCTGGGTTCCACCTGTCTGTCCATCCACACCAGCAAGACAGAGTTATAGGTGGCATCAGCTGAAGCTTTCCAAGATCCTCTACAGGTTTGGGACTCCTAGAAGAAGGAGGAAAATCAAGGGAGATAGTAGGACTGGATCTTGTCCCAGATTCCCTGAGAATGAGGGAGGAGACCCAGCTCTGAGCCCAACACTCCAAAAATGAATAGGGGAGCCCACCTCTGTGTAAGCCCCAATACCCTGAAGATGAGGGAGTGGACCTAGCTCTGGGCCCAGGCACGTCAAGAATAAGGCAGGGGATCCAGCTCTGATCCAGACATCCCAAGAATAAGGATGGATATCCAGCTCTGAGCCTAATACCCTGAAAATGAGGAGGGAATCCATCTAGGAGCCCCAGTATCCTGCAAGAGACAGAAGAGACCCAACTCTGAGCCCGGGACTCAAGAACGAAAGGCCCATCCCTGAGTCCAGAAGTTACAAGAATGAGGAGACCCAACTCTGATTCCCAAAACCCTTATGACTACGGCACCTGGCTCTTAATCCAGACACTCAAAATGAGGGCACACATCTCCAAGTCCAAACCTCCCAGAGGTCATACTCACCTGGAAGCTTGTCCACCGGAATCATCGGGGCCAAGAACCCAGACTTTTGGGGTCCATCCTTCTCACATGGTCTCAACCTCAGCCTGGAGCACAAAAAGGAAGCTGTCTCCCTGACAATGTGGGGCATCTCAGTCTCTTCCAAAAAGGTTTGTTAGTAAAGGGTCAAGAGAGGAAAGGGTGAGAATCATGAAGTTGGGGGTGGGAGAAGAAGGAGGAATGGTTCCAGAATCAGACACGTTCAGTGCAAAGTCATGAGGGGTGGCAACGAGTGTGGTCTATGGGTATCAGAGCCCCTGTGTGGGATCAGAGGATGAGAGGCCAATGGCAGTCACTTACCAGAGCCCCAGTGCCAGGGCCCCAGCCACCAGTCCCAAGAAAGAGAATATTCCCAAAGATGCCAGCATAGCCACCTGCTCCAGGGCGTCTCTGTGGTCTGAGGGGGAGGGTCACGTGCCAGCTGTGAGAGCAAGCCTGCCTGACCAAACTCGGTGCCCTCTTCTCTCTGGGGCTTTCCCATCCTCTACCACCTTTGCCCATCTGCCCAAGCTCACCAAGTGGCCGCGGGTCTGGTAGGAGGGACGGTCTTGGGGGAGCAGGGCTAACCGCCTGAGGTTCTTCCTCTGGCTGCGCGTGTTGCTGGCCCCCAGCTGGTATCTCCTTCGGTAGGGGTCCTGGAGGGAGACGAGACCTGAGGAGAACTATCCACGCGGGGTCGGGGCGGAGGCCAGGGCCCGCCAGGCGAGGCCAGGGCCAGGGTTGGACACAGGGGCGCCTCGGAGGCGGAGCATGAAAGGGTAGAGCCAGCTTCTGGGGATGTAAGCAGGGGTGGAGGCTGAAGGGCGGAGGCTGAGGGGCGGGGTTTAATCTGGGGCAGGGTTTAAGCTAGGGCGGGGCTGCAGGCAGCTACAGGTGAAGCCTGGGGCCGCAATTGCCACGCCGCCCGTAGCGCCTGCAGTTCCGCCAATAGATGCTGGGCAGCGGGGCCTCTGCCCTTTCCCTAGGCTCTGTCTCTCACCGGTGCTCGGAGTACCCCAGGCCTCGGGGCTCCAGGCGCTCCAGGTGCCTGCGTCCAGAAAGTCCCGGGCACTGACCCGCACGGCATGGGGCAGCCCAGCCACAGCGTCCGTGATCACCTCCTCCAATCCAGCCGGTTCCACCTGTCAGTGCAGATGGTTCGTCGGCACCAACCACCTGCTTATATCCAGGTTATAAGCACTCAGCCTATCTGCCCCCCAGAGCCAGTCTGCAAAGAGCACCCCTTCCTCCCAGTCCTGTCCCTGTCCGCCTGATGCAGCCGTCTGGGCCTCACGTAGGGTGGCTGGTGGTGTCAGGTCTACACCTAGTGTTCAGAAGACAAAAGTGCACAGTGGTTTTGTAGACAGGCTGTGACTTCAGACTGCCTGGGTTCAAATCTTTGCTGTACCACTTACTGAGTGACCTTGGACCTCTCTCTGTGCCTCAGTTTGTTCATTTGTAAAATAGAGGTGAATACACCTAAATGAGATAATACATGTAAAATGTGTGGCACAGTGCCTGGCGGACAGATGGTGTTCCATAAATATTGGTTATTGTCTGAGGCAGCGGCTCCGCAGGCCTGATGCTGGCCAATCTTTGCCATCTCCAGATGTGGGACTTCACCTCTATCCACATCTGAGTATATGAGTGTTTGTATGCGGCTGTGCCTCTGGCTGAAAGGCACTCCTTTTCCTAGAAAAGTTATTTTTAAAAAATCACTGCTGTCTTCCCACAGATGGGCTGAGATCAGCTACAGCCCTGCAGGGCAGAGGCTCGGTCCCTCAGGCTCTGCTACAACCCCAGCACCCAGCACAAGGCCTGGCCCATGGAGAGTACGCTGTAGGGGAAGGCCACGGGGCGTCAGTTACCTGCCAGATCTGGTCACGCAGAACACCCAGGAACATGAAACTAGAGACAGGACCCACAGCCCCAGATTGGGACGCACTCCAAGGGCCTCACCGTGGACCAGGCTGGATGCTGTGCTGGACGGTACTGCAGCCGGAACTTGAGCAGGAAGTGGGGCTGGCGGGGCCAGGAGGCAGGGTACGTCCAGCTGGCACGCAGGCGGCGAGGATAGCCAGGTACCGACTCTACCCGCAGCCCCTGGGGTGGGTCAGGGCGCACTGGGGGCAGTGGAGACACAAATTCAGGGCACAAGACAGGTACTCATCCCTTCCCCACCACCTCCCAAGGGAAGATGGGTGTGTGCCTAAAGGTCCCTGAGGGGAGGCACTTCCAAGGAGGTTGGGGAAATCTTAAGCTTGATCATCCATTAGGCACAGGACCTATCTGTCATCCCTATTATAAAGTAAGCTAAGATCTGAGGACGGATTTTTGAAATGTTTGTTGAGTGAGTTAAAGAGTGATTCTGGGACTTCCCTGGTGGCTCAGTGGTTAAGAATCCGCGTGCCAGTGCAGGGGACACGGGTTCGAGCCCTGGTCTGGGAAGATCCCACATGCCACGGAGCAACTAAGCCCGTGTGCCACAACTACTGAGACTGCACTCTAGAGCCCACGAGCCATAACTACTGAGCCCGCGTGCCACAACTACTGAAGCCCGCGCGCCTAGAGCCCATGCTCCACTACAAGAGAAGCCACCGCAATGAGAAGCCCACGCACCACGATGGAAGAGTAGCCCCCGCTCGCCACAAATAGAGAAAGCCCGCATGCAGCAACGAAGACCCAATGCAGCCAAAAATCAATAAATAAAATAAATTTTTTTAAAAAAGAGTGACTCTGCTTTCCATCCAAGGAAGATGAGTTGGCCCAAATTCCAGCCAGCACTTTGGTGACCCCCTTCCACACACAGATCAAGAGGAAGGAGAGGCCAGCAAGGGCTTCCACTGGGCAGGGAGGACATGAGATAGAAGTGCCTTCAGCACAAGGCCTAGAAGCAGAGAGGCAGCACTGGGGCTAGGCAGCCAGGAAGGACTAGTAGGGAAGGGGGTAGTGGCAGCAGTCTCTAGAAGCTGATGTAAGCCTGCCTCCTAGGCTCTGATCTCCCTGGGTTCTTAGTCTCCATGGGGGCCATCTGTGTGCCGAAATGGGTCTATGTTGGGAGGGAGCTATGTGGGAGCTCAGGGGAGGAGAGTTCTGAATTTGGGGGGTACCTGTACTCTGGGGTCCGTTTGGGGTCTCTGTGGTAGGGATTTAGGGAGAGCTCTAGGAGTGGGTACTCACAGATGCTCTGCAAGCTCACATCCAGCAGGCGTGTGCTGGCCCCCAGGGGGTTCACTTCAGTCACATTGATCCGGTACTGGCTCCAGAACTCTGCCCCATGGACCACACAGCGGGCAGCCCCTGGGGGGTCCTGTGGGCATGGCCAGGGCCCTGTGGATGGACTCATCCTAGGAGAGAGGATGTGGTCTTGAGCTTTGGAAATGCTCACTGTGGTACCCAGCTAGAGCCCCCAGCTTCCCCCTCATGTCCTACCTTTGGCCATCGGCTCCTGGTACCGTCTTCTTCCTGGCAGGGAGGAGGCCATCCGAGGTCAGGAAGGAAAGGAGGGTCCTCCTTCTCTCTCAGGCCTTCCTTAGGACCTCCTTACCTACCTCCCATACCCACGTTTTGCTAAACACCCAAATATATAGGTATACACACCGATCATGCACACACCTGTAGGAGGTGAGGTAGCGGGTGGGTAAACCGCTAACCTGGCTGGGACTCCAAGTGCAGGAGAAGTTCTCATAGTCAGCTGCTTGGCAGGAGACAACAGGGCGGACTGGGGGGTCTAGAGGCAGAGGGTGCAGCTGGAGACCGAGAAGTTCCCAGCCCCTACCCATCCCAGAGGGCTTACTCAGGGCCTGGATTCCCTCAGGAGCCCCATGTCTCATCACTGCTACCGCCAACACTCCCTCCCCAACTCACAGCCCAGCTGCAGGGTCACCATGCCCCCAAGTGCACCATCCAGGGTCCGGCAGATATAGGTGCCCTCGTCAGTGCTTTCTGCCCGGGCCAGGACCAGTTCGTGCCCTAGATCAGAGTCAGGTCCCTGGAGCAGCCTTGTCTCCCCGTCCCGAAACCAGGACACCGGGGCCCTGGGGGTGAGATGAGATGATGACAGATAGAGGGAAGATTTAAACTATGAGTCCAGCTCTCCATTGGCTTCTCAGTGCTTGCAGTAAAGCTCAAACTCCTTTTGCTGGCTTACAAAGCCCCTGGTGATCTAGCCCTTGCCTTCCTTTCCTTCTTCATCACCTTCCTGTCTCCCCCTCCCCCACTGCACTCCAGTCAGGTTGTGCCTCTTTTGGTTCAAGAGTGCAGAGCTCACTCCCACCTCAGGGCTTTGCACTAGCTGTTCTCTCTGTCAGGAATGCTTGCTTATACCCCAACCTTCAGAAATCAGCTTCAATGTCACCTCCTCCGAGAGGCCTTCCCTTATTACCAATAAAAAGTGGTCACTCAGTTACCCTCTTCTACCTCACTCTCTTTTGATTTTCTGCCCTGCAGGTATTACTACCTGGCATCTTGCCTGGCTTGTGCACTGCTGCATCTCAGGGCCTAGAATAGACCAGGCACTTAGCAGGTGCTCAATACATGTTGGTTGAATGTTCTGTTGAATAAGGATGGTTTGAGGGTTAAGACAGACAAAGAGGTGAGGATTACAGATACAGGGGCAAGGATGGGAGGGGTGTGAGGACTGGGCAAGGTCAAGAAATGGGTCGTGAAAGGGTCCTGTCAGCCCAGCAGGCTGGTGGAGCACTTACCCAGCAGTCACTCCAGGGCAACACAGCGTCATGGCCCTGCCAGGCTGCCCATACTGGACCCCTGTTGAAGGCACTTCTGAGCAGAGGCTCTTCCTTTCCCTCTCTCCCACCCCACCCCACACTTTGTGACAGTGACAGGATAAGGGGTGGACTTTTAAGACCTGAGTGGGGTCATGGGGTCAAAACATCATGTTATAATCTGGAGACAGAGGTCAGAGAGCAGGGTAGAGAGATGTTGCCAGACTGGATTTCAGGGGTTGGGAGGATGACAGGTTAGGCATGAGAGGGGCCACGGTGATGGTGGCAAGTCACAGGTCAGAGTTGGGTCATAGAGCAGAGTTTTTCTCACCTGGGGGGCCCCAGGCCTGGGGGCAGGTACAGGAGGCAGACACCAGGGCTGTAGCCACGGCCACCAGGACGCTGCTCAGCCCTGAGTAGCTGCTGCTCATCTGTGGGGAGAGAGGCAAGGTCAGCGATCCCCCATTCCCAAGATGGGAGGCTAAAGTCTGCCTCCCCCTCTTCCAGACTGAGGCTTTCTAGGAGGAAACCAGGTGCCCAGTGGGATAAGGACATCAGACATCACTGGGGGCTCTGATGTAAGGTCCCCTTTCCACCATACGCCCAGCGCTGTGTGTGAGTACACACACACGCACGCACACACACCCTCACACCCCCCCTTCTCAGTCGTGGGCTTAGGGCCCAGAACAAAAGCTGGAGGCGACAGACTGTGCTAGCACCGCCCCCTGCACCACCCTTGGCACCCACCCCTGGCACCAAGTGTTGGCACCGGCTCAGTCACTCCCATTAACTCCTCCAATCCAGCTGTTGGGAATTCCGTGTCCATCCCACCTGGCCCAGGGATAGTCGTTGCCTCTGACCGACCTGAGGCAGCCCTCATCACCCTGGGGTGGGACTGTCATGGTGGGTCTGAGCCCACCCTGTACCCCTGCCATGAGGCCTAGCCCTGCTCTGGCTGCCAAGCCTCTTCTCGCCTGGGCCTGGCTCCTTGCTCTGCGCCGCTCATCTGGGCCTGACTCTGGAATCTTGCTGGTCTTGAGCCTGTGAGGCCGGATGGGGCTAGGGTGCAGGCTGAGGCTGCGGAGTTAAGCAGATCCAGATGCCCTGACTGCTGCCAGAGGCTGGGGGTGGGCGAGGAGCCAGAAGATGGAGACAGGGTGGCGGGACAGGAGAGGAGGCTGAGAGAAGCTGGGAGGCTGCAGGAACAGGAGGCTGGGGTGGAGGCCACAGGACAAAGAGATGCT
Source organism: Globicephala melas (assembly GCF_963455315.2). NCBI lineage: Eukaryota > Metazoa > Chordata > Mammalia > Artiodactyla > Delphinidae > Globicephala > Globicephala melas. The sequence goes on along the minus strand of NC_083319.1, from coordinate 81,382,885 downwards.
CAGAGATCAGGACTGGGAGGCAGTGAGAGCTCAACGAGGTGAGGGCTGGGCTGGGGCAGCAGGATCTCAGAGAGGCCAAAAAGGTAACCAACCATGTGTGTACAGGGGATGGAGGTGCTAGGAGAGAGGGAATCCTGGATGGGAGAAAGCAGGATGAGGAACGCAGTGGGGAAGAGGGAAGGGGGGTGGGAGAAGGCGCAGATGGGCAAAGGGCCCTGGGCGAGGGCTCCAGAAGAGGGAGAGCCCAAATCCCTCCCAGGTAGAGCTGAGCAGTGACCTCCGCGTGTCTGTGTGTCTGTCTGAGTGTGTCTAGTGGCTCACCCCGGCCTCCCGGCCGCATTTACCCTGCTCAGCCCTGCCCTACCTCTATGATTCCAGTGGTTGACTGTCCATGGCCTCCAGGACTTCCTCCCACCAGCTACAGCACCCGTCTCAGCTCTACTCAGTTCTGGGACCCCAGAATCGTCCCCTCCTTCCCCTTCCCTGCCCCCGCCCCTCTGGGCCATGGAGCTCAGCCGCCCCTAGCCAGGCCCCCTCCTCTCTCCTTTCTCCTCCCTCCTACTCTCCCACCCCCTCCCACCCAAGGCCCTGGGAAGGGAAGAGGCCTCCCCCGAGTCTGGAAAGGAAGCCACAGGCAGAGCCAGGCACAGCCAGGCACAGCAAGAGGGAAAGGAGAGCTGCTGTGTCCCTGTCAGCAAGAGGTTCCTGTGTTTTCACACAGCAGAACACAGGCACATTCACGCGTGGACTCCCCAGGCACAGTCAACAAAGATACGCCCTTGAACACACGTGGACACAGTCAAATCAAAAAGCAGACACATACTCGTGCTCCCACTCTTTTCACTCCCCAGCAAATATTTCCTTAGGGCACAGCTGTCTGTATTTTAAGGGGAAGAGGGCCCCATGTTGGGGGATATAAAGAAAAGCCAAAGAGTCCAGTTTCCCCCTCCCCTGGACGTTCCAGCCATTTCTCACCTCCCCCGCTACTCTTCAGGCCCCAGCACCAGGAAATGCCTTTGGTCCCTTGGTGCCAGATACACAAGACCCACACTTACCCTCAGACACACACTCTCAGACACAGCCACTCACAGTTACACCAATACACTCAGACATCCTCACCCAGGCTCAGACACTTAAACATTTACACATACCCAGACACACACACAGACACACATCTCCCTCTTCCTTGCACAGCCAAACACACACACTTAGCACTCCGCCCTGGGATGGGGGGGTCACAGCACTCTCTGAAAGCAACTCCTCATCATAGTGTAAGCCCCCTCTTCCAGGGAGCTCTTAGCACGGCAGATCCCCCATCTCATCACCATTTCAGGCCCCCAGGTAGCCAAAGAGACAAAGGTGAACAGGGGAGTCAGGCACAGGGGCACAGAGAGAGAAACAGAGATGCAGAGAACATGAGAGGCAGGACTAAAAAGCAGATACACAGAGATACCTGGGGAGACGAAAGTGTGAAGACACACAGAGCACTAGCTCTAGGAAGACAGTAGTAGAGAGAGAAAAAGAAATATAAGGAAACTGAGTCAGACAGGGAGACAGAAAATAAGGAGCACTGGACCAGTGACAAGGATTCTCAAGCACTAAAAGAAGGAGGGAGAGCCAAGTGTGCTGGGGATGGTCTGCTTACCCTGGCCACTAAGTAGAAAGGTCAGTCCCATTGGCTACTGAAGTGGGTCCCCAAAATGCAAACCCAGCTCCACTTCTCCTCAGTCTAACAGGATACAGAACACACGCCGAGTGCAAGTCTCATTCCTCCTCTGCCATGCTGAAGTCACACACTGGCACACGCAAACCCAGCCATCCACTCTCACGCTGTCAGACACAGTCTCAAACTCCGCAGAGACCTTCCCAAAACACATTCCCTGATGTGGTCACAGGCCCTCTCACACACACACAAACGCACGACCCGGTCTCTGCCCGCAAACTGCACACTGACACACACACATAATCCCACACAGGCACAGCCACATGCAGACTCAGCCTCAGCACAGCGACACCCGCAGTCACACTAGCTGAGTTTCACCAAGCGACACTTGCGAAGTTTCGCACACTGAGAGCGTCACACACAGCCTTGCAGTCTCTCTCTCTCTCTCTCTCTCTCACACACACACACACACACACACGCACGCACGCACTGACATTCCGTCAGTCACTCCGGGCCCTTCAAATCCCACACCCCCAGGCCCCGCCCTCTCCTGGCAAGGCTCCCTCGAGCTCACCCGCGGCCCCATCACGCCTCACCTTCTGCGGCCGCCGCCGCCAACGCCCTCAGTCCTCACTCTCTGCCCCGGCCTCTACTCCCTGCCTCCCTGGGGCACGCCGTGGGGCGGCTCCACCCAGGCACCAATGGAAGGAGAGGGGTGAAATAGGGGGGGCTCGACCCATTGGAGCCTCCAACTGCCAATCATCCCCACACCCACCTCTGCCGGACACTTCCTGTCCCGTCCGGGACTGAGGAGGCTGCCGGGGACCGAGTTTAGAGCCGGGTTCCTGGGTTCTGGCCTGAAAGCCTCTCCTCCTGGGACAGCAGGACCAGAGCTCTCAGGCCCCGCCCCGTCCACCCCCCAGCTGTCCTCAAACAAAGCCTCAAGTTCAGTGGCTTAGGAGCTACTGGGCAGGTGACCAGAGAAGCTGAAGGTGCCCCTGACTCCAGATAAGGAGGTGGACTGGTTGTAAGGCAGTGGGTCTCAAACGTCGCTGGACACTGTGGTTTTAAAACTCTCAAGCCACACTCCAATTAAATCAGTACTGTTTAAAACTCCCCAGGTGATTCCAAAATGCAGGCAAATAAAAGGTGTAGGATCAGGGGTGTGTGTGTGTGTGTGTGTGTGCGTGCGTGCGTGTAACTATGTATGTCTCCCATCCAGGGTTCCACTCCCCAGCCAATGGGGGCTCAAGGGAAATGTGTACATTTGTCTGAGCTTCTTCCAAACCAGGGTAACACTCCAAGTTGACCCTTCCCCTCCAGGGTCTCTAGGAAGAAAGAATCCTGGACCGGAAGGCAGGCAGCCAAGGTTCTCCTGGGTCAGATCATCACTGTCCAGCCTTGTGTGATTTCCCCTCCCAGAGACTCAATTCCCTTGAGAAGAATGGAGACAAAAAGTGTTCTGGCCATTCCCGCATTACTCACAAGCTCCTGTCCTCACCTAAAAGTTTGGAGGACCCTAGGTGGCATCGTGTCTCCTGGGTTGTATGACTTGTTATTCCCACAGTTACAGTCTTGCCAGGGAAACAGCTCCAGAGGGGAGGGGGTAGACCCAGGGTCACTCCAAAAACCATCCCCTCCTACCATGGCCCTGAGGCTCCTAACTCTGGCACCCCTTCCCTGCCAGAGCTGTCTTCTGCCCTGTGCAATGATTGGGGCACAGGGGCAACAGAGGTGTACAGAGCCCGTGCATAGACGCTGCACGTGGGAGTCTGGAAAGGCCAAGGACACAAAGCCACGTACACGTTCCCTACCCGCCCCTTCAGCCTCTGTGGGCTGGAGCAGAGCCAAGCTGCAGCCACTCACAAAGCCAGGGTTCTGGCCAGGAGCCTAGGGTCTAGCCACTGACCAATGGGACAAGGATCCTGCTCACCCACTCCGACCAAACCTTCAGTCCCAAGCTTGGTGAGCTGACACCCTAGGGATGGTAGTAAAGGGGACTCTGGCCTTCCCAAAGCCTCAGCCAGAGACAAGAACAAAGGTTTCTAAAACCATTTTAAACTGGGATGCCTTTGTTACTCTAGGAGTAAAAGCCAGACATGACACTGAGTATTAATTTTGTTCAGAGATTTGGGGCAAAGAGGTGGGGAGGTTGTGCCCTTAAGTTTTTGCACATCTGTTGGCAAAGAAAAGTTGTGGCTGGAGCTACGCCTTCGGCCTTTAACCCCAGACCCCCAAGGATCAGAGTTCACACTCCTCTGGTGTTAGAATATGTGATTAAAGTTTGAGAAGCACAGTTTTATTGATCCCACATCTGCCCAAACCCTAGGCCCTAGTTCCCTCAGGCAGAAGGCCCTGTGGTCAGTGTGGTCAGGCGATGGCTGCTGTCTCCCTGTCCTTCTGCCCCAGGCGGTAATGAACCTCAGGAAGCGCCCTTAGTCTCTCTGCAGCCTGGAAGGGGGGAAGGAGATAATCAGAGAGGGTAAGGGCTGCCCAGAATGGTGAGTGCTAGGAGACGCTAGACACTGGGGGAGAGCATGCAGGGTGGGGAGGCTGGTGAGAAGGACCACTGGAATAGCCAGAGGATGAAGGAGTCAGCTCCTGAGTCCCTAGAAATACCCAGGTTGTGGGGATTCTCAGGGTCATGATTGTTGGGATCCCTTGAGGAAATAGGAGGGAAAAGGGGACCCAAGGACCCAGGGTGCTCCAAGTCCACACCTGCTCAGGGGTGAGGTCCCTCTGGGCCTGGGCAAGCATTTCATAGCCAACCATGAATTTCCGGACTGTGGCAGAGCGCAGGAGTGGAGGATAATAATGAGCATGTAGCTGCCAGTGGTCCCAGTTGGCTCCAGCCTCTGATCCGATAGGAGCCCCTGGTGGGAAGAAGGCAGAGATAGTTGGGAAGGGTTCTTTCTTAGTTCTTCAGCCTAGCTCTTACCCCCAGACCATAGCAGGTACCTGAAAACTACATCTTCCAGCATTCCCTGCCAGAGAGGAGACAAGGCATTGGAAAGCCCACTGGGAGACATAGTTTCACCACATTCACTTCTCCACTCTCAGTCCCAGCATCCCTGCCCTGAACACTTCCCCAGCAAGTGTTCCAAGGCCTGCTGGGAGTTGCAGTCCACTAAGCTGGGATCCAGGAGCCCAGAAATGGTGTTGGGGTTAGATATGGGTACTCAAAAAGCCTCACCGTGCCAGCCCATGGAGTAGGGAAAGGATGTCTCAAATAGGTTGTCATACTTGGTCAAGAGCTTCTTCATGATGGAGGCTAGATCTGGAATCAGAGCCTGACTCTCAGTCTGGGGCCCAGATGCTGGCCCCACCAGAACCATCCCCATCCAAAGCCTGGCCCCAGGGTCCCACCTGGGAGACTCACCATCACGCTCAGCCGGGGTCAGCTCAGGCAGCCGCCGCACATGCCGACGGGGCAGCAGTAGTGTCTGGAAGGGCCATACTGCCCAGAAGGGAACCAGCACTAACCAGTGCTCACTGGTTAGGACCAGACGGTCCTAGGCCGACCAAATGGAGATGAGGTCATCAAGGTGGGTGTGAGGGGGGGTCAGCAAATAGGCAAGGGAAGGAGAAGAGAAGACGTACCCAGAAACCGATGGTTTCTCACCACTCCACCACTACCACCCTAGTCTAAGCCATCATCACCTTTCCTTTAGCTTACTGCTATGTCCTCGTAGCAAGTCTCTCTGCTACTTCCCTTCTACCCTCCTCCTTCACACACCTCTCCTTTTTGGGGTGAGGTTACGGGCTTCCTGGGGACACAAGATCCAGCTTTCTCCCACCTTCCTGAGCAGCTCTTGGCGGCCGTACTCCATTAGCAGGGGCTCTCCGTGCTGACTCTGATAGGCCCGCTGAGATCGCTCCTCACGCTGGGCAACATCTGGCAGGAAACTGCTGGCCCACACCTGTCAAGGGGGAGGAGAAGAGCAGACAGTATCCCTCACCTCCAAGCCTCCACATCACTAGCATACTTCCTCTGTTTTCCCTTACTCCAGTTCCCCACCCCACACTGTCTTGGACTCAGTCCAGATATCCACTGAAGCCCCTGACACACATACCTGGCAGTGGGGATGGGGGTTGGAACAGCCCATCATGGCTCCTTTGTTTTCAAAGATCTATGAAGTAGGGGTAGGGAGCTTTATAGCCAAAAGGACAGCAAGTCAACCCCTCTGAAACACAACCTGTGGAAATAAAAATGCCACTTCCCAAAACCAAACTGCACCACCCCCTCCCTGCCCATCTAGGGGAGGGGGCGACCTCACAGACCTGCACCCAAGGGTACTGGGCACCCAGCTCCTCTGTGACTGAGGCCCATGCATCAACGACAGCTCGGATCTCAGGGACTGACATGAGTGGCAGTGTCACATCCGACCAGGGGTGGAAGCACATAACCTTACTAGGTGGTAAAGGAGGGAGAGATGACAGAGATACAGGGCTCGTTGAGCTGGGGGCAGGGCCCAACCCCAGTGCTCAGTCCAGGCCTCGGGTTGAAGGGTGTAAGAGTGGAAATTCATAGTTACCAAACTCCTCGAGCAGCCTCTGCTTGGAAAAGGGGGTGATCACTGGGTCCTAAGATAAAGGGATATCACTCTCTGCAACAGAAGTCCCCCAACAAGGTCCAGCCTCTTTTCTCCCCAATAGCAGCTAGATCCAACTTACCTGGACTAGGGGCATCAGGCTGCAGAGCTGGGAAGTCATTGTCAAACAGGAAGGTGCCTTCATAGTGGGGATTCACCTACAGACAAGGATGGGCTAGAAGCATTTGCTGGCCCATAACACCAGTCATCTGATGGGCTTCAAGGCTACAAGGCGGGAAGAAGGCCACTCTGAGGTCAAAAAGACTTGGTGGGATATGACTCAGAGGTCCACTCCCCTGTGGGGCGAAGGGCTAGGGTCCACTTCCCTGTAGGGTGAAGGGAAGCTCTAAGGGCAGTGGATGGGGAACTACTCCCCCCGGGCCCAGCCTGCAGATGTAGGATCTAAAGACTTACCTCTCCATTGGCCCGTGTGGCCCCCGGACACAGAGGGTTGTGGGGGTCATGGCGGGGTACTGTCGTCAGAAGCGGGGGTTCTACCTGCCCCTGCCAGGGCCGCTTCATGCGGTGCGCTGACACCAGCACCCACTCATCTTGTAGCGGGTTGTAGCGGATATGCTGATGCTCTGGAGGCAAACTGTCAAGATCAGTCACAAAGCCCTATGCCCCTTTCTCCCCTGGGTCTTACCCACCAGCAGGCCCAAGCTCGGATGCACCCTGTTGTCCCCCCCCTACTCAGGAGCTAAAGGCCAGAGCTTGGGCGTTCCCAGCGCCAATCAGCCTGCAGCCCCAACACCGGCGTGTCCCTTCGCCGCGCGTGCCTGGACGGGTGGGCGCGCCGACCTGCGGTCAGGGACGACAACTTCCTAAGGAAGGGGAGGGCTCAGCTTTGCTTCCCAGCGAGTCCCGGCCGCCCTGCGGTTACCGCTCGCCCGGAAGGTTGTGGCCATGGCGTCCGCCTCCGACGCCTGCCGGCGCTGCTCAGGACACGCTCCCCTGCGCGCCAGGAGGCCACCGGGTGGAGATACCTTCGGTAACTTCTACCTGCTCACCTCGCCCCCACCGCCTAGTCGGCCCGGCTCCGCCCCGCCCTCGCTGATTGGACAGCCGCAAGCACGTGACTGTCTGAGGGCCGGCCCGGCCACCTAGGGGCGGAGTTCAGGACTGCCTACAGCTACAGGGGTCGACTTTGATGATCCCACTCTAGGGCCAAAGCCACTAACTACCCTGGAAGAACCTCTGTGAAAGCTGCTTACCACAGATCCCTCGGCTCCAGGATGCTTACAAGAGTTATTTGCTTTCTTAAAGTCATTCATTTGGTCATTCAGCAAATATTTACTATCTACCACCACGTGCCAGGCCCCTAGGCTCCACATGGCGCAAAGGGATGTCCCTGTGTGCACGAGTCAGGCATAGACTCAGCCCTCCCAGAGCTTACATTCTAGGGTAAGTCAGGGTATAACTCTGGATCCACAGTCACCTCACTCACCTGCTTGGTGGCTCTGGCAGAGGAAAGGCAAGGAGGTGGGAGGGGCTGTGGGGCTTGATTTGCTTCAGCTAAACCTTGGCTTCAGGTACTATCTGGAGGAGTGGGTACCTCACCGTAACCATGCCCTAGCCCCACCAGGCAGCAGAAACGGGTTTGGGAAAAAAGGGCTAAGTAATCATATTCTCTCTCTCTCTCATATACACACACACACAAAGCACAAGAAGTGGTCAGGGTAAGAGGGCTATAAGAAATCTGAAAATGTGGGGAGGACAGGACTATCAGTAGCTCCAACCACCATCTGGGTGGGGTCAGAGGTGTTTCCTTTGCACACCCCTGTCCCTTCTCCAACTTTTCCTTGGAACAAACCAGTTGGCTAACACTAGGATAAACTTCAAATTAATTCCTCCCCTGACACTTTATAGAGCCATCTAAATATTGTCTGAACCTCCTCCCCATTTCACAGTGGAGAACCGAGGCCTCAAGATCACCCAGAGGATAAGTGGCAAGCTGAGCTTTCAACCCAAGTTTCCAAGCTCTTCCTGATACTTTGAAATGCCTCTGAGACTTCAGTGAGTTTTTGTTTGTTTGTTTGTTTTTTGGCCATGCCGTGTGCAGGATCTCAGTTCCCCGACCAGGGATTGAACCTGTGTCATAGCAGTGAGAACCCAGAATCCTAACCACTAGGCCACCAGGAAACTCCCTCAGTGAGCCTTAAGATAGAAACCTAGTGAGCTAGGAGCTAGGAGCTAGGAGCTAGGGAAGTAGCAGTGAGGGCCCTTCCCCCAAACCAGGCCAGGACAAGCCAGGTGTTTTGCTGAGCTCAGATGTAAAAACTGGGTCATAGGTCATTTACCTTATCTCTGCCCAGGGGCCTCAGACTGGAATCTAAAGAGGCCACTAGGTAGAGGGCAGGGAGCAGGGAGCTAAGAAACCAGAGTTTTACATGTCCCACTGGCTGCACGTGTAATAGGGATGTAAGGGGGATAAAAGATACACTTTTTGTGGAAAGGGAATGTTGCCTTGCTATTTCAGTAAACAACAAATTTTGCTACAGCATCAGCGCTGCAGCTGCCCCCACAACTGTGGTGCGCCCTGAGGGGAATTCAAGATGGAGAAAAACAGGAAGCATTATCAGCTTTTTTTTTTTTTAACTATTTGCTTATTTACTTTTGTAAATGCTTTTTTTTCTTTTCTTTTTTCTTTTTTAGCCACGTTGTGCAGCGTGTGGGATCCTAATCCCCCGACCAGGCTTCCAACCTGCGCCCCCTGCATTGGGAGCGTGGAGTCTTAACCACTGGACCGCCAGGGAAGTCCCAGCATTATGTGCTTACTTCACTTAGTATGATAATCTCTAGGTCCATCCATATTGCCGCAAATGGCATTCTTTTTTTTTTTTTTTTTGCGGTACGCAGGCCTCTCACTGTTGTGGCCTCTCCCGTCGCAGAGCACAGGCTCAGGACGCGCAGGCTCAGCGGCCATGGCTTATGGGCCCAGCTGCTCCGCAGCATGTGGGATCTTCCCGGACCGGGGCACGAACCCGTGTCCCCTGCATCGGCAGGCGGACTCTCAACCACGGTGCCACCAGGGAAGCCCCTCATTCTTTTTTATGGCTGAGTAATATTCCATTGTATATATGTACCACATCTTCTTTATCCATTCATCTGTCGATGGACATTTAGCTTGCTTCCATGTCCTTGCAATTGTAAGTAGTGCTGCAATGAACATAGTGGTACATGTCTCTTTTTGAATTATGGTTTTCTCAGGGTATATGCCTAGTAGTGGGATTGCTGGGTCATGTGGTAGTTCTATTTTTAATTTTTTAAGGAGCCTCCATACTGTCCTCCATAGTGGCTGTATCAATTTACATTCCCACCAACAGTGCAGGAGGGTTCCCTTTTCTCCACACCATCTCTAGCATTTACTGTTTGTAGATTTTTTGATGATAGCCGGTGTGACTGGTGTGAGGTGATACCTCACTGTGGTTTTGATTTGCATTTCTCTAATAATTAGCCTTTCTCTCTTTTTTTTTTTTTTTTTTTTTGCGGTACCCGGGCCTCTCACTGTTGTGGCCTCTCCCGTTGCGGAGCACAGGCTCTGGACGTGCGGGCTCAGAGGCCATGGCTCACGGGCCCAGCCGCTCCGCGGCATGTGGGATCCTCCCGGACCGGGGCACGAACCCGTGTCGCCTGCATCGGCAGGCGGACTCTCAACCACTGCGCCACCAGGGAAGCCCGCCTTTCTCTTTTTTAAAACGGTGTGTCCTTATCTTTGACAAAGGAGACAAGAATATACAATGGAGAAAAGACACCTCTTCAATAAGTGGAGCTGGGAAAACTGGACAGCTACACGTAAAATAATGAAATTAGAACACTCCCTAACACCATACACAAAAATAAACTCAGAAAGGATTAAAGACCTAAATGTAAGGCCAGACGCTATAAAACTCTTAGAGGAAAATATAGGCAGAACACTCTTTGACATAAATCACAGCAAGATCTTTTTTGACCCACCTCCTAGAATAATGGAAATGAAATCAAAAATAAACAAGTGGGACCTAATGAAACTTAAAAGCTTTTGCACAGCAAAGGAAACCATAAACAAGACCAAAAGACAACCGTCAGAATGGGAGAAAGTAGTTGCAAACAAAGCAACTGACAAAGGATTAATCTCCAAAATATACAAGCAGCTCATGCAGCTAAATATCAAAAAAACAAACAACCCAATCCAAAAATGGGCAGAAGACCTAAATAGACATTTCTCCAAAGAAGACATATAGATTGCCAACAAACACATGAAAAGATTCTCTACATCACTAATCATTGGAGAAATGCAAATCAAAACCACAATGAGGTATCTCCTCACACCAGTCAGAACGGCCATCATCAAAAAATCTACAAACAATAAACACTGGAGAGGATGTGGAGAAAAGGGAACCCTCCTGCACTGCTGGTGGGAATGTAAATTGATACAGCCACTATGGAGAACAGTATGGAGGCTCCTTAAAAAACTAAAAATAGAACTACCATATGACCCAGCAATCCCACTACTGGGCATATACCCTGAGAAAACCATAATTCAAAAAGATACATGTACCACTATGTTCACTGCAGCACTATTTACAATTGCCAGGACATGGAAGCAACCTAAATGTCCATCGACAGATGAATGGATAAAGAAGATGTGGCACATATATATAATGGAATATTACTGAGCGATAAAAAGAAACAAAATTGAGTTATTTTTAGTGAGGTGGATGGACCTTGAGTCTGTCATACAGAGTGTAAGTCAGAAAGAGAAAAACAAATATCGTATGCTAACACATATATATGGAATCTAAAAAAAAAAAGGGTTCTGAAGAGGCTAGAGGCAGGACAAGAATAAAGACACAGTTGTAGAGAACAGACTTGAGGACACAGGGCAGGACGGGGAAGCTGAGATGAAGTGAGAGAGTAGCACTCACATATATACACTACCAAATGTAAAATGGATAGCTAGTGGGAAGCTGCTGCATAGCACAGGGAGATCAGCTCAATGTTTTGTGACGACCTAGAGGGGTGGGATAGGGAGGATGGGAGGGAGGTTCAAGAGGGAGGGGATATGGGGATATATGTATACTTATAGCTGATTCACTTTGTTGTACAACAGAAACTAACACAACATTGTAAAGCAATTATACTCTAATAAAGATATTTTTAAAAAAAGAAAAATACAAAACAGTACAAAATAAATAAATAAAACTAAACAAAAATTAAAGTGTGTGCTGGAGAAGATTTCTGAAAGACCAGGTAGGGGAGCTGCAGACCTAGACAGTCCCAGAGGACTCTGTCTGAAACAAGGGGGCAGAGACCAGATTTGCTAGTCCCTGCTACGCAGGGTTCTTAAAGAATGGTCAACTCAGGAGTGTCACAGAAGCCAGAGCCAATACGAAATCATGTTCCCTCAATCCTGCATTTTCCTCTAAATAATCCCCTTTTTTTTTTTTTTTTTTTTTTTAGCGTTAAGCGGGCCTCTCACTGCTGTGGCCTCTCCCGTTGCGGAGCACAGGCTCCGGACGCGCAGGCTCAGTGGCCATGGCTCGGGGGCCCAGCCGCTCTGCGGCATGTGGGATCTTCCCGGACCGGGGCATGAACCCGTGTCCCCTGCATCGGCAGGCGGACTCTCAACCACTGCGCCACCAGGGAAGCCCTAAATAATCCCTTTTTTATCATTCCCTTCTTGGTCAAATTTCTCAAAAATTAGTTCATCTTCCCAGCCTCTACTCTTACCCGCACAGTACACTATAACATGTTTTTTGCCCTGTAGTAGTCGGCGTAAATAATCTTAGCTGCTGTAACAAACAACCTCCAAACTCAGTGGCTTAGTACCATGGTCCATTGTGGGAGAGAGGGAGAGCTCTGTCCCATGCAGCATTTGGAATTCTCCACTACTTAATTGTATGTAACTATATTAGATAAGACAAGAAAGTGAGTGTCAAGAATTTCACAGATTTTACGAGCCAGACCTGGAAATGGCATATGTCATTTCTGCCTATACTTCATTGGACAGAACACAATCACATGGCCTCACCTAACTACAAAGTAGACTGGCTGCCCAAGAGCAAAAGGAATGGATTTGTGAATGTATAGCATAATCTCTGCTACATGCCCATACTGAGAAACCCAATGACCATTTCCAGTCATTTCATAGGGCCACTCAATTATATTTGACTGTGTTGACCATTCCATTACTCTCACATGTGAGGCTACACTCTTCCAGTTCTCTTCTGCTTTATGTTTTATTGATATAACTAACACATATGACACCACATGCCAGACACTAATTGCTTTGTAAATATTAACTCATTTAGTCTTCATCACAATAAAGGTATGTACTTTTATTCATCCCATTTTACAGATGAGAAAACTGAGTCACAAAGAGTTTAAGTAACTTGCCCAAGATCACACAACCAGTAGGTGGCGGGAGCCAGGCTTTTAACACAGTAAATCCTGTCCAGAGTGTCTTTCTTATCACTGCACTATGCTGCCTCTTTTCTCTTCTGTTTCTTTTCTGCTTCTCTTCCTTTTTCACTCCCCGCCCCCAATCCCCGCCGCCGCCGATAACCTTCAGTTGGCTTACAAGGCCCTCCTCTCATATTTTGTACTTCAGAATAAAGAATGAATTGTTGGCCCCCGGAAGACCCCATGCTGTCTCTCCTTGGTGCCTTTGCTCTTGGAGTAGGTCTCACTGGCTCACTGGAATGCCCTTCCCATCGCTCTTAAAGACACTGCTCAGGTGTCACCGCCTCCAAAAGCCGTCCGTAACGTTCCCAAGTAGAAGAGCCTCCTTCCCACCTCCTGTGCTAGCAAAGGCGGGCCTTAACCATCACAAGTCCGGAAGGCCCTGCTTCCGGGTTGCCTGCTTCACCAGTCAGTGAGCCCAGGCGGGCCAGTCCATTCTGGGTCTCACCGCCACCCCCGCAACCCCAAGTAGAACGGCGCTAGGCGAGACCGTGCCTAGATACCCCAACGCCTGCAGCTAGGAGAGCTTGGCCCCGCCCCCTTTCCTGACGCGCGCGGCACCGCCCCGCCCTTCGGCGCACCCGGCTCCCCGAGAGATAATGGTTCGACCCGAGAGGCGGTGCCCCGGTGCCCTGGCAGTTCCGATTGGCCAGGGCGAGCCGTACCACGGCGGTGGCGGGGGAACGGGTCGTAGACGGCGCGCCAAGAGACACGGAGGCAGTGAGGGTCACAGCCTTAGGCCCCCACCTCTCTCTGCGCTGCGCTGGGCCAGGCCGCCCTCTGGGATGCAGTGGGCCGTGGGCCGGCGGTGGGCGTGGGCCGCGCTGCTCCTGGCGGCCGCGGCTGTGCTGGCCCAGGTGGTCTGGCACTGGCTGGGCACTCAGAGCTTCGTCTTCCAGCATGAAGAGATCGCGCAGCTGGCTCGGCAGTACGCCGGTGAGGCGGCGGGTGGAGGGCAGGGGGCTGGGGAGGGCCGGGCGTAGCTGGAGGTTCCGGGGGCACCGTTCCCCAGTTCGTGATCGATGCTGGCCCTGACTTGGTTGTTCCTCTGCCCCCGCCAGGGCTGGACCACGAGCTGGCCTTCTCTCGGCTGATCGTGGAGCTGCGGCGCCTGCACCCAGGCCACGTGCTGCCCGACGAGGAGCTGCAGTGGGTGTTCGTGAACGCGGGAGGCTGGATGGGCGCCATGTGCCTTCTGCACGCCTCCCTGTCCGAGTACGTGCTGCTCTTCGGCACCGCCCTGGGCTCTAGCGGCCACTCGGGTCAGTGCTGGCGGCGGGCCGGACTGGGAGGCTGGGGCTGTACAAGGGCCCATGCCCTCCTTCCTGATGTTCGGCCAGGCCATCGAGTGGAGCGGATACCCTGATATTCAGTGTCCATTTGATTGTCTCTCAGGGCGCTATTGGGCTGAGATCTCGGATACCATCATCTCTGGCACCTTCCACCAGTGGAGAGAGGGCACTACCAAAAGCGAGGTCTTCTACCCAGGTGGGTAAGGTGGCTCTGTTAGAGAGGTGGGTCTCTTCATTCTTGGGTGCCTATAGTTGGAGGAAAGAGCCATGGCATGGAAAAGGGGTGCGTTGAAGGGCCCTCGTCCTAGTTCCTTTGCCCTCTAGTTAAGCCCCAGGTGGTTGGTTGAGGCAGGGTTCAGGGTCTCTGTTGCCTTCCTCTGTCAAATGGAAACAAAACATAACAGCTCCCTGTTAACCACGTCTGATTTTAATGATCCAGTATTCCAGCAGTTGTTGGGGAGATCAGAAATGCTCTCATGTCCCCAAAGACAAGGCAGACAGTTGTCTTCCCTCTTTCGTATAATGAAACATTTGGACTTATAAGTAAGTTTGAGGTTGAATATTACAAGCATATTACAAGTTACGACATTGTCACTGAACAGGTACATTTCTCAGAAAGCCTGGCAGGTCTTATATTCACCTCTCCCTATCTAACAGGCCCAAGTTTAGCTAAACTTCTGCTTGACATGAGTTAGGCTTGGGAATGCAGACCTCCATGACTCCCAAACAATGGTGCAGGGCCAGGTGAAGCTTCCCCCAAGAGAGGACATGAGCCAGGTGATGCCACACAGGAAAATTTAAGAGTGGCCACCTTAGCCTCGTACCCTTGCAGATGGGCAGCCAGGCCAGTGAGGTAAGGCTTTTCCTTTCCTGAAGCTCCCTCTCCATTCCCTACCCCTAGAGAGCCCACAGGCTAGGGAGGTGGTGGCAATGGGAGGGCAGGGCCAGGCTCTTCATGTGGGTGTTCCCTGTCCCCCCAGGGGAGACAGTGGTGCACGGGCCTGGTGAGGCAACGGCTGTGGAGTGGGGGCCAAACACATGGATGGTGGAGTACGGCCGGGGTGTCATCCCATCTACCCTGGCCTTCGCGCTGGCTGACACAATCTTCAGCACCCAGGACTTCCTCACCCTCTTCTATACTCTTCAAGCCTATGCCCGGGGCCTCCGGCTTGAACTCACCACCTACCTCTTTGGCCAGGACGCCTGACCAGCCAGGCCTGAAGGAGGACCTGTGGATGGACAGGAGCGGGCAGGCCTGCACACATCCACTTGCTGGAGCCCACGTGAAAAGACATGGACATACTCACAACATGCAGATACTGAGTTCCTGGTGTATGAGCAGGGACACACATGCATACAACCAAACATAGTCATGGGAACACATGGGACACACATTCAGATACTGAATCCTGTGTGTATGGCAGCATTACGCATTCACACCCATGCAGAGAGGGACCCCCACGTATACCAAAGGGGCCAGTCATGTTCAAGCACATATCCCACAAGCTCGACTCACTAACTCAGGCCTTTCCAGAGCTTCTCTGCCCCTAGTCAGGCTCTGGAGTTAGGGATGGGGGTGGCTATTACAAACTGCCTGGGTCTGACCCTTCAACCCAGCAGCCATTGGGGGGGATGAGGGAGAAGAGGAGCTGCCTGTGGAGGCTCCCTTCACCTGCAGCTGTGATGCCCTTCCCCTTCATCTCCTTGTCCTCACCATATGCCTTACCCCATTCTGTTCCCCTGCTATGCAAGTACCCTCATGGCCTGTCCCCACCCTCGCAACCAAGTTAGCTGGAGAACCAGAAGAATGTGGCAAATGCTGAGGTTATACCTCCCTCCAGGGTATAATGGGGAGGCTGGCCTCAGCTGAGGGCCCAGTGCTGGCGTGAGGACCTAGACAGGTGGGCCCAGGTCCAAGGGGTTGCCGCTGGCCTAGAGAAAGCCTTTTCTGCACGCACACACACAGACACTTACTACAGCTTCCAGACACTGCCTTTGCTGCATTCTCTGTCCATCTATCTGTGTCTGTCAATAAAGACCTGTTGAACAGTTTCATTTCTTTTCGTGTCTGAGCAGCAGGAGGACCTCTAACTCCTGGGGGCCTCAGGAAGGCCTCTCCCTTGTGTGATTCAGTTTATGACAGCAGCTTTTTACTGTATACTTTAGTGTTCCCAGGAATCACCTGGCAGGCTTGTTGACTCTACAGATTATTGTGCCCAATCCCCAGAGATCAGTTCTGGGTTGAGGCCTTGAGATCTGCATGTTTAATAAGATTCTCTCCACCAGGTTTGAATGCCACAATTTCAGGAATTCATGGCTGGGTGAGGTGGTGTGTGTCTTGCTCTTGGTCTCCTCTCTGCCAGTGCTGTTCTGGGCACAGTCCCGGGACTCCTGCCCTGGATGACCACGGGGTGGCAGTGTGCAGCCACTTTTGGGCTGAAAGGCATAGTCACTCTCCAACTCCTTTTTTCTAGGTTTCCAGGGTATCATGTCCACGTCCACCCAGAGCAGTTCTTTCTCTCCAGTCTGCCTTTTCCAGGACCCCCCACTTCTGTGGAGGCTCCCGGGGCTGGGGAGCAGGCACACTATCTGGTGGTGTCTAAGGTAGTGGGGGGCTGGGGCTAGGATGAGGCCAGAGAGGTGCCTGAAGTACACACTCCCAAGGGTCCTGCACTTGGCCTCACCCTCCTCCTGGCCCTGTTCTGAAGATGAGCAAGGCCCAGGCCTCTCACTTCTTAGGATTCTGTTATATTAAAAATGGAAGGAACATGATTATAAAAAAATGTACATTCTAAAAATTTGATATTCTAATGAGTAAAAATATAAAAGACTACATGTATAACCATCTGGAAGCAACATCAAAAGTCTAAATATGTGGCTCAGAATGAATGTGAGGCCCAGGCAAGGTGGCCATCCTGACACCTTACCACCACCACAGTGTTGGCCGTGACAGGTCCTGTCTGGGGCCTCTCCGTTTGATCACAGGTTGCAAAGCCAAGCCTCAGGATTTCTCCCACCCTGTAACCCAGCTTTGCCTCTAGGCTTAGAGCCCCCACCTGTTACACATGCCTCAGCTCCCTTTGTCATCCCTACCTTTCACATAGGACTAGGCTCCCAGGCCCCTCCCCATCTCTGTTGCTAAGTCCAGTGTTTATTTCTTCTCACTTTCATTTGACACAGTTACTCTTAAAAGACTCCTGTGGCTTACAGGACACTACTCTCTTCCTTCATTGCCTCCTTTGCTAGATCTGGCTCATTTCCTCAACCTCTCACTTCCCAGGTTTACACTGCTCTGAGGTGATCTCAACCATTTCATGACTTTAAATACCATCTAGGGAATTCCCTGGAGGTCCAATGGTTAGGACTGGATGCTTCCACTGCTGGGGCCCAGGTTCAATCCCTGGCCAGGGAACTAAGATCCCCACGGTGTGGCCATAAATAAATAGATAAATACCATCTATATGTCTATATACTAGTCTTACTGAGATACAATTGACATGTAAAATTTTATTAGTTTAAGGTATACAACATAATGATTTCATATATGTCTATATTGTGAAATGATTACCACAATAAGTTTAGTTAACATCCATCACCTCACATAGTTACAAAGCTTTTTCCTGTGATGAGCACTTTCAAGACCTGCTCTCTTAGCAACTTTCAGATATACGATATAGTATTGTTGACTATAGTCATTATGCTGTACGTTACATCCCCAGGACTTATTTATCTTAAAACTGGAAGTTTACCTTTTGACCACCTTCACCCATTTTCCCCCTGGCCCTGCCTCACCCCTGGCCTCTGGCAACCACCAATCTGTTCTCTGTTTCTGTGACTTGAGTCTTTTTGTTTGTTTGTTTTTATTTTTATTATTATTATTTTGTGTGTATGTGTGGTACACGGGCCTCTCACGGTTGTGGCCTCTCCCGTCGAGGAGCGCAGGCTCAGCGGCCATGGCTCACGGGCCCAGCCGCTCCGCGGCATATGGGATCCTCTCGGACCAGGGCACGAACCTGTGTCCCCTGCATCGGCAGGCGGACTCTCAACCACTGCGCCACCAGGGAAGCCCTGTTTGTTTGTTTTTAGATTCCACATATAAGTGAGAACATACAGCAGTTGTCTTTATCTGATTATTTCACTTAGCATAATGCCCTCAAGGATGAATGAATAAAGAAAATGTGGTATATATCTACAATGGAATATTATTCGGCCATGAAAAAGAAGGAAACCCTGCTATTTGCAACAACATGTTTCGATCTTGAGGACCATCTATGTATCTTATGCCTAATATTTTGTCTCAGTCTAAACCTCCTCTGAGCTCGATTCAGATATCTGACCACTTTCATCTCCACTTGACATCTCCACTTGGTCATCTAATTGGCATCTCAAACTTAAAGTGTTCAATGCGAACTGATTTCTCTCCCAATCCTGCACCTCCTGTAGTCTTTACTGCCTCAGTTAAGGGTACCTCCATTTACCCAGCTGCCTAGGCCAAAACACCTTGGAGTCATCTTGGATACCTCCCATTCTGTCACTTTCTACATTCAAGACATCAACAGATCGTGTCTGGTTTATCTTCAAAGCATATTCAGAATCTAACCACTTCTTGCCACCCCCACTGCTATCACCCTGGTCCAAGCCAGCATCATCTCTTGCCTGGATTACTGCAAAGGCCTCCTAATTGAGCCTCATGCTTGCATCCCTTGTGGAGGGTTCTCCACACAACAGCCAGAGTCAGACTTTCAGTCTTTGCTCAGACATTTGCAATGCTTCCCATCTCATTCAGGCCTTTCACTGCCTCCAAGAACCTGCTCCAAGGTCTATGTTACCTCTGACCAAACATCCAACCGTTCACCTTGGCCATTGTGTTCTAGCCCAGTGGCCTCTTTGCTTTTCTTCTGACACATCACACTTCCACCTCAGGATATTTGCACCTGCTGTTCTCCTGACTGCATGGCTCTTCCTCCCCTCCTTCAGTTTCTGCTCAGCGAGTCCTTCCCTTAACATTTGGGTAATATCAGCCCTTCTGTGTTGGTTTTAAAATACCTCCAGGGGACATCCCTGGTGGCGCAGTGGTTAAGACTCCAAGCTCCCAATGCAGGGGGCCCAGGTTCGATGCCTGGTCAGGGAACTAGATCCCACATGCATGCTTCAACTAAGAGTTCACATGCCGCAACTAAGGAGCCAGCGAGCCGCAACTAAGGAGCCCACCTGCTGCAACTAAGACCCAGCACAACCAAATAAATAAATAAATAAAATGAAATACCTCCATACAATTTTTGATACTGTTCCTTTTAAGAAGTGAAGCCTAATTCCGTTCCCCTTGAGTGCAGGCTGGACTTAGTTATGTACTTTTAACAATATATGGCAGAAGTGATGGTGTGAGACTTCTAAAACTAGGCCATAAAAAGCACTCTTCCCTCTTTAGTCACTCTCTCCGGGGGAAACCAACTGCCATGTTGGGAGGACACTCTGGTATGAGGTCCTCTCCCATGGAGAGGCCCACCTAGGGAGAACAGCCTCCTGCCAACAGAGCATGTGAGCAAAGTGGATCTTCCAGTCCCAGTCAAATCTTCAGATGACTGCAGCCCTAGCCAACATGTTTATTACAACCTCATGAAAGACACCACCACTCAGCTAAGCCACTCTCGAATTCCCTATCCACAGAATTGTGAAAACAGATGTTTTTTCAAGCTTCTAAGTTTGAGTGTAATTTGTTGCACAGCAATAGGTAACTAATGGCACCCTTCCCTTTCTATTCCCCCCAACCCAGATTTATTTTTCTACATTTTACTTACCACCATGTGACACAATATACATTTCCCCCACTGGAATTATGCCATTATAATAAGGACTTTGTTTTATTTACTCCTGTGTCCAACAGTGCCTTGCATAAAGTAAGTGCTCAGTAAGTATGTGTTGGATTAATGGATGTCTAGGTCAGTCTGTCTGTCTCTGTGAGGTATAGGATCAGAGGGGGCTGTGTGTGGGTTTGAGACAGCCTTTCCTCTTCACAGATGGAGAGAGAGAGAAACCAGGTTCCAGTCAGGTTATTCCTTCCCCTTTGCCCTCCCCAGTTGTACCCTCCTGGCTCAGACCCCAAAGGTGAATTTACTATGCTTGATTGATTCTTTTCTTTTGGGAGTAGCGTCCAAGTCCCTTGCCCCTCTCCACCCCCTCCAAAGCAATCTCCAAACCCTCAACTGGAATGTCCCCAAGCCAGTTCCTACCTTTCCAACAGGAATCTTACCTTCATCTCTCTCCAGGCACTTTCTCTCTTCTGAGCAGCTAGGGAAGCTGGGTGGGGGGCGCAGTGGGGAGGCAAGCTGAGCACAGGAGTTGCCTTGGAGAGGGATGGCAGCGGAGGAGGCTGGACTCTGCCCCAGGAGAACTTATACCACGCCAAGCTATGGGGGCAGGGGCATTGGATCTGAAGGTGGTTGGATCACCAATGCCTCTTGATGGAAGAGGGATCTGACTGGCTGTCAGACCTGAAATCTGAGCGGGTGGGCACTGGAGTGTGAGCAGGACTGAGCCTCAGTGTGGCTGGCCAGAGATGGGCCACAGAGAATGTGGACTTAGTGCCACAGTGGGAGCTGGGCTGGGGACAAGGGTGGAGGCTGGAGACAGAGCAGGGGGCTGTCACCCACCACAAGATCCTGGTGAGAAGAGCTGGTGGTCCAGACCAGGGCAAGCTGGGTCTGAGAGGAGCAGACTCATTGGGAGAGGGTTGGGGAGGAGGCAAAAGTTACCTCTGAATTTCTGCCCCCTAGAGGAATCTTGGCCCTGAGACCAGTGTGCCTCACTGGGTATGAATGAGGTCAGGTGGTGCTCCCTGGTGCTGAGTTTGATACAGCAGAGTTTCACACCTATGCCAGGTATCACTCCTACAGAGGCGTGTTGTTCACTCACACACTTGGCATCACCTCCCGGTGACTCTCAATGCTTTTAGTAGGTCGATTCCCTTCCGCACAGGAAGAAACTGGGGAACGGATGAGGGTGCTTAAGAGGAGTGGGGTCCAGGACTGCTGAGGAACAGCATCTCAGCATCTGGAGGATAACTGGGAGTAGGGTGGGCCTGGAGCAGTTGGCTAAAGGTGTCTGGAGCTAGAGATTGGGGAGTCATGCAAACATGGGTGGAGGATGTATGTGAAGATGGGCAAAATGCTGATCACTATTGAAATTCTGAGGATTGCCAGAGGTTCATTATATTATTCACTCTTCTTGGGTATATGTTTGAAAATTTCCATAATAGAACGTCAAATGAGCTAAAAGCCGTGTGGCTTTGTACCTGCAGGTGGTATGTGTGCCCTGCTGCTGGTGTGGAATGAGCTCAGAGACCTCTGAGTGTGTGGGTGCAGAAGTGAGTTCACCACCATGTGCGCGTATTGTGCAAACTGCAGCGTGCGTGCATTTGGGGACAGCACCTGGGCAGGGCAGGGGAGAAGCTTCTGTTCTGCCCAGGCCCTCCAGTCTCATCCCAGCACCCCACAGAGTGAGTCCCCTCAGATCACAGCCTGTCCAGGCCTTTGGCGCTGTAGTATTTATGTAACCAAGTATGTGAGATAGGGCGGCTGTGTACCTTGAACTTGTGACAGGGTGTGTTGGTGTGTGAACACGAATGTTTGTATGTGGATGCCGGGCACTGAGTAAGGGTGTGGGGACCCCCCCTCCCCCGACTTGTGAGGCTGGGAGGGGCCCTGCTCCGGAGTTCGGTGGTGGTGGACTCCTCACTCTCCTTTGCACGATTCCCAGCAGCACTCCAGCGCCCTCTCCCCCCTACCCCCGAATCTGGCTGTATGGAGGGTGGGAGACACCTGTTGGGGGGCTGGAAGCGTCAGAGCCCACCGGGGCCTCTTCCGCTGCGCCCCCGCCCTCCCTGCCCCTCGCGGGTCCCGCCCCCGCGGCCGCAGCCGGCAGAGCAGCAAGTGAGCGCCCCGCGGCCAGAGGAGCGCGCGACTGCAGGAGCGCACGGCAGGGGCCCCGCACAGGGAACCGAGCTGAGACAGGGGCCGCCCGACAGGCGGGCTGAGCGGAGGGAGCGCCGTGGAGACGCCGGGGGCAGCGGGCCGCGCCAGGCTGGTGAGTGTGGCCGCGGGGAGCCAGAGAGCGGGCGTGGAGACGCTGCTGTCCCCGTCCCGGGCTCTACCCCCGGCATCCTCTGTTCCCTCTCCTCCTCGGTTCTAGTCCTCTGCGTCTCTGCCCCGTCTCTCCGTCTGTTTTCCCTGTCTCTCTCCCTCTCTATTTACTGTCTTGCCCGGTCTCTATTTCTAATCTCTTTCTTCTGTCTCTGTCTCCTGCTGCGTCGGTCTTTGCCTGTTCTCTCTCAACCCCGGCCTCAGTATTTGTCTCCCTCTGCCTCTGTCTGTCTGTCAGTCTCCCTGGACTGCTTGTCACTCAGGTCTTTGATATTTATCTCTTGCTCCTCTATCTCTCTTACCTTCCCGGTCTCTCTACCGGATATCTCTATCAATCTCATCTCTCCCCGTCTCTGTTTCTCCATTCTTGTCTCTGTCTGATATTTCTGTCACCCTCCACCTTGGTCCCTCTCAGTCTCTTGTCTCTCGCCATCTCTCATTTCTATCCCCATATCTCCCTGTCATCGTCTCTCTCCCTCTCTGTTGGATCTCTCTCTCCTCCATCTCTCTCTGTTTCTTGGTCCCTGTCACCCTCTTTGATCTGCTCAGTCTCTACCTGTCCTCGGTCAACGTCTGTTTCTGTCTCTTTGGGTCTGGTCTCTGTCTCTCCTGCTCTTTTTACCTCTCTGTCCACCTCTGAGAAAGCTGTCTTTCTGTCTTTTTCCTTATGGCCCCCCTGCACTTCCCTGAATCCATAACCACCTCCCCTTGTGTTGGGGGCTTTGGGGGAGCGGGTGCAACACGCATAATTCTCTCCTCCACAGGCAGCCCTTTCCTCAGGGCAGCGCCTGGTGCCAGCCGGCCCACCAGTAGGGGGACTGCGCCTGGAAGCTGTAATGGAGGCCCTGCAGAGACAGCAGGCAGCCCGACTGGCCCAGGGGGTGGGGCCTTTGGCCCCTCCACGCCCACCACCACCACCGCCGCGGCCTTCCTTTCCTGGATCCCGGACCCTGCAGGCCCCTGACGGGGGCTTGGGGGAGGTTGGAGCTGAGGAAGAGGAGGATGCCCAAGAGGATGAGGAAGGAGAGGAAGCTGGCACAGAAGAGGAGGCAGCCGAGGAGAGCCACCCAGGGACCCGGGGCACCAGCTCACCTTCCAGCCAGCCCCCTGGACCTCATCCCCATGAGTGGACCTATGAGGAGCAGTTCAAGCAGGTAGGACCCTCTCAGTGTCAGGCCCTCCCCCTTCCTACTCTCTGGGCAAAAGCAGAGCAAGGTGATCAGTAGCCCCCCACCCCCACCCCACTGCGCTCTGCAGGATGGAAAGACAGAGACATAGAGACCTGGAGAGAGACAGTGGGAAGACTGAAGGCTAGACGGGGACTGGGAGGGAGAGACAGACATACTGAGACATGGAAAGAAGTGCGTAGGCACACACCGTGAGGTGCAGGAGACGCCCAGAAACATGGAGGCTGACAGACTGGAGGCTCTTGGTGAAGCTGGAAGGGAAAGTGGGAGGGGTGCAGGAGCCTTCAAGGATTCTGAGGGAGGGGGATCTGGGGATTCCAGTGCCAGCACTACCATACCTTCTCACACATCAAGTCACAAGGTCATATTCCAGTGACCAGTGGGGGTGTCCTGGGCTGTCTACTTCTGTCTTGGAAGTGGAATGGAGGTTGCCGCTCCTTTGGCAAGCTGATACCCACCTCATCTCTTCCTTGTCACATTCTCCCCACCCATGTCCTCTCCCTGGCCTGAGTTCTATGGGTGACAGTTCCCAGCCTGTGATGGCCACTACAGCCGCAGTGTGACTAAAGGGCTCCTGTACAGCTGGGAATGATAAGACCTTACTCACAGGGCCTTAATTTGAGGTTCTTCATCCCTGCGGAACCCATCTGGATGTTATTCGAAGGCACTACTCTAGGCTGTCATTAAGAAGATGTTATGCAGGGCTGAGATTCTAGGTGTGCTATTCTGGTGGTGTTACTCGTAGGGTGTTGGTTTTGGGTATTTTCCAGAAGTGTTCATCTATGCTTAGACTCTGTGGTGTTAGTGTAAAACTGATAGTGTTACTCGGGGCTCTGTTACCGTGGAGATGTGACTCTAGCGACTGTTTCTCCTGGGTGTAATTCTGGGGATTATTACTTGGAGACTGTGTGTGTTTTTTGTGGGTATCCATTTAAGACGTAGGGCTCAGTTCTTGTGGGAGTGTAGATCTAAAGGTGCATCTTTGGGGTTTGTTACTCATGGGTGTTTTTTTGCTCTGAGAGTTCTTATTGGCAGGTGGAGTGTTACCTATGGGTGTTATGCAGGGACTGTCACTCTGGGTAAAAGACTCTGTTACTTTAGGGATTGTCCCTCCTGGGGGGTATTTGAGAGCTGATACTGGAAGTAGAGCTCCAGGTGACTGAGAATAGGTGGGATAACCCCTGGACCTTTCAAGTCCTGACCCTACAGATCCTGGGTGGTTCAGGGCCATTGCCTCTGTGGGGCAGCTTCTGTAGTGCAGGAAGCTGTTCCTGGAAGATATGTGGGCTGAGGGGCCCAAGGTTTCCATCCAGGAGCTTTTCTGAGCATCCACCTTGCCTGAGGGATGGGTTAGAGGCATCTCTGCCCCTCATCCCCACCCCTGGCACACAAACATGTGAACAGCAAGAAGCCCTTGCAGGTATGAATGAGGGAACGAGTGGCTCAGATATATCTTCGGTTTCCTCAATGTGGAACACAGCGCCAGCCTGACTTCCTCCCAGGGGCTCTGGAAGGCAGGCTAAGCCTCCGTAGCTTTCTCTCTTCCCCTACTTCCCAGATGGGTGGTTTGAGCTGCCCAGGGCACCACTGGCCAGTAGAGGGGTCTCTGTGTATCAGGAAAAAAAGTGCCCACACCTGCCCCCAGGGGAGAGAACCCAATGCTCTCTCAGGAAGTCTACATTTCAGAACTTACTTACCCCTTCAGCTGGGGATCCTTAATCTGGGGGTTGGAGTCCAAAGGGTCCCGGGGTGGGGTGGGGGCTGGGTAGCAGAGCTGGAAAATGACCTCAGTTTTTCCCCAGCTGTACGAGCTCGATGCAGACCCCAAGAGGAAAGAATTTCTGGATGACCTGTTTAGCTTCATGCAGAAGAGGGGTGAGTGGGTTGATGTAAGGGAAGGACCCCCACTTACCAGGCTTGAGGAAGGGAAACCCCAGGGTTTAGTCCTCAGTTTGGGTCCTCTTTGCAGAGGCCTGGGCTTGGCAGCATGTATCCTTTGGGCCCTCAACAGCGTCTTTAACCTCTGACCCTGCCCCCCTTCTCCACCCAGGGATTAATTAGTGGCCAGCCCACTGGCAGGTTAATGAGTGTGGGATCAATTGGGAGGATGGGAGGGGGAACTGGCAGGAGGCTGGCCTGGGGTGGGGGGGGTTCCCAGAATTGGGGGAGTGGGATCGGAATGCCTTGGTCCTCTTCCAGGCTCGTCTCTCCTCAGTTTCCCCTTGCTTCAGGCAGGAAACACCCAAGGTGTTCTGCATCAGGAAGGACTGGAATTAGACTGAAGGGAGGACTTCTCAAGGGGTAGGCAGGGGCTGTGGAGGAGAAGGAATTCCTTTCCGGGAATCTCAGAGCCAGAAGTGAATGCAAGAAGGGTCCAGGAGGGGATCAGGCTGGGCGGCAGTCCATCACTTAGGCTTCTCCCCAGATTCATGGGTCGGAAGACTGACTCATTATCTCTCTCTACAAAGCTAATTAACTCACTCCACGAGTGCGGCCTGATAAGCTGCTAATTAACTGGCTTCACTGCCCCCCTCCCTTAGTGCAGCTGCTGGCCAAAGTCTCTCAGGCCCCCACCGCAGGCCCAGAACCCCTTTCGGGTCCCTTCCTATCCAGGAACCCTCCGTGGGGCTCCAGGTCCTTTGGCTCCCCAGAAAGGCCCGGTCATTCTGGTCCCAACGTCCCCTCCCTGCCCCTTCCTCCTGGTCGCCCCTCCACTGGGGGGTGGGGTAGGGTGGTCTCAGCAGATCCTAGCGCCCCCTTCCTCCCAGCTCTGCTTCCCTCAGGTCCCTGCCTTCCTCTGCTCCCTGTGCGGGGGGAGGGGATCCCGCGGGACCGATAATTTCCCCCCATTAATCAGGCCGCAGCTAATTGTTCGGGTCCAAAGGCGGCAGCGGAAGGGGACGGGATCGGTAAGGAATTAACTGGGGCCCATCGCTCAGCGCAGACAGGCCCCTTTGTCAGGACTGGCCGGCGGGGGCGGCGGAGACTGCGGAGTCGGCGAGCCGAGGCGGGGGTTGCTTCTTCTCCCATCCACCATCCTCCCGCCTCTGGCAGCCACCCCGGGCCGCTGCTTAGGGGAGTCTGGCTCTTCAGCACAGTCAGGAAGTCCTTCCTATGGTCTACCCCAGAGGCTGGCAAACTAAAGCCTGCGGGCCAAATCTAACAGCCCATGAGAAAAGAATGTTTTTCACATTTTTAAATAGTGAAAAAAATTAAAAGACGAATAACATTTCTGGACGTGTGAAATGCGAATTTCAGAGTCTGTAAATAAAGTTTTATTGGAACAGAGCCGCGTTCATTCCTTTAAATATCCTCTATAGCTGCTTTCAGGCTGCAGTTGCAGAGTGGATTAGTTCTGACAGACTGTTTGGCCTGCAAAGCCTAAAACATTTACCATCTATCTGGCCCTTTACAGAAGAAGTTTGCCAACCCCTGGTCTAGCCTCCCACCCTTCCTACTACAATGGAGGCCTTGGGGGCTCTGTGGGCTCTGCCTGCAATCCCACCTCCCCATCCCTCCCTGTTCCCCGCCTTTCTTGACGGTCCCGCCCTGTACCTGGGGCTCACCCAGGCAGGTCCAGGCAGCCGACTCCTCGAGTCCCTGAGGATGCCCGCAGACAGGGTCTCCGTCTTAGTGTCCTGACTTTCTGCCAACCCCCCGACCAGGGACGCCAGTGAACCGTGTGCCCATCATGGCGAAGCAGGTGCTGGACCTGTACGCGCTGTTTCGCCTGGTGACGGCCAAGGGCGGTCTGGTGGAAGTCATCAACCGCAAGGTGTGGCGGGAGGTAACGCGCGGCCTCAGCTTGCCCACCACCATCACGTCGGCCGCCTTCACTCTACGCACCCAGTGAGGCCAAGCGCGCGCGCGCGAGCGGTGGGAGCAAGGCGCGGGAGCGGGGGTGGGGCGCGGGGCGCGGAGGGCCCCGGGGGTTCGTGTCCGGGGGTGGGGCTTGATCAGCTGGGCCCAGCCTCCCACCCCACCCCGTCCGCCCTTAGGTACATGAAGTATCTGTACCCGTACGAGTGCGAGACGCGGGCGCTCAGCTCCCCGGGGGAGCTCCAGGCCGCCATCGACAGCAACCGGCGGGAAGGCCGTCGTCAAGCTTACACCAACGCCCCACTCTTCGGCTTGGCGGGGCAGTCCCCTTGGGGCACTCTTGGCCCCGCCTCGGGTTCCGGGCCCGCCCCTCCCGCGCCCACGCCCGGCCCCCGCACTGCTCGGGGCTCCGCCTCCGGCCTGCCGGCGCACGCCTGCGCGCAGCTGAGCCCGAGCCCCATTAAGAAAGGTGTGAGGGGAGAGCGGCTGAACTTTGAGGGTCTCGGAGACCTGGGGGGAGGCTGAGATATAGGGAACATTAAAACGTGGAAACTCTGAGGTGTGGGAGCATCGAAGTATGGGGACAGTAAGGACTGACAGGGCACTGAGGTTTGGTGCATGCTTAGGTTTAGGGGTCCTGATGTTTGGGGTCAATGAAGCCTTGGGAGCTCTGGGTTATGGGTTACTGCGGTGTGGGCCTGAAGCTCAGGAAAAGGTACTTTATCCAGAGCAGCTTCATTCAACACCAGGGCTCCTATTTGCATGTGGTTTATGCCTCCTGTTTCTCCTGGCTTATTTAACAACCGAAAGCAAGGAAATCCCCCAAATTGTCTGGGACAAACCTAGTCAGATATATTGGCCTTCTGGGGCTCTCCAACTTCAGAGCCTCTATTCGGAGACTGGAAGGGAGGGGAGATTGAACTTGGTGCTTGAGCTTGGATGACCTCCCTTGGTCCCAGGCCTGTGGGGAGAACCAGATGCAGAGACAGGGTTGGTTGGGTCAGGGGAGCTAAATGACCTGTTTTTTCAGAGGAGAGCAGAATTCCAACCCCTCGACTGGCACTGCCTGTGGGCCTAGCCTTTGGACCTGCACGTGAGAAGGTGGCACCAGAGGAGCCCCCAGAGAAGAGGGCTGTGCTGATGGGGCCCATGGACCCACCTCGACACGGCGCACCCCCCAGTTTCCTGCCCCGTGGCAAGGTTCCCTTGAGGGGTGAGGAGGGGCTTGTTGCTGAGAGGGCTTAGGGCCTGTACAATGAGGGAGGACAGACCCATCACCCCATAGGCATTGGAGGTGGGGCAGATAGATCCCTCAGTAGACAACTCTGTGATTACAGGTGTGGGGCGGAATTGGAATGGGGGCTCTCTATAGGGATGGAGGGGGGAGCTTGTAAGTCTGAAGTCTGATTCCCCAAAATGTGACTCCCCTGCCCCCTCCTGGACAGAAGAGCAGTTGGATGGGCCTCTCAATCTGGCAGGCAGTGGTATCAGCAGTATCAACATGGCCCTAGAGATCAACGGGGTGGTCTACACTGGTATGGGTACTGCAGGCTGTCTATACTGGCATGAGGTCAGGGGTATTTACACTGGCATGGGGATTTTAGACTTTTTCTACTAGCATGAGGTTCAGAGATATCCAAACTTGCATGGGTAACATGGGGTTCAGGGGATTGCTACACTGGCATGGATTAAAGGGGGTGTCTACATGGCATGGGATCCAAGGCATGACCTCTCTGGCATGAATACCATGGGATGTCTTGTCATGGGCCTATGTATCAGTGTAAATATTTCTTGTTTAGTTGTTGGAGGGTATCTGTATTGGCACAGGAGTCTCTAACTGACTCGAGGGGCTTTTCGTCATTGGTTACGGCAGGGCTCTGTGTGTGGTGTTCTAGCAATCAGGACACTGACTTTTTTTTTCCCTCTTCTGTTTCTTTGCCTCGCCTTTTTCTGCTTGTGTTTTCCCTCTACCATCTCCTCACCCCTTTGCCAGGCGTCCTGTTTGCCCGTTGCCAGCCCGTGCCAGCTTCCCAGGGCCCAGCCAACCCTGCACCCCCACCCCTGATGGGGCCCCCTTCCAGCGCCTCACCCTGAGAGCTCACACCTGAAATTGAGAGTCCCAACCCCATTGCTGAGGGGGGGAGGAGACACCCCTCCAACCCATTCTTCCAAGGTGCCCATTCTAGGACCTGGGAATGGCCACTCCCCCCCTCAACCATGCCATGTGGACTTGAAGCCAAAGAGATTTCTTCTGATGTTACATCTACCTCATTGCAAAAGGAGGGCATCTCCTCCCTGGCCAACTCCAGCAGCATCTACCAAAGAGTTCTTCCCCCGGTAACCCCCATCATCTCCTCATGTGCTCCCTTGTGTCAATATCATCTCTAGGACTCCACCTCTTCAAGTCAGACCTGCTTCTCTTCAGGAGCCAGGTGAAGGGTTGAGTTGGGGTGTTGTGAAGATGTCCCTCAGGTCACATCTGCATAATAAAGCTGCGGTCCCTCCCTCTCCAGTGCCTCCTTTCCTTCTTGTTTGGGCCTGTGGGTCGGGGAGGAATTATGTGGTATGCACAGGCTGTGTTGGGCCAGGGGTTCTCAGAGAAGACAGAATAGCAAAGGCCATGAGTAGGAGAGCTCAGTCTCATGAATCAGACTGCCTGAGTTCAAATCCCGATTCTGCCACTACAATGTTGAGTGTCCTTGGCACGACACGTAATCGCTTGAACCTTAGAAGACTCCAACTTGAACCTTAGGAAGACTCACGGGGCTTCCTACTATTCTATGGGAATGGACCAATCTTAGAATAATGGGTATATTTATATATGCAACCTCGGAGAATGGGGTAGGGAAACCTCTTTGGTACCCTGGAATTTGGTACCCTGGAATAAAGGCAAAGTTTGTTTTGACGAGCAGGGGCTGGACGTTAAGGTAGAGCCTGACGGGTAGCCGTCGCCTAGGTTACAAGACAGCTTTTGACAACTTTCGTCGGCCCTGCCTGCCGCTTCCGGCATCGAAGGGCTGAATCGTGGCATCACTTCCTGTATGCAGGGGAGCCCATCCACTCGGATTGGCCCGCCTTCTCTATTTGGACGGACGTCCCGCCCTCTGGCTGTTCCTGGCTGAGGCGGAGCGGCGGGAGCTATGGCGGCTGTGACAGATGTGCAGCGGCTACAGGCCCGTGTGGAGGAGCTGGAGCGCTGGGTGTACGGGCCGGGCGGGTCTCGCGGCTCGCGGAAGGTGAGCTATCTGGGGTCCAATGGTCCCTCTCTGGGGCAAAGCAACAGCCGTCTACTGGCCTGGTCCTCGAGATGGATGCTACCGCTCCAGAGTCCCGTTGCCCGCAGCCCGACCTTTGAAATAACAAAGGTTCGAGACCTCCCGGAGCATATCGGGCCCTCGGAGGCCATTCCCACGGAGGGCACTGTGAGTCTGAGGTGGGCTCACTGTGGAGACTCCGCCTTTGCCCTCGCGGGGTAGTTGGGGAGACCTGACACATTCGAGAAACTGACTAATCAGAGTTTCAGTAAGAGCTGAAGCCCGGAAGGGCCGTTGTGGAGCCCTGCGTAATTGCTAAGTGAATTGTGTAAAGAGAGGTCCATAGGACCCCAAAAGAGGCAGACCGGAGGTGGATAAAGAAGGCTTCAGGGGGTTAGAGGTGTGATCTGGGAGGGCCGGGATTAGGAGGGGAAGGGATTGGATACTGAGTGTTCAGATACGGACTGGCACTCCTTCCCACCAGTGACTGAATTTTGACAACTGTGCAGCTCAGTTTCCCTTCCATCCCCTTTTTAACTATGGAAAGACTTTTCACTGAAGGTGGAGTGTCAGGCACACCCTGGAGTTGAGTGCCTCAGAGGTAATGATGTCTGTTTGTACACTTCTTGTGGAATTAGTTGTCACTAACAGATTGTGTCCCATGTGAGAACTGACTTCTCAGAACATTCTCTCCCTTTCACATCTATGACGCAAATCCTCCTGATTTTCCTCCTACGTCTCTGGCTGCTTCTACGCAGTCTTATTTGCCTCCCCATATATCTGACCCTTGAATATTGTCATTCCTTACCCTCTAACCTAAAACCTGTGTGATATCATACACTTCCGTAGCCTCTCCCTCTATTCAACCCTTTAATATTGGAATTCCTCATCCTCTACCCTTAAAGCCTAGGTAGGTTCATCCAAGAGGAGGAATCAGGGAATAGATAGTATATGCTAGTGCCCCATAAACTCTAAGGTAGTTCATCACCTCCCCAGTCACACTTGAAACTCCCCAAGGAGTACATGATTATCTCCCCCTTCACACTGAGGATTCCCGGAAGGTAGGGTTGAATCTCTTTTAATACTAGAGAAGGGGACGATAGCTGGGACCAGGAGGTTTGGGAGTCTGAGGGAATGAGGGTTCCTTATGTCTTCCAAGACTTGAGCCAAGTGGTAAATCATGGAATTAACTTCCACTCCCCCAATAGGTGGCCGATGGCCTGGTCAAGGTGCAGGTGGCTTTGGGGAACATCGCCAGCAAGAGGGAGAGGGTGAAGATTCTGTACAAAAAGAGTAAGTGCTTCCATGAGGTGTCTGCCTGTTCTCCTTCCCAAGCCTGTGCTTCCTGGTTCCCTGCCCAGGCTCTTCAGCCTAGTAGGTCACTAGAGTTGCCCTTTGGGGATAGCAGGTGAAGACATTGCCCTGATGAAATGGTGAATTGGGGTGTGCTTTCTACTTTGTGGTGAAACCCCAAGCCCATGGCAATGTCCTAAGTTATGGGATAAGAGCTCTGCCTGAAAGGTTCCCTGGGGGAAGGAGGGACGAGGGGTATGCAATTTCCACAGGCAAGGTTCAGAGGCAGGAAAGAAATCAGGCACTGAGAGCCCCAGTCAGAGCTAGCAACCTGTTGAGGAACTAGAAATCAGATAAAGCTCTGGCATGTCTTGGTGGCACTGAGGGGCAAGGTGCCTTCCAGCCTTGAGGATAGATCAGTGGGAATGCTGAGGGCCCCAGGGTTTTAAAGTTTGAGGCTGGCCAGCAGGTGATCAGAGGGTAGAGACAGGGAAGTGGGGATAGGGGCCCTGGTGGAGGCCTGCTGGACGCTGAGGGTGTCAGCTCCTCACTCAAGGGTCTCCCCAAGGCTGACACCTCCCCTAATATCCCTCACAAGACAGATCCCCACTCCCCAACCTTATTCCATTTTCCATCTTGCTACTTTTCTAGTTGAAGACCTTATCAAATACCTGGATCCTGAGTACATTGACCGCATTGCCATACCTGATGCCTCTAAGCTGCAGTTCATCTTAGCAGGTAGTGCTGGACAGTATGTGCATATGCATCTGGGGATGTGGATTGTGGGGGAAGTCGGGCACAGAGATAGCTTCCCTGCCCGCCCTCTCCTGGATACAGCCCTGGAAGCTGCTTTCTGGAATCTGGCCTGGTTCTGGACTGAGGCTGGAGGTGGTCCTGTGGTCCTCTAGTAGGCACTGGGTACAGTATACTTCAGAGCCAGCTGCAGACCATGGTGCCTGCCACAGTGGAAGCTACTCCGGTATTCTATCTATGGCCTGCCTCTAGGATTTTCCTTCGGAACCTTCCTTACTTCTGCTCAGTAGACATAGGAGCTTCTAAGAAAGGGTAGGGGCAGAGAGCATTGCATTTGGGAGAGGCGAGGTTATAGGCATGAGTTTCAACATCTTTCTTTCATGTGAGAAAGCGCTGGGATTTCAGAATTCTAGGCAGGAACTATTGTCTTAGCAATGTCTGCTTATCAGTTAGTTAGCCACTCCACGAGGTATGGTTTGCCAAGCACCTGTGTTTATTCATGCATTCAAAAGTGATCATCTACTGTGATCCAGACTATCCTAGGTGTGAGGTATACAATGGCGAACCAGAACATACCTGAGCCACTGCTGTGGCTTAGACACCAAGTTCAGGAGGTCTTCTCCTGCTCCGATTATTATTTTCTTTAATTAATTAATTAATTTATTTTTGGCTGCGTTGGGTTTTCATTGCTGCGCGTGCACTTTCTCTAGTTGCGGTGGCTTCTCTTGTTGCGGAGCATTGGCTCTAGGCGCACGGGCTTCAATAGTTGTGGCACGCAGGCTCAGTAGTTGTGGCGCACGGGCTTAGTTGCTTTGCGGCATGGTCTCCCAGACCAGGGCTCGAACCCGTGTCCCCTGAGTTGGCAAGTGGATCCTTAACCACTGCGCTACCAGGGAGGTCCCTCCTGCACTGATTCTTAAGTCCAGCCTCTCCATGCCTCCCTGTCGCCACTGCCTCAGTGTTCATCCCCTTGTACATGAATAGTTGCAGTCTCCTAAGTCCTCTTCTTGACCCTAGTCTTCCCCTTCTTGCATGTGGTTCAGTATCATCTTCCCAAAGCACATTTCCAACATGCCATTTTGTTTAGTTTGGAACCTCAGTGTGTGTGTGTCTCTCTCCCTATTAGGATAAATTCCTAATTCCTTAGCATGCCATTCCAAGCCTTCTATAGACTTCCAGATCTACCCTCCCATCTAGCTGTTTCCTGTGCTCTCCTTGCTCCAGTTCATCCAAATGAATTCTTTTTCCTCGACTAATTGACAAGCATTCTTGCCTCCAAATGTTTGACATAACAGTCCTCCCTTCTTGAATGCCCTTCCCACTCTGCAGCCACTGAAACCCCCTGTGCACAGGGTCATTCCAGTCCTGCTTTCCTCACTGGACTGTCCTGTTAGTGTCCCAGCTCTCCAGGAACTTGTAATTGTCTGTGCCTCTCAGATCCACTGAGCAGAACCTGCCTGGTAGTTTTCCACGTCTCCTCTTTCAGACCTTCCCAGGAGCCCTTGCATGTGGGTACCCAAGTCTGAAGTACTTTGTTTCCTGTGGCCTAGGAGGGGCTCTGAGTTTGTTGATAGGAAGCTAGAGGAAGGGGCCTCAGAGTTAAAACTTGGAGAAAGGTAGGATTTGGAGGAACTTAGAGGCTCCTTGGGCTCAAGATAGGTCAGACCAGAGGCATCCAAGAGAGGTGGAGGCAGATTGGGGGAATGTGCACATAGCGAAGGGGGCAGTGGGCAGACTAGCTGCCCCAAGCTCCAGGCTCAGCCATCTCATCGGCCCCTTGCATGGGAGTGGCTGTGCCCAGGCTCGCCTCACTGCCACTGCTTTTTCTGTTTATGCCTCAGAGGAGCAGTTTATCCTCTCCCAGGTTGCGCTTCTGGAGCAGGTGGAGGCTTTGGTGCCCATGCTGGACAGCACTCATATCAAAGGTACCTCTCTGGGGCTGCAGCTCCACTACTCTACTTGGGGAGGTGGATGGATGGGCAGGACTTTCCTGGGCTCAGGCTAGCTCTGCTCCTTGTCTTTATCTCACCCTGGGGGTACCAGACACCTGCACTGGGATTAAAATTTCCAGGGCAGAGAGCTCAGCTTCAGAATGTCAGGCAGTTTGGCACCAAGGACACTCATGTAAGGCCAGCGACCTCCAACTCTGGGATTCCTTCTGTCTTCTACCCCACCCCTCAGCATCTGTCCTTCAGGGTGCTGCAGAGCCCAGATTTTACTGTAAGAGTTCCTGCCAGGTGTGTCAATGTGTGTGAGTTCTTCCTGCCGCACTGCCTAGTGCAGTCCCTAGGCCTGGGTTTTGACAAGCAGACAGTGACTTTAATTGAATCCAGATAGCCATCTTGTCTGTCTCTAGAGGTATTTTTCCCAGCTCCCCCTCCCTACCCCTGATCAGCTTTCTGCTGAGCATCTGACACCCTTAAGCTGTGGGCCCAGCATGGTGGCTGAGGCTCTGGGTGTTGGATTCCAGGTGGCCAGCTTAGGGACCTGGCACTCATCCTCAGTCCACCTGCAGGCTCCCTGTTCCCTAGGCCCGGCAGACCTGGTCCCGCTGGGCTGAGAGCAAAGGAACAGATCCCATGATAATCAAAGCTTCCTTTACTTGGCCCTGCTCACAGCCCTGGGGTGGGTGTATGGGGCAACTCTGGGAACCCCAGGGTTTTGTCTTCTTCTAGGGGCCTGCATCTTCCCCTCCCCTTTGGGTCCTAGAGTAAGACTGAGGTGGGCAGGGAGTCCCACCACCACGTCCAGAAGCAGTGGTCGATGAAGCTGGCGTTTGTTTAGCCTCTCCACTCAATACTCTAATCCTACCGAAGACCTAATAGACTATTGAGCAGTCCCGGGGGAAGGCACAAGCATCACTAGGCAGTGTGCCTTGTGTTTTACAGCCGTTCCTGAGCATGCCGCCCACCTGCAGCGCTTGGCCCAGATCCACATCCAGCAGCAGGTATGGGAGGGGAGAGGCCTGGAGGGGAAAGTAGAGGTGGTGAGGCTCCTAGTCTCCACCCCTGCCTCCTGGGGAAGCAGCCTCAGGCCTCCCTGATGTCAGCTTCAGGGGGAATTTAGGGTTTATCCTTTGTCTTCCATCTGCCTTCCAGAAGGGAAGGGATTTGCCTACGGTCACATCCAGGTCTCCTGCCTCCCAGAGTAGGGCTACCCGGAGGTATCAGATTGATGTTGGGAGGTACCCATGAATTCCTGGGGATGATGTGTCCTTAACTGTGGTAGAAGAGCTGTTTTTTCACTATTCCCAGGCCCTAATGTAAAGGTCAAGGAGGGTTCAGAAATAGGGGACAGGGAGAAGGAGGCATATTCTAGCAGGAGTATTTGCTTATATGTGTGGTTCACCGCCCCCCCCCGCTTCTGTCAGCCTTAGGACTGCAGTTAGGCTACCCACACTGGAGCCTGAAAGTGCCTCTTTAGAAATTTGCTCCTTTTGGCACTGGGGTTAAACATTATCTTTTCTAGGCTCTATGGGGAGCTAGGGTCCCTGATGAGATGGGCAGTGGGAAGCGGGGCTTTGTCCAACTCCTTTCTCTGCCACACCTTGGCTCCACAGGACCAGTGTGTGGAGATCACTGAGGAGTCCAAGGCTCTCCTAGAGGAATACAACAAGACTGTATCCTTTCTGCTCAGCCAGGCCCCTGAGGAGTGCTGTCCGGAGCCCTGTCCTTTTATTCCATTTCTCGCTCTGTTTCTCATCCCATCCCAACCAGCCTGCCTATCCCCCTGCTCCCCGACACTTTAGGCAGATGCAAACCTCTCCACTCCCTCTCTCAGATGCCCGTTCTCACCTTGACCTGCGACCAGACAATGCTTCTCTCCAAGCAGTTCGTGCAGTGGGATGAGCTACTTTGCCAGTTAGAGGCTGCCAAGCAAGTGAAGCCAGCAGAGGAGTGATGGCTGCTTCCCATCCTAGGGTGGGCCAGGGCAGCCTGGCTCCAGGCCCTATGCCAACCTGCCCTTGTAACAGGACAGAGCAGAGGCAGCTCTGTATTTATTGGATTCACAGCCTACCAGTCTGCACTCAGGTGGGGCTCTGGGGTCAGAGGTCTGGCTACTTGAGATTTGCTATTTGCACCCCCTCCCCCCTCATCAGTGTCCTGTTCCAAAGACAATAAACTGTACAGATCACTGGAGGTGTGTGTTAGCTTCCCGATGTTGTATGGGTATGGTGGTGGGGATGAGGTTGATAGGCCAGAGTTGTTGGCCTTCCTCCTAGTTGGACTGAGAGCTATACTCGTCCTAGTCTGGCTTTCCGGGAGAGGTAAAGCTCTCAGGATGAATGCTCTCATTTGCTTGATGTGAGTGGAACATTCCTTTATGTATCCATTTATCCCGCATTTACCAAGTACACTCTAAATGTCAGATGCCATACCAGGTGGGGAGGACACAGGTAGGGTCCACCTGATTCCTACCCTGTACAGGTTAGCTGAGGAGACAGTCAAGGAAAAGGGGAGGGACAGGTGGCACCAGGGTTCTTTGGGGGCACAGAAGAAAAAGGAATGTGGGACGCAGCCCTGGAGGGTGACATGCAGGGTTTTGAGAGCCAAGGGAGCAGCATGTGCAATGCAGAGGGGAGCCTTTAAGTTTCTCTCTTGGGAGCCTACTTGGTGCTATTAGCCGAGAAGGGGAGACTAAAAGAGGTTTGGATGCAGGGGGCTTTTAGGGGGTGGGCCGTGGGGAGCGGTGGTACGGTTGGAAAGGAGAGCATGTTAAAGAGCAGAGAAACTGATGGTCCCTCACTCCACCGAGTGTTTGCTGCCCCCTTGTGGTCTCAGGGACTGCTGTAGCTCCAGGCCCCTTTCCATCTGGCCTGCCCACCAGCCCACCAGCCCACCAGCAGGGTCTCACTGGCATCTCAAATTCAGCACGTCTGAAACTGGGAGTCATCCTAGACTCTTCCCTCCTTCTTCGTCCGAACAGTCGTCAAATCTACCTCCTGGTATCTTCCAACTTAATCTACTTTTCCCCATTCCCACTGCTGTTTCTCTGGTTCATTCTTTCAATAAATGATTTATAACAAATATTTGAGCGCTTATTATACGCGGAGCAACGTACGAATCTCCATGGACATGCCCCCGGGATTTTGCGGGCTGGAGTCACCAGCGGTTGCGGCCCGCCCCCGCCTGTGCTGCAGCCACAGTGCGCTGTGCACACGAACTGGTTTGACTTGCGCCTGATGAAAAAGCCCCGTGGTTCGCCAGTGCCCACGGGGTGAGGTCCAAGCTCAGAACTCGCTGGCCAAGGCTCTCGCCCGCGCAGCAGCGGCCACTTCAAACGGCACCTCTTGCTCTTGTCCAAAGTGAAAGCCGCTGCTCCGCCTTTACTGCTTCGGTGTGCTCAACGGGTAACGCCCTCCCTGTCATCTTCTAAGGGCCAAATCCTCCGCATCCTTCGGACGCGGGACTCCTCCGACGGCCGCTCCTCTCCTCCGCAGGGCTCTCTCCGCCCCAATAGGAGTGCTCCTTGCCCGGGGCTGAACAGCTGAGACAGCCCGAGCGCTCCGAGTCTCCGCGTCCTGGCCCAGCTCACTCTCCGGCGTCCCCCCACCTCTCGGTTTACGGGCGGAGGCGCCGGGGTCCCCGCCCCTCAGGCCCCGCCCCGTCCGGCGAGCGCGGCCTCGCGGCCTCGGCGCGCTCCCGGGAGACGCCATCTTGGCTTCGGATCGAGGTTGAGGAGTGTTCGGATGCGGTGGTGAGAGCAGGAGCCCAGTGGGGTGGGGGCTCCTGGAGGTACGGGGAGGTCGGCTGCTGGGCCGCTACGGCCTGCCGGGCACTGAGGGCGGCCCGTGGCGGTGGGGACCGCCGAGCCCGGCCGCCGGCGAACTCGACGCCAGGGTTAGCTCGAGCAGCCCTCGGCGTCAAGCCCCTGTTCCTGGGTGTCTGAGTGACCTGGGTTGGGGGGATCGACCCTGGGAATCTCCGGGTGAGGGGTGCTCGGCCCTGTCCTAAGGGTCCCGGAGTGGGGGAGGGGGTCACTTCTGTTTTTGAGGAGCTTTTGGATGAGGGCTCTTGGCTCTGTGTCGGCGAGCTTGTGGCGTAGGGGCTTGGTCCTCTCCTCTGGGGGCACGAAGTGAGGGTCCTGTCACCGCTTGGAGAGCCCAGGGTGAGGAGCACTCAGCCTTGTTCTCAGGGAGTCTCGGGTGAGGGCCCGGGCCCTGTCCCCAGGAGCCCCAGATGAGGGAAGTTCATTCCCAGTGCTAAGGAGCTTGGGATGAGGGGGCTTGGCCAGCGTTTGGGGAATTTGGTCCTGTCGCAGGGACTCCGGGGTCGGGGGAGGGTTATGGCCCTGTCCAGAGGAATGGGGTACAGCCCCCTCCCAGGGTGAGGCAGGCGTGGCCCCTTGTCCTGGGGATGAGGGCATATGGTCCTGTGTCTGGGAAATCTGGGATGAGGAGTGGGCCCACGTCCTAGAGAGCCGGGGTGGGGGGTGGGGGGTGGCCCAGGGCACCCTGCCTAGCATTCCTCTGACACTTCCCTGCAGTGGGCAGCAAGATTCAGACACGACAGCAGCCGGATGGAGCACTACCGGAAGGCTGGCTCTGTGGAACTCCCAGCACCTTCCCCGATGCCCCAGCTACCGCCTGATACCCTGGAGATGCGGGTCCGAGATGGCAGCAAAATCCGCAACCTGCTGGGCCTGGCGCTGGGGCGGTTGGAGGGCGGCAGTGCTCGGCATGTGGTGTTCTCAGGTTCTGGCCGGGCTGCAGGCAAGGCTGTCAGCTGTGCTGAGATTGTCAAACGGCGGGTACCAGGCCTGCACCAGCTTACCAAGCTGCGCTTCCTGCAGACCGAGGACAGCTGGGTGCCAACCTCACCCGACGCAGGCCTAGATCCCCTCACGGTACGCCGCCATGTGCCTGCGGTATGGGTACTGCTCAGCCGAGATCCACTGGACCCCAATGAGTGTGGCTACCAGCCCCCGGGGGCACCCCCTGGCTTGGGCCCCACACCTACCTCCAGCTCTGGCCCCCGACCCCGAAGAAGGGCTCGAGACACCCGGTTTTGAAGACCTGCTGGCAAGCTGTTCTCCAGGCCTGAATGTCTAGGATGGCTGGGCCTTCTTTGAGAAGCCTGTGTAACTGCTCAACACCCCCAACAAGACTTGAGCCTACAGAAGTGGGCCTCCCTATCCTGCTTCCACTTCCCTCTGGCTTGTGGAAAGGGACTGCTATGAAGAGTGACAGGTGTGGTGTCTCTGCCGGGTTCTGGATTGCCTTCTACCTACAGTGCCTCTGATCTACCTTCTGACAGAGGTCCAAGGAGTGGGTTAGGAAATAAAGGTTCTGCCCATTCGTCTGATGAGCCTGTGCTTGGCCTGCTGTGTGGAGGTGGGATTAAGGGAGTGGGAGTCCCCTGCTCTTGACCCCCAGGAGCTCACAGGCTAGAGACAGGAAGGGTAGGCTCAGGTTGGTGCTGGGAGGATCAAGAGTCGATAAGAAGCCTCAAGCAGTAACCTGACTGTGTCTAGACCCCTGGGTGGCTGGCTGCTTCCTGTTTTGGGCTGGTTTAAGGACTCTGCCAGGTCATTTTTCTCCATCTGCAGCATATACCTCATTTTATTGCACATTGCAGATAATGCATTTTTTACAAAGTGAATGTTTGTGGCAAGCCTGCATTGAACAAGTCTGTCAGTGCCATTTTTCCAGCAGCGTTTGCTCATTTCCTATCTCTGTCACATTTCAGTAATTCTCACAATATTTCAAACTTTTTCATTATTATATTTGTTATGGTGACCTATGATCAGTGATCGTTGATGTTACTACTGTAACGCACTGAAGGCTCAGATGATGGTTTGCATTTTCTAGCAATAAAATATTTCTAAATTGAGGTATGTACATTGTTTTTTTAGACATAATGCTATCACACTCTTAATAGACTACAGTGTAGTGTAAACATAACTTTTGTAAGCACTGGGAAACCAAAAAATTCATGTGACTCGCTTTATTGAGATCTTCATTTTATTGAGGTGGTCTGGAAGTGAACCCAAAATATCTCTGAAGTATGCCTGTATTATAGTATAGTGGTTAAAATCATGGTCTTGGGCACCAGGCTGCCTGGATTTTAATCCTGGTTCTGCCACTCACTAGCAAGTTACTGCTATGTGACCTTGGGCAAGTTACTGCTCTGTGCCTTAGTGTTCTCATCCATGAAACAAGATATAGTGCTTACCTCATAGGCTTGTTAGGAGGATTAAATGTAGGAATATACATATGATTCTTAGATACCACCTGGGCCTGTATACACTCAGCCCTCCATATCTGTGGATGCAGAACTCATGGATACAGAGGGCTGACTGTACTACATCATTTCATATAAGAAACTTAAACATTTTGGTAAAAAAAAATCCATGGGGGCTCCTGGAACCAATTCCCTGAGGATACCGAGGGATGACTAAATGTTAATTGCTCTCATTATTAATGACTCAGCTTACAAATATGCCTTTTCCTTAAAAACGTAACCTCAGTCCCACGTTTTCCCTTCCGGTCTCATCCTTTCCTTTTTACCCCTTGCTGTTCCTTTTCTGTCTCATCTTGGCCATAGACTCTCAGGTTCACCATGGTCAGGTCAGGGGCCTGAGGAGAGCGGTGAAGATTGCAGTGGTAGCCAGTGGGGTACAGGAACCAGAACAGGATTGTGGGCAGTAGTAGACTCAGTGAAGAGTTGAGTGAATTGCGTCTCCCACTGGATTTTAAGGTCTTCTCCGTTGTGTCCAGTAGCCTGGGTGTCCAGTCACCAGGAAAGCACAAAGTTCGGGCTCTTCTGGGCCCATGTGGCAGGGTGGGCACAGCAGTTTGAGTGTTGAAGTGATAGGCTGAGGGGATAGGGCCAATAGGGGCTTAGAGCAGGGATGAGGGGACCACAGGGCCAGCAGGCGGTGGTCAAAACTTTGAACACTGCATCTTTTGCTTTCTGAGGTCAGTTGCCCAGAGTGGAGGGGTGGGTGATGGAGATTCAGGGGATATTAGGAGAGACAGAAAACCCTCTCAGCAGCTGCCCAGCTGGGCCTCTCAACTGCAGAGGGCCACGAAACATCTAACACACTCCTTGGGGCTGTGGTCATGACTTCGGTGTCTTGCTGCCAGCAACTGTGTGACTTCTCCCCGTTCTCTTTGTGGCTAATTCAGGGTTTTTCTTCCCACCCAGCTTCTGCATAGTGCCTTTTCGCTGAGCATCTCCACTTGAGTGTCTTCTACCGTCAACACCTCTCTGAGTATCATTGGTCTCCAGAGCTTTGGGACCAGGCTTCTTGCAGACTATTGATCTGTGGCTCAGCATCCCATCCTGACCTAGCCTGCTGTGGCCTGGTGGAATGATCAATGGAATAAGCATAGTGACCTGTGTTGAGGGAATGATTCAGTAGGGTGGCATCACAAGCTCTGGGAGTCCTAGGATGGGCTCCCAATTGGGCAGCTCATCATTAAGGCACCACCTGGGGTCTCCAGGGTGATGGCAGGGGTAGTGTGGAAGGAAACTGAGCTGGGGTCAGAATCCCTTGGGAAGAACAGGATCTGCAGTTCAGAGAATCAGGAGATAGGACACAGGCTGAGGGAGAGATGGCTAGTTTCTGGGGCCTTTTCTCTGTTTGACCTCTACAGGGCCTAGTTGGGGCCTACAGGAGGAATTGAAGGGAGGGAGCCAGAGAGAGGTGAGGCCTTTAGAGTCAGAAAGCCTGACCAGGCTTAGGAGGGAGGGAGCATAAGAGTTACATATAATTGCTGATTCAATTTCTTTACTTCCCACTTTCTCCTTAATTCACTGTAGTATGGCTTCTTCCTCCATAATCTCTTAGAAAAGGTAAGGGCACAAAAAGTAAGGAAATGGAGATAGCTTTTTCAAGAAACTATTGTGATGGGAGGGGAGAGGTGACTGGGATACAGAGAGAGTTTTATTTATTTGTTTAATGAATTAGCAGAGACTTGTTTGTAGGCTGATGGGGGAAGCCAATAGGGAAAGGGATTAAAGGTGCAGGAGATTGTGGCTAACTCAGAGTGAGGCTCCTGGGGGAGATGAAAGGGAGTGGGCCTTGGAGCATGGAGGTATGGCCGTCACA
This sequence comes from Globicephala melas, assembly GCF_963455315.2. Lineage (NCBI taxonomy): Eukaryota > Metazoa > Chordata > Mammalia > Artiodactyla > Delphinidae > Globicephala > Globicephala melas. The sequence continues at coordinate 81,340,394 of NC_083319.1, read as the reverse complement.
AAGGGAAGAGGAGAGCAGACTCCCTGGAACAGGAGGGAAGGAGTTGAGGATGGCTATGCCTGCAGATGGGTGAAGAGGTAAAGGTGGGACATAAGAGAATTCGGAGTTCAGAAGGCTTTTAATCTCTTGAAGCAGGAGTCCAGCTCTGCTGCTGAGAGTAGAGCAAGGAGGCTGGTGAGATAGTTGTTGCAATTGGGAAAGATACCTAGGGAGGTACAGGAGGATGACCAGTCAGGGCTAAAAGCCCAGTTGAGGCTGATGATCATGAACTTGTAATATCAGTCAGGGTGTGTGCGCTCCAGCAGCACCCACGGGACAAGTGAAGACTCAGAGGAAGCACTGTTGCATTCTTCTACTAGATTAAGGTGGGCAGAAATGATGGAAGAATAGTGAGGAGACTAGCAAGAAAGTGTATGTGGTGAAGGCCCAAGGAATCCAAACTGAGTCAGGAAAGAAGTGAAGATAGACAGGGGTAGGGGTCAGTGGCCTAGACCCCATGAAAATGGGTGGGGTGGGGTGGGGTGAGGTGGAGTAGATGAGAGAACTGGGATAGGGTATCATAGCTGTACCAGTTTCTAGGGCTCCCATAACAAAGTACCACCAACTGGGTGGCTTAGAACAACAGAACTGTACTGTCAGTTTTGGAGACTAGAAGTCCAAAATCAAGGTGTCAGAGCCATTTCCCTCTGAAACCTGCAGGGGAATCTTTACTTGACTCTTCCTAGCTTCTGGTTTGCCAGCAGCCTTTGGCCTTTTTGGCTTTTGGTTGCATTACTCCAGTCATCCATCTTCACACTGTCTTCCCTTTGTGTCTGTTTCTGTGTCCAAATTTCTCCTTTTTATAAGGATGCTGGTCATATTGGATTAGGGCCCATCCCAATGACCTCGTTTTAACTTGCTTACCTCTATAAAGATCCTATTTTCAGATAAGGTTACATTCTGAGGTACTAGGGCTTAGGACTTCAATATACTTTTATGGAGGCACGCAATTCAACACAACGGTAGCTGAAGAATGAAATGGAGTCAGTGAATTTGAGAGTTTTACGAGCTGACAGGACTTGCTAGCGGGCATGAGAGTAGATAGTTGGGTGGCCTGGAGGGAAAGTCACTGAAGATGAGGTTGAGGAATTAAGAGGCTGGGGAGGACAGTATGTGGAGGAGGCAGGGAGCAGCCAGGATAGAATGTGCTGAGCATTCTCACTACCTGCCTTGGAGGTGGCACGTACAGCGAGTCCCCTTGAAGTGGGGCCTTCAGAACAATATGACAAGGAGTTATATACCTCCCATATGCAAACAGGCACCAAGTCCTGACAATTTTGCTTCCTAGGTCTCTCTCCATTCCCACAGCCTCTGCTGATTTGTGCCCATCATTGTCTTAAAACAGTCTCCTTGTTGGTCTCCCTGCTTCACTCCCCTCTGAGCTGTCCAAACCAAGCCAGTGGCTGTTGCCTTTGTTTAGAATGCCCTTCTGCCAGATACCTGCATGGCTGTCTCCCTCCCTCCTTTAAGTCTTTGCTCAAATGTCACCTCAATGAGGCCAACTTTGACCACTCCATTTAAAACTGCAGTCAAGTACTTCTGATATCCCTTACCCTGCTTGCTTTCTTTTCTTTTTTCTTTTCTTTTCTTTTCTTTTCTTTCTTTCTTTCTTTCTTTCTTTCTTTCTTTCTTTCTTTCTTTCTTTCTTTCTTTCTTTCTTCCTTCCTTTCCTTTCTTTCTTCCTTTCTTTCTTTCTTTCTTCCTTCCTTCCTTTCCTTTCTTTCTTCCTTTCTTTCCTTCTTTCTCTTTCTTTCTTTCAAATATAATTTACTTCTTTAATGTTTTTGTTTACTGTCTGTCTCCTCCTGATGAGAATGTAAATTCCAGATGGGCAGGAATCTTTGTTCTGTTCAGTGACATAACCTATGGATGTTGAACATTGCTTAGCACATAGTAGGTGCCCCATAAGTATTTAATAAGTGAATGAATATTGAGTCTCCAAGTGTGAGGCTAAGCCTCTGGGCCATACCCACATCTGTCATTCTTTTGTTCCCTTAGTCTCTCCATGCCCAGATTAGAAGACAAGATCCAAGTTCATTCATTGGATGGCCTTAAAGGATCCCCTTTATTGGTCACTTACATGCCACAGTCCATCTTCAGCTTGGTCCCCTTGGACTCTGGGCTCTGGCCACACTAACTCCTCACTCTTCCCACTTGCCATGAGATTTTTCTGCCTTCTGTCTGCTTAGAACTCATCAAGATTGTTCAGAGGATGCCAGTGGCACTCCGTCTTCAGGGCCTACCTCCTCACTCTCCTCTTGTTTGCCTGGAACTCTGGGATCAGGCCTGATGCTATAAGGCATCACCACTCCCAGGTGATGTCTGGCTGCACTTCTGAGTCTGTCCACAAGATGACAGCATTTGTGAAGAAATGGCCCATCCCTTCCCTTTGTAGGGTCTGTGCAGAGTCGGGACACAGGGTAGTAGTGGCTTGATATTTGGCCTTCAGTAGACTTAGTGACCTCTCAGTTATTCAACAAATAGCTAATTATCACCCATAATGTGACAAATATAGTCACTGGGCTCGGAAGCTCCAGCCCCATGAGGGCTATAAGCCATGTATATAGGTGATTTCATTATTGGTGCGGTAAGTATAGAAATTAGGGAAGCTCATTAGATTTCAGGAGTTCAGAATCCCTCGTCCAGTCCTTAGGGACAGGCAAATCTTCAAAGAGAAGGAGGTAATGCCTGTGTTGAATCTTGAATAAGAGCTTTGACTTCCCTGGCGGTACATTGGTTAAGACTCCGTGCTTCCAACGCAGGGGGCACCGGTTCCATACCCTGTTGGGGGAACTGAGATCCTGCATGCCGGCACGGACAAAAAAAAAAAAAGCTGGAAGAAAAGTGGAAAGGACATTCGGGGTGAAGGGCAGGCATGAGCTAAGGCACAGAGGTGAGAAGAGCTTAGAGATGATCACTGGAGCATGAAGTTCAAAGCGGGGAGTATGAGGAATGAGGCTCAGAGGAGGGTGGGGTGCTGGACTGGAAAGGCCTGAGTGCCCGGCCAAGGAGCTTGCACTTTTTCTTGAGAGTGATGGAGGTCTCTGAAGGCGATAAGGAGGGAGTGATGTGGGATATCAGATTGATGTTTCAGAGGGAGCTCTGGCTGCTACAGTGTGGAAAGTGGATTGGGGAAAAAGGGCAGGGAGAGCAGTGAGGAGGCTGCTGCAGGGATCCAGGGGGAGATGGTGAAGCCAAAATTATGGCTGGAGACGGCCCTGGAGAAGCCCCTCCCAGCCCACAAAAGCTTTCAAGGCTTGGCACTTTGAAAGGGTTCTTGGCCCTAGGCAGCCTCTCCCCTGCCATTTGAGCCACCTCAGCCCTTCTGTTCCTGAGACTCCTTTGGGCTCTATCCTAGCTCCTCTGGTTATTCTGGCTGGAACCAGGTCTCTGTCAGTTTCCACGTGGAGGCCGCAATGTCCTAGGTCCCTCTCAGTTGGTAGATCTGTAGCCGTCAGCTCAGCATACACGCCAGTCCCTCTGAGTGTTATCCCTTCATGCACCTTCTTCTTTGACTCCAGATGGGAGTGTGACTGAGGGGCCTCCTCCACCAGGGAGCCAGGGTGAGCACTGGTCACTTGCTGCCATGCCCCCTCCACCGGAGTTCATGTGCGCACATGTGAGTGTGTATGCAAGTGCATGCATGTGTACTGTCGGCAGGACTGATGCCGAGGGAAGGGCATCCCTAGAAAGCAGAGGGGCATCACCTGAGGAAAGGTCTGGAGGTAGGAAGTACAGGGGGAGTGTTTGGGGAGCAGGGGGGATGTTGTTAGCAGGGTCTGGCAGGGACGGGTCAGGGCCTGCGAGGTTGGGCCTGGAGCCATGACTGCATACTGCCAGAAGGGGGAGCCACAGCCAGGTTTTGAGCAGGGATTGAGAGTCACCTTCATTCAGTCTCATGAATATGCACGGACCTGTTGAATTATGCAGATAGAAAGGATGTAAATGTATGTGCAAATTTGGTGCTGCCCCCCCCCGTTGCTATGGAAACCAAAGAATAGCAAGTGGGGGGTCCAAACCCTAGGGAGACCAGGCTGGAGAGACTGGAGACCTGGAGACTCTACTCTGTCGCCTGCTTTCCCCATTCCTGCTGTTTTGATCTCATTTTCTGTCTCAGTCTGTCTCCCTTTGCCTTGCTCTCTCTCCATCTCTCTGCCTCTCTCGATATTTCTCTCTGTCTTCTCCACCTCTACTTCTCCCTCCTAACTGTTTTTCCTTTCTGTCTCCTAGTCTCTGAGTGTCTGTGTCTGTATATTGTTGACTCCATGTCACAGTTGCTCTGTGACTCAGACACTGCTTCTCTCTGACTCCATGTCTCTCCCTATCTTTGTCTCTGTGTCTTTAATTCCATAGCTCTCCCTCCTGCGTCTCCCTCTCTCTGTGTCTCTGACTCTCCCTCCTTCTGCGTCTCCCTCTCTCTGTGTCTCTGACTCTCCCTCCTTCTGCATCTCTCTCTCTCTGTGTCTCTGACTCACATCTGTATTTCTCTGCAGCTCTATTTTTGTGTCTGACTCTGTCTATTTCTTGGTCTCTCTCCCAGGTTCTCTCTCTCTTCTCTTTTGCTCTGTCTCTCTGAACCTCTTATCCCAATGCTTGTCTCCATCTGATGGGAAGGACAGGAAGCTGCACATCTGCCCTTGCCTGATGGGATGCTCCACCCCTGGCCCAGCTGCCCACATGTTCAAGGATTCCTAGGCGCTCTCCCCACATAAAATCCTGTTTTTGGTCTGGCCCTGTCACAGTGTTGCCACAGGATCCCCGTGACAGACCCAGGCTGACTGCCAGGACACCAGGGCTCCCAGCCTCTGCCTGCTGTGTGACCCTTACTTGTGTTTCTCCCTCTCTGGATCTGTAGCCACAGCTCTCTCTCCTTGAAGCTGGTGGGCACCTTGAGGCAATGATGTGCTGGGAATAGGGAATTGAGAGACAAGTCTTAGTGGTTCACTCATCTGGCCCTCTGCCCAAGGGCTGACTTGAGGGACCTGGTGGGGCCCCAGGTATGGGGGCGTCTGGGGCTAGTTGAGACCAATCCTGGCCCCCAGAGAAGACTCCTTGCTGAGCCACAGAGTCAAACAGCAGCTTGCCACAGCCTATCCATGCTCCTGCCTGCTGCAGCCTCAGCCATCCAGTTCCCTGTTTGGGGTCTTTTGTTTGCCTCTCCTTCATTTGGTTTATGTTTATAGAATACCTATTTCACAGGTGCCTTCTGCCTTCACAGATAAACAGTGATATAGAAGTGACATCTGGACTTTTTGTATCCCTGCCTTCCCAAGAAGGGGCTCTTTGGTCCAAGTGAGGAGCCTAGACTCTTCAACCCCCAGTTTCCTATCCCTGGTGGCCTCAGTTTGGGGGTGCAAGAGTCATGGATCAAGGTTAAGAGAGACAGAGACACGCCTCCATACAGGGTTTGGAATGGGGTATGGGAAGCTCAGAACAGGACTTGGGGTGAGGGAGGGCCAGAGTGTTTTGAGGGCAGGTAGACCACCCTATGTAGAGGTGGAGGGCTTCCCCTTTTGGTCCTGGGCTCTGGGCAGCTTGCCTTACCTCCAAGCAGGCTCTATATATGGCGGATCTGGCTTAGGCCCAAGTACAGGGGTGGCCAGAGCAGTCAGGGCAAGTCCCCCCTCCTCCAAGAGGCTGCCAGGCTGAGCCCCCAGCAATCCTGCCCCTCCAGAAAGGACACAGACACACTCTTCCCACTAACTGTGATTCACCCACGTTCAGGCCCGGGTGTGATCCCGCTGCCAGGAATTCCATGTGTGAATTAAAAACCTCCCCGGACACCCCACCCCACTCGACCTGGGCCAGTTGTGCCAACCCGGCTTGGAGCAGGGTCAAACAGAGTTGTCTGGGGGGCTGCAGGCAGAGCTGGACACGGGGAGAGGACAAGGGGTCAGGAGAAAGGTGGAGAGACAAAGACTGAGAGACAGAGAATGAGGTAGCTAGCTAGATGGAGCTAGCTGACAGAGGAGACACAGAGAAGGGATGGGGTGAAGTCAGAGCCGGAGGCAGCTCTAGTACCCACCAGCTGGTGCTTATCACTTGACTGGATTATCTCATTTCACTGAATCTTCACAACAGTCTTAGGCATTAGGCATGATTATGAAAAAAAAAAAAATGATTATGATCCCATTTCACTCCTGGGGTAATTGAGGCACAGAGACATTAAGTCACTTGCCTGAGGCCCCAAAGCCATTAAGTGGTGGAGTAAGTATTTGATCCCTTCAGTCCCTCTGAAGAGCCAAGGAGAGAGGCAGACCTAGTGACAGGTGGAGACAGATTCCCACAGCAGCACTCCCAGGGAATTTGGGAATCCTGGAATCATCAGGCAGCTGTGCAGGCCGAGGGCCTTCCCATCAGGCCAGCAAACATGCGGGCGGCTTCCTGTCCTTGTTGTCGGAGATAAGGACTGCGGCAGAGAGAGACATCAGAGCAGGGAGAGAGATGGAAGGGGAACTCCGGGCCACAGAACTTATAGGACCTTCCTTCTCCCTGCCACCCTGGGGTGCAGCCTGCCCTGCTCCTGCTTCACATCCAGCCCAGCCAACACCTGGTTCTGGTGGGGCCCAGGCTTGAAGACTCCTTCTTTCTTTCTCATGTCCTCGTGGAGCATGCTAGTTGAGAGGCACTTCTGCCCCACATCTCTACCTCTCTCTTTTCTTTCACTATTGAGAAATCCTTCCCATTGTCTTACTTCAGCCCCCTATGATAGCTTTTGCAATAAGAGATCAAGATTAGAATTTGGGGATGCTCTGATATGGGGGGTCAGCCTAGTATACACTGAGGTTGCCTGAGCACACAGGGGAGGTCCCCGAGGGCTGGCCTTGGTTGCCTTCTGGTTGGATGCCCTTTCTGGTTGGTATGGGGAAGAGGATCATCGGCCCAGCCCGTGGGGACCTAGAGGGCTGAGCTGTCAGCGGCAGGGAGGATCTGGCAAGAAAGAAATCAGGAGCTATCCCGGGGGAGCTGGGGAGTCAGCGTTATGGTTTCTAATGTCTTATCCCTGGTTTCAATTACCCCCAGGGTCTCCAGGGCTCCCTGACTTCTGTGGGCTTCCGAGCTCAAGAAGGCTCAGGACCCTTCTGGGAAGACCAGAAACCAGGGACTCCAGTATGGAAGTGTGGAGGCAGGGGAGCTTTTCCGTTCTCTTCTTCCCCTGCGCTTGGCTGAGAGGTGCCAGACCAAGTAGGGCTCCGGGACAGCAGGGAGGCTGGGGGAGGGGGGCCCACCCTCTGCTCGCAGGCCCCTGTGGAGGGGCTACCTCAGCCAGCTCCAGAGCACCAGCTTGGCCCCGCTGGCCGCATCCCACTCCTGGCTGCTAAAGCCCAGGGCTCTTTCTCAGCCTCACCAGACTCCTTTTTGGTCCCGTGACAACCCTGACTCCTGGCTCTCCCTCTGCTTCTGGGGCTAACCCTTTCCCTGCCCTCTCTGTCTTTTAATCATGCTTCCCAGGGTTTCAGCCTCAATTTTCTCCTCCCCTCCCCCTCGTCACTCCCTTTCCCTGCTGCCTGATCTATCTTGTCATCTTCCAGCACCCTCATAGTGCTCAGGTCAGTCTGAGATGCTGATGAATGTCCGTGCAACCAGCACGAGCCAGAGTAGAGGGCCCTGGGAGCTGTGGAAGAGAGACTGCACGCCTCCAGCCGCCCGCCCTCTCTCAACTTCTCTGCCCTCTCCATCCTCGCCCCTGCTGGCTGTCATCCCACAGACGCTTCAGCTGGCCATGTCAAGCCCCAATCCCCTCTCCAGCTCTGTGCCACTCATGCCAAAAACCTGGGAGTCCTCTGTGCTTTTGTACACAGTGTTCCCTCTGGGCCTGGCACACAGTAGGTGCTAATAAATGGCTGTTGAGCTGAATTTAACTCAATTTTCCCTCTTGAATTCCTCCGCTGCCTCTGTCTGTTTCCCTGGGGCTTGGTGTCTCTGGCATTCAGTCTCCAAATCTCTAATCTTTGTCTTCTGAATCACCACGGTTGAGTTTCTGGGGGGAAGTTTCTCCATTCTCCCTCTGCCCCAGGGAAGCACAGGGTATCCAGGAATGGAGCTGTGGGAGATGAAGTCTTGGGGCCACATGGCCCTCAGTCTGGTTTGGAAATCCCAGACTTCTGATCAGGGAGGCAGCTCTACAGCAGCAGGGATCAAGGTGTGCTGGCACTGGACAGGGACAATCCTTTAAAGACATGTGCTTCCCCCATGAAGAATGGGAGGTGAGGGAGAGCAGGGCTCACAGGAATAGGGAGAGAGAGGGAGGGAGGGAGGGACTTTGTGTTTCTGAGCAGGGAATTAGTTTCATGCAAATTTTTGCAACACAAGATGAAAAACTTCATCTGTGATTGTGTAAGTTTGTGTTCTTGCTCCCAGCTTCCGACACACAGAGCTGCTAACCCCTAGTTTCCCTGTCCTCCCCTGTCCCTCTCTCCCCAACACCTCTGGATCCTCTACCCCCTCCCTGACCATCTGCTTCTCTTTCCAGACAGCCCGGAACCTGGGATCACCTGGGGTGAGGGGCCTTGGGAGAGCCGACCCAGGACTGAGTGTCCAGGGGTCCTGTTCCCTGTGTATAGGGCAACATGGGGGTGCCTCCAGGGGCCATGGGAGCAGATGAAGAAGATGAATCTGAGTGCCCACCCTCTGTCCCCCAAAGCCCTGCACCATCTCTTCAGCCCCATGGCCCTGCCCCAATCAGGCTGGAGGTCTCTCTCCCACGGGTCACTGCAAACACCTCCTCCCCAGCTGTCCCACCTCTAGCCTTAGCCCTTCTCACCACCCTCTACCAGCAGACTCAACTTTCTCGCTAGAAGGCAAATCTCGTTCTGTTCCTCACCTACTTTATGCCTTTCCAGGCCTGTGTGACCTTGGCACCAAAGGCACTTCAGGATGTGGTCTCTGAGCCACTCAGGATGCCTCATCCTTCTGCCTTCTAGGTTTCTGCTTAAACCCTTACTGGATACCAAACCCTGTTTCCTATCCCTCGAGGCTGTGACCCATTCAGATAGGCTCCCTCTCCTGTATCCTGGGACTCTACTCCCCCAGGTTCTGCTTGCATCATTCATTCATTCACTCATTCAACATTTATTTAGAACTATTTCACATGGTAGGAGCGCCTGTTCTGTGCCAGACCCAGCTCTAGGTGCCTGGAGGTGGAGGCCACAGGGCTGCCCTCATGGAGCTCACAGGTGCCACGCAAGTAACTAGGTAGGTGAACATCACACAAACTGTTCTAAGGAAAAAGTATGGCACTCTGGGGGAGGGCAGAGGGGCTTAGTCTAGGCTTCTCTTAGGTGACATTTAGGCTGTCATCTCTTCCCTGATGGGCCTGTGGAGTCAGACACGGCACTGTCACATGGACAAACTAAATACTTACCTATTTTTTTTAGTATCCATCTTACCTGACTAGAATGTGAGTCTCATGAGGGCAGGAGATTTTTAAACTTTTTTTTTTTTAGGCAAAAAGTAAACAGTAAAACACACAAATCTTAAGGGCACAACTTAAATTTTGACATATGTATGTACACTCTTGGAAACCTCCCACTCCCCCAGCAAAGGTAACTGCAATTCCAGCTTCTATCACCATAAATGAGTTTTGCCTGTTCTTCAGCTTCATATAAATGAAATCATTCAATGCATACTCTTTTGTGTTTGGTTCTCTTTTTTTTTTCCTTGCTCAACATTCAGCTGGGAGCTTTATCCATTTTTGTTGTGTGTAGCTATAGCTGGTCCTTTTCCCTTGCTGTATCTATATCACAATCTATTCATTCATTTGGTTGTTTCCGGTTTGAGGTTATAATGAATAAAGCTACTAAGAACACTCTTGGTGAACATACACAATAATTTCTTTTGGGTATATATCTAGGAGAGGAATTGCTGGGTCATAGGCTATACATATGTTTAGCTTAGTAGATCCTGCTGAACAGTGTTCCAAAGCGGTTGTAACGACTTATACACCCACCAGCAGTGTGTGGAGTTTTAGTTGCTCCACATCCTTGAGAGGGAAGGGATTTTTGTCTGTTCGGTTCATTACTATATACCATCTCTTAGATCAATGCCTGGCGTATGCTAAGTGCTCAATACATATTTATTGACTGCCTTATGAATGGAGGAGCCATCAGCATTCCTGGGGTCCTGTTCTGGCTCTGGCACTAACTTGCTGTATGACTCTGGGAAGGTGACTCCCCCCTCTGAGCTGTTTGCCTGTCTGTAGCATAAGGGGAAGGACCCTGGGGGCTTTGCCTTCCAGCAAAGCACCAGCTGGGTGCTGTGAAAGCTGGACACCTGTTCATTCATTCACTCCACTTGTACTGACGAACATCCTTTTATATACCAGGGTGGTGAAGGTGTGATCTGTGACGTGCCACGGACAACCTCTTTCGAGTCAGTCAGCCAGGACCAGGGGTCACTGCCCATCTTATCCCCAGCTCATCCTCCTGGAGACCGCTCGTCCTCTCTCTGTCCAGCCCTGACCCCAGGGGGAGGGGCTCTGGACTGAGCCTGCAGATGGAAAATGTGATTAATAATCAAAAAAAACATCCAAGAGGAAGAGACCAGGAAAACAACTTGGGGAAGGCTCCTCGCCCAGGGGAGGGGGGCCATGTCCTGGGCTTTGGGACAGCTCCGGCTGCCCTCCCGCCACCCTTTCTGGGAAGCTGCCACAGGAGTGGTTGATTTTAGCCAAAAGTGAAAAAAAGCCACCCTAATTATTTATGAAAAAGATGCCCCCTCAATGTAAATTACACTTCCCCTGGGAGCTGCCCCCTACTCTGTTACTCACCTCTTAGTGGTACCCCTGCTTGGTCAGGCTGGGGGGCCCTGGAGACACTGGGCTGGGGCAGAGGAGGAATTTCAACATGAAATGTTTTGTTCATTAACAGAGAACATAGGGGGAAATTCCCTTTCTGCCTGGGCCTGGGCAGCCCAGGCAGATAAAAGCTATTGTGAAAAATTGAGTCTGGGCTGCAGAGTGGGGTGAGGGTTATGCTGGGGTGGGGGTGGGGGGTCACAGACAGTCTCTCCCCTTCTCTTAGACTCCTGACTTTCAGGAGCTTCCTGAGCCTTAATCCTTCCTCCTTTCAGGGATTTCATTCCCAATGTCTCAGGTTGCCCTCAAACTTCCTTCTTAGCAAAACAGGAGGAACTGGGGTTAGACTGGAGTTAGAACTTCCAACTAAGGAGGAAGGAAAGATATCAAAGAGAGGGAGGGGGGCCTTGGAACTATCCAGATAATTTAGAATTCTGAAAGAATATGTTGGGATCGGTAGGCAGCAAATCTGAGGGGGCCCAGAGCAGGAGTGAAAGCATCTCTATCTCTCAGTGGCTTTAGAGAACCCCAGGGAGGAAGAGGAGATGGCTCCAGAGAACTCCTGGAGTATTCAGCAATTCCAGGCTGACTACTTAGGCACCAACATTATGGCTTCAGCTCTCACCCATTCTCTACCTTTAGGGGATCTTTGCCCTTTTCTGGTGCCAGAGATTAGAGGGTTCGGGGCACACTCAGGTGGCGATACAGATGACAGGATTCCAGAAGGGGGTCTGCAGGGAGTGTTGTAAGTGGGGCCTAGATGCTGTCCCGGGATGTGTGTGAGTCGTCTCTGGGGGGCTGAGCTGGACCCTGAGTGTGTTGGGGGGGCGTGCTCTGGGTCCCCCTCCCTGGCTCAGCCTGGGGCTGTGTCGGATCAGGTTTCTCGGCGCCTGGAGCCTCTGCGAGGCCGAGCTGTTCCCGGGCCCCAGCCAAGCAGCCCCGGGGCGCTGGCACTGCATGAGGAAGCAGGAGGGGGTTGAGGGGGAGCGAGGAGGGGGGCTGTGAGGGCGTTTACGTAACCGCCTCCTGGAGCCCGCCCGGACTCGCCAAACCCCAGTGTGGGACTCCGTGTGATTGAGAGCGTGTGTGACTCTGCGTGTGTGCCTGTGTGACACGTGGTGTGACTGAGTACATGATTGTGTGGGTGACTGTGTCTATGTGTGGTATGGTGTATAAGTGCGTGATTCGGGGAGTCCCGCCCTTCTGAGACCTCTAACCCCCAGCCCCAAGCTGGGGTCCCTGACTCCCAGTGTGCCATAGTGAGGTTCAATATACAAGTTTGACTCTTTGAGGCCAGGTGTGTGACTTTACATAATGTGTGTCCGGCATTTTTTTTTAAATTTATTTTATATTTGGTTGCGTTGGGTCTTTGTTGCTGCCCGTGGGCTTTGCTCTAGTTGCGGCGAGCGGGGGCTACTCTTCATCGCAGTGCACGGGCTTCTCACTGCGGTGGTTTCTCTTGTTGCGGAGCACAGGCTCTAGGTGCACGGGCTTCAGTAGTTGTGGCCCGCAGGTGCAGTAGTTGTAGCTCGCGGACTCTAGAGCGCAGGCTCAGTAGTTGTGGCGCTCTGGCTTAGTTGCTCCGCGGCATGTGGGATCTTCCCGGACCAGGCAGGGCTCGAATCTGTGTCTCCTGCGTTCGCAGGTGGATTCTTAACCACTGCGCCACGAGGGAAGCCTATGCCTGGCATTTGTAGGTGAGATAGAGGCTCGTGTGAGTGTTTGTGATGCTGGGTAGCCAGGTATGTGCCTCACGGTGGACCTTTTTGATGGCATAGCAGGTTAGAAATAAACACCATTTCCCGAAGGAGTACTGGAAAAGGTAGGTGGGGTGGGGGCTCTCTTTCCTTGAGGACAGCAGGAATGGGGAAGGGTCCTTGCTACCCAAAGGCTTGGGATGGCACAGTTATCTTCTGGGGAAGGGGGATGGGAGGTGGTTCAAGTTAAGGTCACTTGCCAGGGTGGAGCCAAAAGTCTTTCATGGTGGGTGTAAAATTCCAGGAAGTTTTACAAAGTCAAGGTTCCAGGGAACCTCTCCCCTCTCCAATTTCCCAAGGCCTTCCAGAATTATCAAATCTGGGATAACCATCACTTGCAGGACACTAGGGCTCTGAACTGGGGGCGTTATTTCCCACTGCCCCTCATAGGAGAGGCAGATGGTGAAGATGGGGTAGGGCTGGGAGAGGGTGTCAGCGAATTGGGGTTTGGCTTAAGGATAGCGGTGCCATGAGACAGAGGGGGGCTGGTGCAGAGCTGGGGATACTGGGGATAGGGGCGCCTAATAAAGCTGGAGAGGAGACAGGGCCAGTTCTTGCAAGGCTTTGAAGAGCCGCCAACAAGGCTTGGCTTTGCCCCAGGGAAATGGGGTCCAGGAGGGTTCAACACGGAAGCTTAGAAAGCTCAGAAGCTCATGTGCAGATAAAGCATTGGAGCCAGCAGGAGCAGAAACCCACGAGTAATCTGTTGCCCCAGCTGAGATGCAAGGAGAATCGCTTTTGGACCAGGCGGTAGCGGAGGGAGGGAGAGGGGGGCCGCACCCCGGTTGCTCAGTAGGTGGGCGCTGCCTCTCTGTTGGAGCCGCAGCTTGAGAGAGAACGCGCGTCTCGCACCGCCCGCCAGGTGTCGCTGCGGCCCTGGGGAAGCGGGCGCGGCCGCCGGGTACTGAGCCGGGAGAAGCTAGAGATCGACCGACGCCGGGATCCGGTCCGACGTACGCCTCTGGTCCTGGCTAATCCTCTGACACACCGATTTATCCGGCTGCCAGACCCCGGTTGCCCCGCATGGACCCTGCCCCAGCACCCGCGGACTTGGGCACTGCCGTCGGCAGCCCAGGCGTCCCCAGGTGGAGAGGTGACGTTGGTCCGGGGCGGAACTCCCCACTGCTCTCAACCTGGCAGAAAGAGGCTGAGTCCAGGACACGGGGGTATCCGGAGGTCAAGTCACCCCACCCGCAGATCTCGACGCCCGTCGGCGCCTCGAGGGGAGGGGCCCCCCCGCCCCAGAACCCAACCTCTCCCAGGCCTAGTTTCGGCGCCGGGGGAGGGGTAATTCCGCCCCCCCCCCCAACACAGATTCTGTCGCACCGTCTCTATTCCTTCCTGGTGCCCACCACCTCGTCCCCGCCCGCGGCCTGGGTTCTTGGAAGCTCCGGGCCCGGGGAGACCAGATAAAGGACACCTACTGTGGGTGGGGGTGAGCTGGATCTCAGCTGGGCGCCACTATTTCTCTGTGTGTCCCTAAGCCCCAGCCGGCTCTCTCTGAGCCACAGCCCCGACTGACCCCTGCCGGTTGCACTGAGGGGATTCTGCGGCCACGGAAGTGAAAGTGAAAAGCCCGGGCAGTGGCGGGAAGAAGGTTTTTCCTCTGCAATGGGAGTCCCTGAGGCATTTGTTGGGAAAGGGCCCGGGCGCTCTGGGCAGCCTACTAGGGAAGGGTGTGAGGAAGCAGCGAGATACTTCCTTCCCCGCTCCCCGCCCCCAGGCCTTGCGCAGCTCCTGGGAGGGGCTAGGAGCAGGGATTATGGGTCAAAGGTCAGGTGAAAAATCCGTGGGGTGGGAATGGGGGCGGGTCACTCGTTCTCCGCCGCTGGCATTCTCCCTTTCTGTTGCGCTCTCCTGTGGCCTCAGAAGGAGTCAGGTTGTCTAACCTTAATCCCCCATGTAATAGCCAGACCGGAGGCGCGGGGGCCAGTGCAGTGAGCACACCCGCCCCTCAGAGGCCCAGGCTGCGAAGGGAAACTCGAGGGGTGAACCTCCAGCGCCAAACTCTGGCACTCGCGCTCCGGCACTGCAGGTCCAGCCATAAAGGGCGCACCCCCCCTAAGACCCGCATCCCATTGGCGGTCACTCCTCAGGCCGTGTGTCCAGGGGTGGGGGGTGGGGTGAAAAAGGAGAGGGTAATTGTGGCGTGTCACCGGAGACTTGGTGGGAGGCAAGGGCCTAGGTTCCCAGCCTGGTCCATGCTGGGTCATGCGAGCAAATAGCCTCCTCCCTTCAGCGCGAGGGGTGTAAGTGTCTGTGCCTGGGCGGGATGTGAGGTGGGGTCGTTGTTGGGGGGCGATAGGAAGAGGGGAGGCGCGGAGACCTATGGCCTACCCTGACCAAAGTGGGGCCTGGGGGCCCTGGCTCGCGCTCTTCTCACGGAGATGCCGGCCAGAGGACCCCGAGAGTTGGCCCGGGGTGTGCCAGGGTGTCGGTGCGAGGCAGTCAGGGCCTGAACGTGCGGGAGTGTGCGCAGCGGAGACCTGGCCAAGGCTGAGTGAGCGAGTGAGTGTGAATGAGCGACCCGGGGGGACTGGGTGTGCGCCCAGCGGCCCTGGGGGAGCCAGCGGAGTGGGTGTGGGTGTGTGTGCGTGCGCGTTTTTGAGACCCGCGGTCGGGGCTGCACATGAAGCGCGGGGACTACAGCAGTCTGGAAGGCGTTTCCGAGAGAGGGCGAATGCGAGGGGGCCAAGCGTGCCAGTGCGGGCGAGTGTGCCCGCGGTGGGGAGGGTGCGTGCCAGCACGAGGCGAATGGGAGCGGGGGCTCACAGGCCTACGCAGGATGAGTGTGCCCGCTCGAGCGGGCCGCGCGTGCCAGGCGCGGGAGCGTGCCAAGGCGGGGGCACGCGGGGGCCGTGGCCGGGAGGGGGTCGTGGCGCGCGGCCGCCGAGGCGCGGGGAGACCAGGCGGGAGGGGGAGGGGAGCGAGGGCGCGCGCGGCCGAGCGGGCGCCCGCGGTCACATGGGCGAGGGAAGGAGGGAGGGAGCGCGCGAGGGAGGGAGGAGGATGGGGGGGTTAAAGCCGCCGAGCGCCGGGGAGCCGGTGCAGAGCGGGCGGCGGCGGCGGCAGCGGACGCGGCGGCTCCAGCCGGCGCGGCGCGGGGCTCGGCGGCAGGATCTGGCAGCGGTGCTAGCTCCGCGCTCCCTGCGTCGCTCCCTACCGGGAGCGGTCGAAGGTCGAGGCGCGGAGCCCCGGCGGCCCGAGGGCGCGGTGAGTACCCAGCGCGGAGCGCGCGCGGCCGGACCCTCAAACCCTCCGGCTGACCTACAGACCCGCGGCCCTCGTGCGCGCGGGAAGAGGGAGGGGACGTGCATGGGCCCGAGACCGGGGGGGAGGGGACAGGAAAGTTCACGGGAAACTTTGCCCGTAAACTCGGGGGCGGGGGCGCAGGAGAAGCTGCCCCCCACGTCCGGGCGCGCCGGGGGTTGGGCGTGGTGGGAGTGGGGGGCGGACGATCGGCTGGCGGGAGGTGGCAGGGGCCAACTGCCCTAGCCTCCCTGTTCTCCCTCACCGCTCAGCACTGCGCGCAGGGTCTGGGAAAATTACGGAGCTGGGGGGTCGCAGTGACCCCCGCGCGCCCAGAGGCGGCTTCTTTCTCCAGCAGAAATCTGGACTTCAAAGCGCCCAGGGGTGTGAATGGACGGTTGCGCGTCTGCCAGTGTATGTATGTCCGTGTGAATCCGCTTGTGTGTGTGTGTGTGTGTCAGCGTGAGCCCGCCTGTGGTTTTCTCGTGAGTCCGCCTGGATGTATCTCCATTTAGTGGGTCTCCTCCAGTATCTCTTTGTAAGTGTTCCTGTGTTGTGTGTCCGTGTGGGTCCGCCTGTGGTGTATCCCCGTCTCTTTGTGAGTCCGCCGGTGTGTGTCTCCCACAGTGCGGCTCTACATGAGCCGGCCTGGGTATCCCTGTATTGCTCGGAGGAGTGTATCTCCCCGTGCGTGGGGGCTGGGCCGCGGGGAGGTCACCAGACGGACAGCTCTCCTACTCGCCTCCTCTTCTCTCCTCTCCCGAGCCTCTCCTCTAGCGCTCCCTAGACCCCCTCCCCCCCTTCAGTAGCTTCAGGCGGGTAGGACTATTTCACGCCTTGTTGAAAATTCAGGATTTTCTTTCTCTTTCCGTCTAGTCTCTCTCTTTGAGAAGCCTCTGTGTGTGTCTGTGTGTCTGGCAGCTTGTCTGCAACACTGGGTGTGTGTCTGCATGCCGCTGTAGGAGTGTGTCTGCAACACTAGTTGTGTTGCCTGTAATACTTGGTATATTTGTGTCTGTGTCGGTAGGGTATTCGTGTGGCTGTAATCACTGAAGTGGTGGGGGCATGAAATGCTGGGTGTGTTTGTGCATCTGTAACTGCTGTTTGTCCAGGGGGTCTGAAACACTGAGTGCATTTTTGTGTGTCTAACTCTGGGTGTGATGGTGTACCAATGTATGTATGGGGGTGGTGGGACTTGAACAATTGGATATTCCTACGGCTGTAGGGCTAGCCGGGGCTTGGCGGGTGGAGGGGGCTGTGTCTCAATAAACTGCGCATCCCTGCTCCACTGCCAAAACCCACACAAATCTTCTGGACTGGTTCTTAGGGCTCCTGGTCAGGATCAGTGACATGCAGCCAAAGTTCACACTCCATCACAGTTAATACTCCAACTGGGACCCTGAGCCTTATGTGAAAAGTAGGAATTTAAAGTTAACACTCAAGACTTCTAGGGGCTCTGGAATTCATCCTCAGCTTTCCTCTGGGACACTTAAACTCATATGGACGCGCACCAAGAATTACACCAGGACAATGGACTTGCACTCAGATTCACACTTATGTTCTTGTCATATCCAGTGATACACTTCAGTCCTGTAGTTTACACTCAGACTCACATTGGGACTCTAGGCTCACACTTTAGATTCACATTTCTGTCCTGAGGCTCATAGGCTAACATTGAGACCTAGAGCCCAGGCTCAGAACACACTGGAGTCCTAGGGCTCACAGTGGGACTCACACTAGGACCCTGGAGCTTTCTCAGATTCACGCATTCTGAGGCTCACACTCAGACTCACATGGAGAACCTGGGGCCCACATTTGAACTCAAGGACTCACGTAGGACACTGGGGATGATTCACTCATGCTCACATCAGTTCACCCTCAGATTCACACTAGGACATGCAAGATACTCACTTCCATCCTGGGATCACTTAGGGACCCAGACTTATAAAGGGACCCCAGCGCTCACACTCAGACTCACATGGGGAAACGTAGCTCACATTCAGAAAGCCGTGAAGACCAGGGGCTCACATTCACACGAACACTAAGTCTCTAATGCCTATACTGACTTGTTTGGGAATCCTGGGGTTCACAGACTCCTACTTCCGTCCTGGGGCTTACAGTCACATGCACACTGGGACCTACATTCACAGTCAAACGTATACTTGCCTCTTGGAGTTCACACTCAGATTGACATCCCTGTCAATTACATTAAACTTCCTTCCATCTTGGGGCTTGTGCTCAGACCCACACTAGGGACCTAGGGCTCACACTCAGACTCATGCTTGCACCTTGAGGCTTTCATATTCACATGAGAGCCCTGGGGTTCACACTTAGAATCACACACAGTTACCCTTCCATCTGGGGCTCACATTCAAACCCACATTAGGATTGTGTTCACACTCCCAGTGTAACTTAGAACTCACAGTTAAATACACCCATGCTAAGGTGTGTCTCAGGGAAGTTGGGGACAGGAACAAGATCTGTCCTCTCCAAAGGTGGGGAGGGGAGGAGATACATGTTTGGTCACATCTCTTACTTGGGTTGTGGGCTGATGGAGGGGGCGGTGGGAAACACTGACCCAGTTAAATTTTTCTGCCTTTTCTTCCAGAGGAGACTAGGCTCTCACAGCAGGAAGGTTGAGTGGCTTTTTTGGTACAGGGGTGACATGTACCCTTAGAGTTCCCCATGTACATGCACATCCCCCTTAAATAGTTTTGGGTACCCTTCCTGTGATAGAGAGGGTCAGGTATGGGGAAATGAGATTCATGTCCTCCCAAGACATCTCCCCCATCCCAATCATCCTTAGGTTGGGAGAGGTGTGAAGATTGACTTGGTGAGGGGTAGACCTCTGGCTCCTTTGACCTTTCCAGGTTGGTGAATCTCTGATTCTAAGGGAGATGGTAGCCCCAGATCTGTGGTGAGAAGGTGGCTGGAGGAGGAGACTGGACTGGAACCCACCCGCCTCTCTCTCCTCTGCCCTGGCTGGAAAGGGGTTGGACCAAGTTATGTTATATCTCACAGTGTCTCCTGGAATGCCTGAGTCCTTATCCTGTCTCCAGGGTATGCCCAGCGTTCTCCACTCTGCTTCTTCCCAAAAGAGCAATAGCCCTGGGGAGGGGGGGCAATTGAGTCAGGTTGCAACCAACCTTAGGCCTCCACCTGCCTTGGAGACACTGCCGGGGGCTTTATATACCTTCCCGCTGTGGAGGCCAGTGGGCGGGGCTGCTGAAGTACAGGAGCACCCCTTGGGAGCCAAGAAGTAGGGACCTGGCCCTCAGGCTCAGATGGCTAGGCTGTTAACTGCTCCTTGTCCCAGAGGGGGACACGTGCTCTCCAGCCCCCCTATGGGGGTGGTGCGCTCGAAGGCAAAGCACCCTGCTCTGCCCCTCCATGGCGAGCTGAAGTGTAAATGAATCGGAAACAGATGGAGCGTATTTTCTTTGAAATGCAGATGGTTGTGGGGGGGAACCCTGTGTGCCTGGTTGGGAGGGGGGGCGTCCCAGAGAACAAGGAGGCTAAGAAGAGAGAGCCGACCCCTCCTCCAGACCCGCTGTGGGGTTGGGGGGAGTGGTGGAGACCTCAGCTGTGTAAACTCCCGTGGCCCAGGGTGACCACACCCACCCCGGCTCCTGGCTTCCTGTGGGGAGGGGCTGGGGAGCCTAGTGGTCCCTGTGAGCTGAGAGCCCTGAGGTCGTCACCCCCCTTTACCTCTGCAGAGGGCAAAGAGAACCCCCAAAGCGTAGGGCATGCTGGGTTTGGGGTCACCAGAGCCAAGGAGTGGGAGGAAGAGCTGGGGCAGATGTGGGGAAGAGTTAGACCCTGCTGCTGCGGGGAACCAGCTCCCAGAAGCTGGGGCTGGAGCTACAGTGGAAGGAACTGAAGTTAGACTACGGTGGTGACTTCTGGGCAGTCCAAGGGCCCGTCCTGGGGTTTAGGAATGGACTGAAGCATCCTCAGTCCTGGAAGAAGTCAGCATGCCCCACCATACGCTACCTGTACTTCCTCTTCACAATACTCACCAAGGCTGCATAGTAATTGCCTGTGAACTCTGGGACCTAGGGACTGGGATCTGCTTTGCTTACCACCCACCCACCCTGCCCCTGTCACAGACCAGGGGCACAGTGGGAGGGCACTGCTGAGTAAATAATACATCTTTTTCTCTCCTGCCAGACTGAGTGTTGTTGGTGGGCAGGACCATGTCCCTAACTCCTGGCACAGGACCTGGCAGGGATTAGGTACTCAGGAAATGTTGAGGAATGAACATTGAGTGGGACAGACCATGGGGAGAGGGGACTCTCTGGGGTTTGTGTCTTGAGACCCAACAGCCTCTGTTGTATAACCCTGTTTGGCTCAAAGGACCCCTGAGTGATTTGCAGCTAGACTAAAGGAAGGACTTCCCTGCCTTCAGGGAAGGAGTGCAAAGGATAGGCAGCTTCTTCCTTGAAAAGGTCTGGACTAGGTGAGACTGGGGCAGGGCAATGACCCTGCTTCTGTGGCAGAGGTCAGAGGTCACCTCTGTCCTCTCCCCAGCTTCAGGATTTTTCAGAAGATGGGAAAGTCCTTTTCTCCCCACGTGGTTGTGAGCATGTCATGTCCCTTGCTCTCTCTAGGTCTGGGTTTCTTGGACTGTAGCTAAGGCAGTGGACCCCATGTCTGAGCCTTTGAGGCTGGGTTCCGAGTTTGTTTAGCTGCTGTGGGCACCACGGACTGTCTGTATTGGTTATTAATGTCTGTCTGAGAACACAGGGTTCGGATCCTAAAAATACCCTGTCCAGCCAGAGCCAGGGAGTTGCTGGTGTGGGTCAGTGTAGCAGTGGCTGCATCTTGATGGGATAGGCACAGAGGCACGAGAGACTGGGAGAGTGTGGGGAAACTGAGGCAGCATGGGCGAGAGTTGCACAGGAGACAGAGCCTTTGTTTTATCTGGAACAAAGGTTTATAAAATAGTGGTGCCACTTAGTCAAATGATGGCAACATTTAGGGTAAACTGTTACCCTGCACTGCAGAGAATTTCTTTCTCAGAGAGCCTGGAGGTACATCTGATATCAGACATAAAAATCGAGTAGTCAATAGTACTCTAATAGTCATTTCAAGTCCAGCTTCAGGATGTTCCAAAACAGTGTGTGGCAAAGAACAAAATCTTCCCCAAGTAGCCTTTTCTGAGCCACTGCCTCCATCCCTACCTCCTAGAGCTCTTCCTTGCAGCCCAAGACCCAATGAGGTTCTTCCACACCCTATTCTATAGGTCCCCACCTCACTTCTGACCCCCATGCCTCTGTGTAGCCCCTCTCCCCCAGGAGAAAGGAACTGCACAGTGGGCCCCAAAAGGTAAGAAGAGCCCCAGCCTCTGAGGGCAGATGTCACGTGACCCTGGCCCGTGAGCTGACCTTTCTGGGCCCCTCCGTGAAATCGCGAGATGAGGGGCTGGGCCCTGGCCCAGGCCCTGAGAGAAGGCGGTTTTGGCACCCATCCAGGTCCTTGACGTCAATGACTCTCCAAATAATGGAATCAATATTGGGGGGTGGGGGCCAGCGTGAACCAGGCCCCAGCGATTAGAAACAGATCAGCACAAACCCGCAGCTGATTCTGATAGAGCTGCCTTGGAGAGCTAGGGTGGGAGGCCTGGAAGGAGGTAGACCTGGGGGGGCTCAGGAATGGAGGCGGAGCCATGGCGTGTCCAAAGCGTGAGAGTACACAAGTGGGCAGAGACTTTGGGGCTGCCTGGGTTGGAATGATGGGGTGGGAAAAGGGGGGCTGTCCTGGTCCCTTCCTTCTTTGAGCCTGTGGGGTTCCAAGGCTGGGGAAGCTTTGTGAATGGAGACTTCTTTCAGCCAGTGAGTGATGAAGAGTGGGCAAGGGGAGTCCAGAGTTCATTTCTCTCTGTGTCCCCAGACCTGGGCCTCTAGGCCACATTAGGGGTTACAGGTTATACCCAGGGAAGGGGGGAGAGTTCTGAGTGAGACCTAAGGGAAATGACCTTTTGCTTGGGAGCATTGGGCATTAATCCAAGATAGAGAAATGGGTATTCTCCCTCAGGTTGGGAGTCTGGTCTCCTTCCCTAGCCCATGTCCTCTCAGCCCTGTAGAAGACAGCAGGTGAGGATGGAGGGGGCCATGGGGTCCACAGGGGGCTGGCCTGGTGGCAGCTGACAAAAAACAGGAAGAAGGGCTGGGGGAGTGGCTGTAATTACGGGGCATTTATTATTAATCAGATGAAATTGCTGGAAGCAGCTGGTGTAATGTGTGTAGCGATACAGACTCTGCATGCCCCCAACACAGGCACACTCGAATGCACACTTACACACGTACCACACACTGCCTGAGTCTTGTTTGTTTTCACAGTTTTCTTCTTGTGAAGGTGGGATGGTTCCATACGTGTCTGTATGTCTGTGTCTATCCTTCTGTGTTTTTTTCACGTCGGCCTGTATCCTCCTCTCCCTCTATTGTCTCCTTTTCCCACTGTCTCTGTCATTCCTTGGTCCCGTGTGTCTGTCTCTGTCTTCCTCTCTTTGGGCCTACCTATCTCTTGGTGTGTCTGTATCTGTTACCACCAGCCAGCCTGTCTCTAACACCTTGTTTTCGTTTCTGGCCATCTCTCCCTGTTTGGTGGTACCTCTGCCTCTCTGGGCAGGGTTGGATGACATGGAGTCCCTTTCTCATGGGTCTGTGTTTAGGCACTTGATCATGCCTTTGGCAGACACATCTGGGACCTGTTTTGGCGGGGAGAGGAGCAGTTGAACCCTGAGAGTCTCCCGGGGTCTTGTAGAAGCCGAGGGCTCTGTTAAGTAAGTGGAGTCCTAGAAGCAACAGTGACTTTCAGAACAGCCAGCTTTCTTACCAGCTACCAGTCATGTGACTTTGGGCAAGGCGCTTTTGTTCTCCGAGCCTCAGTTTTCTCATCTGCCAAAACTGTGTGTTAAGTCCTCAGCATGGTATCTGGCTCATCAAGGACCCCGAGCAAGTGTTAGCCGTTCCTATTATTATTGGGAAAGGCACTGTGCTGGTGGGAGAGAGATCTGCAGAGGCAAACTGGTATAGCAGAAGGGCTTTGGAGCTAGATCTGCACTCATATCTATGCTCTGGAACGGATCAGCTGTGTGGTCTTGGGCAAGTCAACCTCCCCGAATCTCAGTTTTTTCAGCTGTCAAATGGGAATAATAGTAGAACCTACCTCACGGAGAAGTCATGAAGATTAAATGAGGTCATGCATATAAAGTGCCTAACAGTTCCTGACACGTAACAGATGCTCAATAAATCGTAGTGGTGATGAGGAGAAAACAGTATGATGGTGGGTGTTTATGCCCTCCTGGGGGCCATGGGTCTCTGTATGAGTATGCATGGGAGAATGTGTGTGACATGGAGGTGCTTGTGTCTGTGAACTGGTTGTGTGGGGATTTTGGATTGTCTTTGGGTGTGTATCTATGTGTGGTGTCAGGCCACTGGCTTCTGGCCTACTTTTGTCCCTGTGGTTCAGAACCTAAGGTCTGCAAAGGGTGCTGCAGGGAGTCTGGACCACTCCCAACTTTTTCTCTTCTAGACACTTACCTGCTGCCTGCCTCAGTCTCTCCTTCTCACAGTGGGGTTGTGAGTGTGAAGTGAGCTCTGAGTTGGACTAAGTTCTCCTCTGTAGCCTCTGATTTGTGCCCTTTGCCCTTCTAGAATCCAGCCTTGTCACATCATCCCGCCCCCTTGGTTTTGGAAGTCTCAGGAAGAGTTTGGTCTGGAGGAGGAGGACGTTGATGTGCTCCGTGTGCGGCCAGCGGTGAAGAGGTATGTGCTGGGGACCCAGGGGAGGCGGGTCAGTTTCAGGGCATCTGGCAGGTGCATTGGGGCTGTAGGTCTGGGGATGTGAGTGAAGGAGGGCCTGAGATCTCTTCCTGCTCTCCCCTCCTCCTTCCTCCTGAGGCTTTTCATGACAGGCCAGTAAAGGGGAAGAGACTTACCCACAGTCACACAGGCAAGGGCAAAGCCAGGTCAGAAAATTGGGTTCTGCACTGAGGGAGCTGAATCTGGATGTGGGAGTATGTTTCGTCTCATTGTCAGGCTCCCTCTCTGCCCCCAAAGCATCTCTCTGGCTTGACAACAGGGAGCAGCTGGGCTTGGAGGAGGCAGGATAGAGGGTCAGAAAGCCCAGAATCTTCTGAGGCCAGCCTCGGAGGCTGGGCCTGACTCTCCCCGCCTTTCATTCCGGCCAGGCAAGGCCCCCGGATTGGCAGCCCCCAGGGTGGGGGTGTCCATGGGATCGAGGCGCGCTGGAGCGGAACGGAAGGGCCTATTGTCCGAAACCCGCCAGAGGCCCACAAAGGCCGGCCAGGCTTTTCATCTCAGCTCCCAAACAGACTGGCCATTTTCCTGGCCTGGGAGTTGGGGGGGTGGGGTGGGTTGCTGACCCTTCAGAACTAGGAATGGGGTGTTGTTGAGGGTGCGGGGGGGTATCCAGGCTGACAACATGGCCATAAAAGGGACAAAATGGAGCTGGGGTTCTGAAGAGGAGGAAGGGAGGCTCCAGAAGGCTGGAGAGAGTTAAGCTTCTGTCTCACTGTTCCCAGAAGACCTAGGGACTTGGAGTGGGGTATCTGACAGAAGTTCAGATTTACCCAGTATTAGGGAGCACACCTGGAAGGAGTGTGATGGCCGGTTGGGAAAGTGAGCTGCTCAGCTGTGAGGGCCATCATCCTCCCTCCGATTGGGGACATCTTAGGGAGTTGGAACTGGGACCAGAGAAGAGAAGGCTAGTGGTCAGGCAAGAGAATGGGCTCCCTGCAGCAGGAGGGACTGAGGCCAGACAGCAGGAAGGACTTTCTGCCAATGAACAGTAGCTCAGATGCCCTGACCCTGTCCCTGGGGATCCCAGAGGATCACAGAGAGCAGGGGAGCTGGAGAATACCCCTGGGGGCTAGGGCTGAGGCAGCTTCTGTGGGGGCAGACGAGGAGGCTGAGAGGGAGGACTTGGCAGTTCTGTCCACCCTCCCGCAGCAGCACCTCCAGCACCACTTTAAAGACAGCTTTTTAATTTAACAAAGTGGATGAAAAACTGTTTTTGGAAATAAAAGATATCTGCTGTCTCCCAGGCTAGCACTCAGCCCTTGCAGAGAACCTGTCTCTGGGTTTCTTCCTGCTGTCGGTGACTCCTTTCCTCTCTCTCTGTCTGTCTCTTTTGTTAGTTTGTTTGTTTCTACTCTTCAGCCCCCCCAGCTTCCCCTCGGCCTCACCATCACCCCCCCACCCCCCGGCCCCATTCAGCCTCCGTGGGAGTGTCATCCGCAGCCTCTTATTTCCGTGTCTCAGTATCTCCTTCTGTCTCTCCGCTCCCAGTCTCTCTCTTCCGGGGCTTGTCTCTCTCTCCTGATTCATCTCTGTCTCCCAGCCTGTCTCAATCTCTGTCTCCCTTCCCCCCCTTCTTTCTCCCCCAACCCCTGCTCTAAATGGGTCTATTTAAAACACCCGACGCTGCCAAGTCAGAAAAGCGTCTCCTGATAAAGCGCATTAGGCGGAGGGAGGGAGGAGGAGGGAGGAGGGAAGAGGGAGCGGCGGGCAGATGGATTGATCCAAGCCGGTAACCCCATTAATCAGGCATTGTGGATCCCCCTCCCTCCCCCAGCTTCAGCCCCTTCAGAGCTAAAAGCCGCTTAAATATTTATCACCCCTCCCCCATGGGGGCGAGGGGAGGGGTGTGTGGCCCTCGGCGTGAGTGTCCCCAGCTGCCTGGTCTCCCCCCATGTGCGTGTACACATGTGTGCATGTGCTTGTGCGTGCACACCTGACGGGCCCAGGGCCCAACTGTCGTCTTGCCCTCCCACCACTTGAGTGACCTGCTCCCCTGAGCAGCCTCTGGGGACCTTGGGGTTCTGGCCTGGCTCCTGCCCCTCCTGAAGAGTTGGGCATGCAGAGTAGAGACCCTGGGCTCCGTTGGGGGTCCTCATGCCCCCCAAAGTGCAGGACTGGGAGGCATTGCACTGTCATTCTCAGGAGGCAGGAAGGGGAGCTTCGGTTCAATGTCCAGATTCCCCCAAATTCCCAGTGCAAGAAGTCACCTGGGGAATAGAGTTGGGGACTCCACGTTTCTAGAGTGCACGAAGGTCCCTTGCAAGGCTGGTGGAGGTTCCCCCTTTATCCTCACAGGGCAGAACCTGGGGGTGGGATGGGGGCTTCCCATTACCCTCAGACATGCGGGAGGGCAACCTGGGCCTGGAGGGGGTCCGCATCAGCCCCAGAGAATAGAAAGGTGGCCGCTCTCTGGGGGTGATGTGGGTTGGAGCCCCCATGGCAGCAGAGGTCAGCCTTGAGTGAGACGGGCAGGGGTTTGTCCCAGTTGGCCCGAGACAACTTGGCCCTGGGCGGGGGAAGGGAGGCCGCGGCCGGCCCTGGGTGTGAGGAGGGGCCCCGGCCCGGAGCCGGGAGGGTCCCTTCCCCCTCCCCTCCCCCTGCATCGAGTGCCACATCTCCTCCTGACTCAGACAATTAGATTCAAAGGATGACCTCACTGCCTGCCGTCCCTCACTCGCTCCCTCCGCTAGCTCGGCTCGCTCGCTCGCCGCGCGCTCCTTCCTCCCCTCCTCCCGGCCCGCTCGCCGCCTCGCCCGCCCGCCCGCCCGCCGGGACTCTCGGGGGTGGGGGTAGGCGGGGGGGGGGGACACGCCTGCTCCCCGGGCCGCCCGGGCCCCAGCCCCGAACCCCAGGGGCCCGATGACCGCGGGCGGCCGGGCGCACCCGCGGAGCGCCGGAGGCACCGACTGGGCGCCTGCACGGGGACCCAGGTCAGTGGCCGCGCAGCCGCAGGGCCGGAGAACTTGTCACCCCCGCTCCCGCGGCAGAGACGCCCCCGCCCGCGCCGCCCGCCAGCCCGCCTCGCCGCTTCCCGCTCCTTTCTCGGCCCCCGCCCCCCGCGGCTGCTCGGCCCTCCCTCTGCCAAGCTGTCTCTCTTCTCTTCTCTTTCTCCCCCCCCAGCCCCCCTCCTCTGCAGCCGGTGGGAGGGGCTGGGACTTCCTGAGGTCCCAGGGATGGGGCCGGGGCCCAGTGGCTGCAACTGGACCAGGCCTCTGAGCGAGGAGGGGGCTCTGGCTGTGTGCATTGGCCTGGGGGAGGGGACCAGCACCTGGGTGGGAAGGGGGCTACTGAGAGAGAGGCCCAGGGTGTGGGGGACATCTAGACAGAGGGCATGAGCTCCTGATAGCTTTCTTTTCTCCCATCCTGTGGGCCTCTCGCCTGGCTTCATTTGTCCCCACCTCCTAGCTAACTTCAGTCCCCGCGGCCTGGCTTCATTTGGCCCCCACAGCCTACGTTCTTTTGGGCCCTGTCGCCTAGTTTCCGCAGACCTTGCTGCCTGATTTCTTTTGTGCCCACGGCCTGCTTTTCCTAAGTCCCCATCACCTGGCTTTATGGGGTCGCCCTGCCTGGTTCCCTTAGGTTCTGCTGCCCGGTGTTTGCTCCCCCGCCTGGCTTCCATGGAGCCCTCTCAGACTCACTTTAGGATGGGGCATCAGGGCTCAAGCTACACCTGGAGTGGCAAGTGGTGAGGATGTCAACAGCATTGCCAATTGTTCTCCAGTTGGGGCCCTGCCAGCACAGCCTGGATTCCTTTCTGCCTGGACAGCGACACAGCGTCCTCTCTTGTGATGGGAGGTGGGGCTGCAGGGTCCAAGGACACTTTAGGATTCTTGTCCTCAGTGGTTTGTCAGAGGAGCACTGGCTTGGCCAGTGCTGTCCCCATCTCTCTTTGGGGTCTGACAGTGATGACAGGGCTTTGGCAGGGGCTGGGGGTTGAGGTCGAGGCCTCATCTCCTTCCCCTTGCCTCCCTTCCTGCAGCCAGGCCTGACATTCAGGTGCCCTATAGACAGTTGTAGGCACAGAGAGGTTTTGAAGAGGCCTGGGGTCACTCAGCAGGTGGCTAGGCTGAGAGCTGCTGCTTCTCCTCATCCTGGAGAAGAGGGGGTGAGGAGGTGAGGCAGGAGGGCCCTGGGGGCAGGCTGGTTTCTGGGGTTTGCTGGCTCCTGCTGCCACCAGTGCCATCATCTCTTCACCCGGGGGCTCCCTCACCCCTCTGCTCTGGCCAGGATCTCCCCTCATTCCCAAATACTGGCAAAAGCAGGGTTAGGAGAGGAAGGAGCCGAGTAGGGAATAGTCTGTTTCCTCGATTTTCAGGAACTTTCCCTTCCTGCTTTAGGCCACCCTGAGCTTTATCCTGTCTTCCCCCAGGCACAGGCCAGGCAACCCGAGGTCCCAGCATGGAGTGTGTATCTATTTCCCACTGCCGAGTGTAGGGGTGTGAGGGCTGAGGGTGCCGGGGGGTGGGGGGGGCGCTCTGCGTTTCTGGAGGTGCTCTGTTATCTGTGTGGAAGGGTGAGTGTTCTGAGTGTGTGCTGGTATCCATATGTGAGAGCAGGACTGTTTTGATTGAGTGCGTGTGAGAGAGTCTGTTGTGTGTGACTGTGACTGTGATTCGTGTGTGCGCGCATACCAGCATGTGCGAGGCTGTGGCAGCGGGTGTCCACGTGGGAGGCCGTGATGAGTGGCTGTGATGGGAGACTCCAAGTGCCTGTGTCAGCGAGAGGCTGCCTGGGTGTGTCTGTGAAGCTCTGGTTGTGTGTGGTGGAGGTGGGGGACTTTGGGAGGCTCTGCCAGTGGTAGTGAGAGCCCGAGTGTGCGTCCCATCTTGGGGTAAAGTGAGCACTGGGTGTCACGCACCCCGAATCGCGGGTGTGTGTGTGAGCATGTGTGCGCGCATACTCATGCCTGTGTTTACCCATCAGGAACAGATTGCTCTGGCTTCCCCACTGTGCGGAGGGGAGGAAGGGGGAGGAAGGACGGCTTGCTTTTGCCCAGCAGACCAGAAGCTTCCTCAGAAGTAGTGTGTGCAGTGTGCGTGCATGTTGGGGGGGCAGGGAGAGCAGCGCACGTGAAGACAGTTGACATTTCTGTTCCCCTGCTCACCTCTGGCTCTGTCGGAAAGACCATCTTCAGTTCTTTTCGTTACACATCAATGCTTCACATGCACTGCCCACCCCCACCCCCCCTTTGTGTGTGTGTGTGTTCGTGTGCGCACGTGTGCACGCGTGCACGTGTACACACAAGCTTGCAAAGCATCAACCTCTGTGTCTATATTCGAGGGTGTGTCTGCACCATAGCAGTGATGGGGCCAGGGGTGGGGTGTAGTGGGAGATGCTGAGGCAAATAGGTCTTTGTCCCAGCCCCCAAGTCTGGAAAGCTATTCTGTCCATCCTTCTGTCTCCATGGAGGGCTCAGCAGCCTCCTTCCTGCCCCTGCCTCATCTGCTGCGAGCCCACTCCCCTGTTGGCAGAGGGAGGTCTCAGTCAACCCTGTTGCTCTGCCCATCCCCTGCCTTTCATGGAGTTCTTCCAGCTGTCTAACCTCCTGCTGCAGCATCTGTCCCTCCAAGAAGGCCAGCCCCCAAGCCCTCACTCCCCCTAGACTTAACCCGACTGGTGTGTGGGCCTTTTCTGGATAGAGGGATCCTCCTGATTCTTCTAGAAGCCACAAGGGATTCTGGACTGGGGTTAGGGGATGAGGGATTTGGAGCTTGTACCTCAGGTGCTGTGAAGCTATCCAGAGCCCATGTGCCCAAAGGGAGGATATGAACTTATCTGCCCCTTCCTGCTTCCCATTTGAGAGGCAGGGGGCTGGATCAGATGACTTTTGAGGGAGAAAGCCCAGACCTTTTGCACCGAGAGGGCTGCTTAAGTCCAGGCCTGCATATGTGAGCATATACAAGCCGGTGCCCAGGTCATCAGGCAGCATGCAGGGCCCCGAGTGGGGCTCCACATGTGCGCACGGCTGGTGGGATTCAGACACCCATCTCCCCAGGACACCTCCCAGCTGCCCAGCCAGGCCCGTCATATGGGAGGCCCGCAACACGCCCGCACACACGTGCAGCAGGGCACGCACATGCTGATCTCAGGGTCCCCACGGTGCAAGAGGCTGGGGGGTGGGGGGTTTGAGCGCTCAGAGTCCGGGCTGCTGCCAAAATCCATCGGAATCTTGTCCCCCCCCAGGCCCCCATCTCCGGCTGTGGAGGTCACAACAGCAGGTGCGGATACCCCCCCCAACTCACTCACATTGGGCCGCCTCCTTTTCCACAGCCTCAGCCAGAGGCTGGAGCTGGGGGACCGCTCCCCCTGCCTCCCTCCTGGCCCCCCTCCCGCTGGTGCTCAGCTTCTCCTGCCCCCTTCTGCGGGGGAGGGGGGGCATATGTTTGGGTGGGGTCCTTTCCCCTGAGCATGGGGGCTTGCTCCCGGAGCGGGTGGGGATGGGTAGCCCAGG
This sequence comes from Globicephala melas, assembly GCF_963455315.2. Classification (NCBI taxonomy): domain Eukaryota; kingdom Metazoa; phylum Chordata; class Mammalia; order Artiodactyla; family Delphinidae; genus Globicephala; species Globicephala melas. The sequence goes on along the minus strand of NC_083319.1, from coordinate 81,310,277 downwards.
AGGAGATACGGCTTGAGTCCTAAACCCAGGCATGGCTTCTGGGTCCTGTGCCACTTAGGGTGGGGGCACTGAGAGCTGAGAGGAGGGCCAGGTCTGGATTCAGAGAGAAAGGAGGAAGAGACAGGGGGAGACACCGTGGGGAGTAGGAGGCTGCCCCATGGCCAGCCGGCCCCAGCCCAGGAGCTGGCCCCTGACCCAGGCCCGCCCCCTCCCCCATGGGGGGCCTGCTGGGCCAGCTGCCAGGGGCCAGGCCTCCATCCTTGGCCTCCGCCCCACCCCCAGCCTCTGGACCGCTCAGGCCTCTGCCCCCCCCACCGCCCACGCTGTCCAGGCTGCCTAGGCCTGGTGGGATCTGGGGGCCTCCTGGCCTCAGCCCCTCCTCCCCATCCTGGAGCTTCCCGCCCGCCCAGACTGTCTCTCCCAGCCGCCCCCTCAGCCAGCACTGTTCCTCCCTGTCCACCATGTCCTTGTCCCTGTCTCTGCCCCTGCCCTGTCTTTCATTTTCCTTCTCTGTCTCCAAGTGTAGGTGTCTGTCTTCCCCCATCCTAATTCCTCTGCAGGTCTGAGGCCCCTAGAGTTTCCTAGGCCTTTGAATCAGCGGGTCGTCCTGCCCTGGGTTCTTGCCTCATTCCCAGGATGCATCTTCTAGGGCTGTGGTAGGGAGAGAAGAAGGGGATGAGGCCCCAACACAGAGTGCCTTTTCCCTTACCCTGGGGGATCCTGGAGTCTGGGGTTGCCAAGGGAGACTGGAAGCTATGGAGATGTCACCTTGGCCCCTGCTGTGGGCCAGATGCCCTCCCTCAGAGGGATGCTTCTGACCTCACCCCAGCCCCAGGCCGAGGGGGGTGGGGTCCAGGCCAGTGACCTTCATTGGATCTCAGTTTCTCGGAGGTACCACGTGGGGCCTCCCCATTCATTCATTGTCCAGGCCAGATTGAACCTACCTGACCCTCAACACACCCACACCAACCAGCACCCTGAAGCCCGAAGCTCAGAACACGCTATTGCACGTCGACACACACACAGTCAGAGCTGGGCCCCAGGCAGTGGTGCCCAGAACCCCCAGTCCCATCCTGGATGTGGCAGGGGTTCCCCAGGGTTGGGCTGAATAACTTAATGCGGGGGTGAATAGAGGCTTTCCCAGACTCACACTTCCCTTTCTTAGGTTTTGCCTTCAGCTGGGCAGGGGCTGAGGGTTGAGGTGCAGGGCACCTGAGCTCCTGCTGGGGCTGGCAAAAGGGGTCTTGGGCCCTGGATCCTAAGCCAGAAACTGGGTAGTTGAGGTCCTTGATCTGGAACACATCACTGTGTCAGTGTCCCTGCTGGCGACTGTCAGCCTCCGTGGTGTCAGCGTTACTGAGGGCTGGTGTTACTCTGCGTGACTGTCCGTCTTACTGAGTCTGCCAACATCCCTGTGTCACTGTGGATGTCACTGTCATTGTTAGCCTATGTGACTGTCAGTCTCAGTGCATCTTTGATTCTGAGGTTACTGTCATTGTGACTGTGTCAGTGTCAACAGGTGTCATTGCCTTGTTTGTTGATGTCATTGTGTGTGGCTGTCACTCACTGCATCATTGTCACTGTGGTGACTGTCATTATCCCTGTGTGTCATTGTCAACTGTGCAACTGTGTAATTTTCACTGGGTGGTGTTGTCAGTGTGTAATGTCTTTGTGTCATGGTGGAACAGTGACAGTAAGTTGGGGGCCCAGGGTTGTCTCTTGATGTGTCACGTGTGTGTGTGTATGTGTGTGGCAACACTGTGGGGTTCTGTGTCAGGAGAGGTGCTGGGCTTCTGTTTACAAGGAATTTGGGCTGCTGGGCACTTGCTAGTGGGGTGCCCTCTGTTCCCTCCTCATTTCTGGGTCTGGGGCTGGCGGCCAGGCTGGGCCTCTGGAAGGGTCTGCAAGGAGCCTGGGCCAGTTTGCATAGCCCTCATCTGGGGCTTTATGGGATTTAGGCTCCAGATCTATCCCAGAGCCATGGGGTGTGGACTTGGAACGTTCCTGGGAAAGATGCTCTTTGCCCTGGGATGGGTGGCCTGAGGTGAGCCAGGGTAGGGCAGAGGTGTAGCTTGGATGCCTCTGGCCTCAGCTTCCCTACCAGGGAATGGGTCCAGCGGGGACTTGGAGGGAAGAGGGAAGTGAAATTGGCCTGGGGCCCCCTGGACCTGCAGGTGGGATGGGATGGGGGTTTTGTCCGCCCTTATGCCCTGGGGGCTGGGCTCCTGGATTCATGGGCAGAAGCCCTCCCGCCCCCAGGAAGCCCTGCTCTTGTCTCAGATCAACCAGCACTGCTGCACTGATGGCATCCTCTCCTCACACTGCAGGAGGTGGGTGGGCTTGGAGAGATGCTCTAGGTGGGCACAGAGACCCTGTTGGGGTCTCTGTCACTCTCTCTGGGTCTGTCTCTCCCTCTGTCCTTGAATCTCTGCCCATCTCCTATGCTCCCTGTCTCTCTTCCTGTGCCTCTTCTTCCATTTCTCCCTGTCTTGTTCTTTTCTTGTCCCTCAGGGTCTCTGCTCACTGCTTTCCCTCTCTCCTTGCCTCTCTGTTCCCCCTTCCCTGGGTCTCTCCCTTTTCTGGGTGTCCCCAACCGTGCAGCATCTGTCGTGGTACCCCATCCCCCCTCTCTGCAGCGCTTGCTCTCAGCAGCGCCCGTCTCCCATGGCTGCAGCCCCGTTGGCCCAGGGCCCGGCCCTTACAGTAACTCATCGGGCTGATGGAGGCGACTTTGATGAAGAAGCCTCCCCTCCCCCTGTGAGGACCCGGGTGTGTGTGTGTGTGTGTGTGTGTGTGTGTGTGTTTGCTTGTATGCCTTACACTCATGCCAGGCCATCTCCTCACCCACATGGCCCTCCCAACTGGGACCAGGAAGGAGCAGGGAGCAGAGGACCACCCTGTCCCTCTACTCCCATTCTGTGATCTAACCTCTGTCCACTCTGCCTGGTTCCTCTCCCATGTGGTGGGCAGTGGGCTGGCTCTGAGGAGACGGCATGGGTGGACGGCAGAGAGGGTCGGGGAGGGTCTGAGGGCGCCCTGCAGGGGTTGAGCTGGGGAACCACATAGGCCTCCAGCCTCCTATCTCCCTTTCTCCAGCCCCAGCTCTGAGTTTGGCACTGGTTCATCCTGGGTTCGTTTGCTCTGAGTTTAGCACTGGTTCATCCTGGGTTCGGTTGCTCTGAGTTTAGCAGTGGTTCATCCTGGGTTCGTTTGCTCTGAGTTTGGCACTGGTTCATCCTGGGTTCATTTGCTCTGAGTTTAGCACTGGTTCATTCTGGGTTCCTTTCTTCGCCCCACCACTTGCTGACTGTGACTTTGGCCATTGTCTTACCCTCCTAGGCCTGAGGAGTAGCTAAAGATGGGGGAGTGGCAGAGGGTCAGGAGCTAGGCCAGGTGGTAGCAAAGGCCTCAGGGGTCACAGATGTGGGAGGGGTAGCCGAGGCCAGTTGGGGCCTAGAGAGATGAGCTGTGCCAGGGAGGGGCAGCCAGAGCTCCTGCGGCTGTAGCTGGAGGAGCACCAGGTGCAGAGGGGAGGGCTCGCCTGGTGAGGGGCGAGTGTAGCAGTGGGTAGGCAGGAGCCCTTCCCATAAAGGAGGCCCTGGAAGTCAGATTTCTCTCCGGCTCCCCCACCCACCACTCCAGGCTGACGGCCACACTCGTCTCCCCTGCTGTAGCTCTGTCTGCAGTGTCTCTGGCTGTTTGTCTGGCAGTGTGTCCGACTGTGTGCCTGCATGCCCCTGGCAGTGTTTTGAGTGGTATGGCTACTTCCTGACTGAGCATCTGACTGTGTCTCTGGCTCTCTCAGTGGCAGTTTTCCTGGGTGTATGCCTGTTTGTGTCTATCAGTTCCTCTGGTATTTCTCTGCCTGTGTGTCAGGCAGTTTCTCTGGCATGGTTTCTGACAGTGTCTCTGGCTCTCCGGCTCTGTTGCTGATGGTTTCTCTGCCTGTGCTGCTTACTCTTTCTCTGATATGTCTGCCTGCGTCTGGCCGAGTCTTTCACAGGGTTTCTTGCGGGCCCTTTGGCTGTGTGTTGGCCGTGTTTCTGGCCGGTTATCTGGTTTGTCTACCTGTTTCTCTGGCTTTGTCTGATCGTGCCCGACACAGTCTCTCCAGTCTGTGTGTGGGCTCTTTTCCTGGGGCTCTGTCTCTTGTTTTGGGCAGTGTCTCTGGCTAGTGTCTTTGCTGTGTGTCTGGCTGTACCTCTGGTAGTGGCCGTGGTTGAGTGTCTGGCAGTGTCCCTCTCTGGATCTCTGCTTCTGTCTTGCTGACAGTCCCCCTCTCTCCTCAGACTGGGGCAGGAGAATCAGGTTTGGAACCTTTCCTGCAGGAAATAGTTATTTCCCTGCCCTCAGGTATGGGCATGTGCTGGGGTGGAGTGGGGTGAGGGCAGCTGGACCCATCCCAGGAAGCAGGACAGCAGGTAGGGGGGCCACTGGATCCATCCTGGCTTCTGGGAACATGTCCTGAGTGTGCTTTGTGTTCCCACATGGGAGCGTGTAGACACTGATGCGTATCTGCTGGGCTGGGGCTCCCAGGCTCCTGGGCTGAAGGACGGGCTGTGGTCCCTGACAGGGAAAACCCCTCATCCTTCTCATGATCCTTAGTGTCCACTAAAGCAAAAGCCACATCTGACCTGGTCACAATGTACCACTGCCCTGGTACCCCGCTGCTCTGTGAACTTCCCAGAGCCCAGTGGGGCAAGACTCACCCGGGGATGGGGGTGGGTAGGGGGAACATGGCAGGGGCAGATCCGAGGGGCTCTCTCCCCAGGAGCGTGGCAGGCGGCCTTTTCTTCAAGGCAATTTGGAGAAGTGTAGACCTCCAATCAAGTTAGAACATCACCCTTTCAGTTTGTGATGTTTATAGCTAATTAGCTAACCTTACCAGTGAAGTTATTTTTTTCCTAGAAAAATGGCCCTAGCATTACCAGTGATCTGTAACCCATCCTGCCTCCAGCGGCTGTAATGAACAACAAACCATTGTAGGTTGCCTTCTACCATCTTCGCAGACCTCTGCCTACAGATGCCAATAATGTTTTCTGTTGCTTGAAGAGGATCCTGAGCCCCATTAAGAAGGGCATTTGGGGGCTTCCCTGGTGGCGCAGTGGTTGAGAGTCCGCCTGCCGATGCAGGGGACGCGGGTTCGTGCCCCGGTCCGGGAAGATCCCACGTGCCGCGGAGCGGCTGGGCCCGTGAGCCATGGCCGCTGAGCCTGCGCGTCCGGAGCCCGTGCTCCGCAACGGGAGAGGCCACAGCAGTGAGAGGCCCGCATACAGCAAAAAAAAAAAAAAAAAAAAGAAGGGCATTTGGGGTCACGGTGCCCTGGCCCTGGGGCTGGGGTTTCCCAGTCTTGCCTGAGAGGAGTGGGGCCCCAGGAGGCTCCTGCCTCGGCTGATGCTGCCCCTTTCCCCGCCGCCCACTCTTTCCCAACAGATGGCTGTTCCTGTCCCGTGGGCCTGTTGTGCCGTCCTTGCTGCTGCTGCTGCCGTGGTCTACGCCCAGAGACACAGTCCACAGGGTGAGTGCTGGGTGGGGGAGCTCCCTGCTGACCCCCTCTGGGAACTGAGCGTGAACCCTCCCCAGCATAGCTGTACTCACCCACCCCAGAGCCACGTGCTGCCGTAGGCTGGCATCGTCACACGTGAACATGAGTCATGTGACACTGATATACGGGGTGACCCACTGACGTCGTCCCGTAAACACAGTCCCCCAGTCACTCCTGGGCGGTCTCATGCTGATGGTATCTCTGGCTTGAGATGATCTGTCCCTCTGCCCACTAGCACTGATACAAGGTACAGGTGGGTGGGATGGGAGTTGGGGGCAGCTAGGGGTAGGGCCCTGTACGGTATCTGGTGAAATGGGGTCCCCTCGGATTTATGGGGGTGCAGTGGGAGGCACTGAGACAGTGGGTAAGAATATTTCTCCTTATCCCAGAAGGAATACAGGGACGGAGGTGGTAGACTGAGAACAAGGTGTGGGGATGGGCAGGGTGACGAGTGGGAGAGGGCTGGCACATCGAGGAAGGGGCCCAGTCAGTGAGCTGGGTTGGCTGGAGGGGGCAGGGATCGCTCAGGCTGCGCCACTGGCAGCCTCCTGCCCTTCCCCTACCACCTGTCCAGTGAGTACTGAGTCCTCACACTCCACGGGGCAAGGAGCTGCACCCCTGCTGGGAAACTTTACCACTAGCCCTTCTGCGTCTGAGGCAGCACCTCAGACAGCCACGTCAGTACGAGGTCTGACCTCGAAATTCCTTGAACGAGGGAGGCTCCAAGTGTAGGGAGCTTCCCCCTTGGTTGTGTCCTGCCCCCCACCTCAGTTGGCTCAGGTAGAGGCAGAGAAGGTGGGGGCATCTCTGGGGCCCAGGCGCAGAACAGACCCTAATGGCTGAGCTCCATGACCCTCAAGGCTGTGGGTTCAAGGAGGGCAGTAGGTCGAGGCTCCTGTGGCCTCTTCCTCATGAGCCCAGCACCGAGGCCCAGAGAGAGCCTGGCCTGCCCCAGGGCTGCTCCGCAGTGGGCAGGGACTGAAGGGACCACCAGGCCAGCCCATCGACCCCCACCTGCAGTCGGCCTGCCTGGGGCTTCTGTGCTGACCAGACCAGCCTAGGCCCGCCAGCGGTCTTTCGCGTTGGCCTCGCCCCTGCCCTGTGTGTGGGCGTAGGCAGCATCTCTGAGAGTGTGAGACTGTCCTTGTGCGTTAGACTGTGTTCTTGTGTGAGCGAGACTGTCCCTGTTTGGGTGTGTTTCTCTGTGTAGTTATATCCTTGTGGGCTGTGCCCTGTGTGTGACATAGTTGATGTGTGACCGTGGCCTTTGTGGGGTTGTGTCCTTGTGGTTTAGACTGTACCCCATGTGTGAAAGTTTGTTAGTTTCTCTTTGTTTCTGTCTCTTCGTGTGTTCGTGTCCCTGTTAAACTGTCTCTCTGTGTGTGAGACCATGTCCCCATGTGACAGTGCCCTTCCTGTGCATGCACATGACCTTTTATCAGGTGTTACCGTCCCTGAAGTGGGACAGTGTCCCTGCGTAGCTGTGACCTTGTGGATGGTTGTCTTGGGTGTGCTTTTTCTTCTTTGTGGTGACTGTCTTCATCCTGTGTGTGGTGATGTGAAGTTGCTTAGGACGCCTGGGGGGACTGTTTCCGGCGTGTGGTCCCCATGTGAGCCCATGTGCACAGGTGTGAGGGAGCTGTCAGCTCTATCCCTGTGTGTTTTCGATGTCCATGACCTCATCCTGTCTCTGTCTCTTATCCTGGCTTCTAACAACCTTTTCACAGCTGATTCCTTTGGAGCATTTGTCACCGCGTCAGGGCCAAGAACCCCATCCTCCCCCTGCTGCTTGATTTAATTTCTGAAATGGACAGCACATCAGTAGGGGCACCCACGGGGTGGGAAGAAAGCTGTCCAGAGACAAAGGATTAAATCACTGCCATCTTTGGAGCTGTTGCATGGCTGTGTGTATTGTAGCAGTTGTGGCACTGTGTGATTGTCATGTCACATTACCCCCTCTGCCTCTGCGTTGTGGCCTGTAGTTGTCATCTGTCATTGTGTTGTCATTTTTTCATTCCAGCCCTGCCCTTACATGGTTGGTTTGTCACTGTTGTCAGGTTGTGTTTCCGTTTCCTTTGTGAGGCAGACAGGGTTCCCCACGTGTTACCCCACTGCCATTGCATTCGTTGTGCTGTTGGGTTGGTTTCCTCATCTTGCGGCTTGTACCTGCCCCCCAGTATTAAAGGCCCATACTGGGGCCGTGTTAGTTCTGAGCTGCTGTTGGTCAGTGTCGATGTGTTGCTGCTGGGACCGTGTTGGCCACGCCCCCTCCATGGCGGTCAGTTTTCAGCCTCCTCCTCAGGCCGCTGGATGCAGTCTCTCTGCTGGGGCGGGGGTGGGGGGGGGCGGGCGGTGTGTGTGCAGAGAGAGGGGCTTGGCGTGTTTCCTGGAAGCTCCAGGTTTTTGGGAGGGAGGCTGGAGGGGGGCTCCGTGGCTAGGGCTGGTGGACTGGGGGGGCTCTATGGCTTGAGCCGTGGACACTGGGCCTCTGGTCAGAGGGAGGCCCCCAGTCAGTCTCTGGTCCAGCCTCACAGCTGTGGCCTCCAAGGCCCCCTGGCCACCACCCTTCCGCCTGTTCATCCTCTGTTCGGCTGGTCCCAGGCCCCACAGACGAGTGGTCAGGTCTGGCTGGGTTTCCTGCTTCCCTCTCCTTTGACAGGGACAGAGAGGCTCAGAGAGGGGTGAGACAGAGACAGGCAGCGGGGGAGAGAGCTGGAGATACAGAGAGATCCCCGGCCCAGGGAGGGTGACCGAGGCAGCAAACAGGGACAGATGTTTCAGCACAGAGAAAAGCAGAACTGGGGAGGGGTCTATAAAGGAGGGAAGGGGGCGGCGGCATGGGGCCGGGGGCGGGGTGGGGTGGGGTATCCCTACCCCCTGCAGTCCTGGTGGTGTTAACAAGTCTAATTAAGAGGCCACTGGCCCAACTTAATTGGCTCGTTAACAGGAATTGCCTCTGAAAATCCCCCAGCTAGGCAGGGTGGCTCTCTGGAGGGGAAATGTGAAGGAGTGTTAACAAGGCATATGGCTGCCACCACCACCCCGCCCCCCTCCCCCTCGCTCTGCCCCTCCCACCCTCACTCCACAGATCTGGCTGGGACCAGGGAAGCATCTGTCCTTCCAGGCTTGGGGGGCAGGATGACGAGGGTAGGTTCGCATCTCCTGGTGCCCACTTCTCTGGGGCTGTCTGTAGAACCGGTGCCTTAGACTTCCTCTGTCCCACTCGCCCCCCCCACCTAGCGCTGCCTCTCGACAGGTGCTCCCTCCGGCCCTTCCACTCCAGTCTCCTGGGCTCTGTCCATCACGCCTGGGTTGCCGAGGCCGGGGCTGGGGTTTGCTTTTGCCTCTGACAGGCCCCTCCTGGGGGCAAGAGAGGAATGGTCAGAGAGCTCCCTCAGTCCCAGCACTCCCCGACCCACACCCTGAGCAGTTCCTGCCTCATGATGATGTTGACAGCTGCTAGGAGTTCCCTAGGGCTCCTGTCCGGGACCCTGCCCATTCTCCCTTCTCCTGCTGCTGCCCCAGCCCTGTGTGGTTGGGAGCGGGGGACTTGTCAGGGACTCAGAGTCAGGGAGAGGGAGAGAGGCAGGACAGAAAGACGAGGATGGGGAAGATGAAGAGATGGGAAGAGACAGAGGGAGGAGTTCAGGAGAGGGGCCCCTCAGCCCCAGCTTGCCTGGGTAGCAGATGTCAGTGACTGGAGCTGGGCCTGTTGGTGGCAAGACGTTGGGGTCATGGGGGTCAGGAAAACTTTTAAAAGGACCTGGGGACTGGAGGTGAACTGGGTCTTCTCTCCCAGCATGCTACACAAACTCTCTACACATACACACACACACACAGTCCCCAGACGTGCACACACACGTACGAATTTGGAGGCACTCACATGCCTGTACCCTTGTACGGCCGCACAGGAATTTTGCATACCCCTCATCTCCCCAGGACACTCACACCGTGAGACTCATAGCGTCTCGGCCTGGACTCCTCACTTTCGCACATTCACGGGCTCTCATCCGTGCACGTTTGCCTGGGGGTCCTGGGCGGGGCTGTGACCTGTGGCTTTTGCCTTGTGCCCTCCCCGGCCCCCACAGAGACACCCCACGTGCAGTACGAACGCCTGGGCTCAGACGTGACTCTGCCGTGTGGGACGGCGAACTGGGATGCAGCTGTGACGTGGCGGGTGAATGGGACAGACCTGGCCCCTGACCTGCTCAACGGCTCTCAGCTCGTGCTCCGTGGCCTGGAACTGGGCCACAGCGGCCTCTACGCCTGCTTCCACCGCGACTCCTGGCACCTGCGCCACCAAGTCCTCCTAAATGTGGGCTGTAAGTGTTACTCCCAGCACCCCTCATTTGACCTCCCACTTCACTCAAGGGCATTGTCCACGAGGCCCAGACCCTTGGCCCGGTTCAAAGCCCCTTCCTGGTGGTAGTGGTGGAGGCCCTGACCCTTGCCCTCTGATCCTATTTGAGCCTGCTCTTCTGACCTCTGAGCCCAGTCTCACCCCGAGTGCGGACCCCTGGCATTTTGCACTTGTATCCACCCCCACTGGAGATCTTTGAGATCCTAAAATCCTGTTCCCTATGACAAGATGGGCACAGGAGGGCTGGCAGGCATGGCCCACCTGGGGCCTGGTGGGGAAGAATCCTAGAGTCACAGCTCCGAGCTGGAGTGGCCTCACTCCACTGTGTCCTCTCACAGGGTCTGGCCCTGAGGACCTTAGGGAAGAAAATGGGGTATACGGTTATGCAGGTAGAGGTGTGGCACTCTGGGAAGCTCCAGGGAAGAAGGAGGGCTTCCTGGAGTGTGAAGCACATGGAGACTTGGAAGATTTGGAAGAAACACTGAAAAAGTTCTTTCTGGCAGAGAGCTGAGTGTGACCATAGGTTTCAGAGGCTGGGAGGGCATGAAAAGGCCACTTGGGTTGGTATAAATGGCAGAAGGTTGCTGAAGGAGGGGACGGGGCAGATCATGATCCTAGAAGCTGGGGAGTGACACGATCAGAGTCATGTTAAAAGGTCCCTCTGTCTGTGCTGAGGGGAGGCAGGTGGATGGGCAAAGGCAGGGCCAGGAAGGAGGCTGTTGCTGGGATGCGGGAGAGATGAGGGGGACCTAGGACCGGGGCATAGAGTTGGGGAAGTTGAGAGGGGGTGATTGGACCTCCAGGAGTTGGTGATGGATTGGAGGTAGGGAGGACAGGAGAATAGAAAGGGGGAGGAGTCAAGACAGCTGGTGGTACCAGTCGCTGCAACAGAGACAAGGTGGAAGGGTCAGCTGGAGGAGGAGATGGCGTGTTCCGTTTACACGGTGTCTCAGTTTTGGTTTCCCTAGAATCAGGTGAGAGTTTGCATACAGGTGGTCTATTTGGCAGGTGACAGAAACATCACAAGGGAATGGGAAAGTGATAGAAAAGGAAGTTAAGCTAGCCATTAAAGGGGGAGTTATCTAGCCACTGCTTCTGGGCAACTGGCGCTTAACCCGCTGGGGGAGCCCTGGGAGCCGAGGCAGAATGTGTGCCTCAGAGTTCTCCTGCCTGGGGAGTGCGGGGCCTCAGATGCTTATACACTAAGGGGTCGGGGTGGGGCTGCTTTAATTCCCCAGCACTTTTGGCCTGATGCCCTGACAGGCAATGCAGGTTTTGGTGGCCAAAGAAAGCTCTGAGGCAAATAACTGCAGAAGCGGTCAGCGGGTACGGGTGAGGGATCTGCGGCACCACCATCTGCTGTAGACATGTTGGGTTGTGGTCCCCGGGGGACAGCCGGGAGTTGATGGCTGGTAGCCAGTGAATCTAAGGGTCTGGGACTCGGGGAGAGAGGCCTGTGCTGGAGATGGGAATTTGGGGGGGGGTTGTCAGCATTAACTCTCTGGGAGGGGGTGAGATGGCCAAGGGTGAGATTGTGGGGTAAGGAGAGAAGAGGACCCAGAACCCAGCCCTGAAGACCATCACTGTAAAAGGGGTTGATGGAAGAAACGAGCCACAAAAAGAGATGAAAGATCACAAGGAGCCAGCAGGAAGGTAGAAGGAAGAGCAGGTGAGTGTGATTCCGAGGAGGCATTTGCAGAATCGGGACGGTGAGGTTATCAGTGTTGCTGGCGGTCGTCTGGGCAGGCCTCTGGAGCTCAGCCAGGGGCACCAACTGACAGAGTAAATACTCTGAAAATAGTTTCTTTTCTTCTTGAGCCAAGGATTCAAGCTTCTCCGGCCTCATCCCACTTGGGTGATGCACCCCACTGTCTGAAGATGGTTTCTTTACTCCTGGGAGATACTGAGGGGAGGAGATGCTTGAGGGACCTGGGAGCAGGCCCTTTCCCCACTATCAGGAGACTGGTGTGGACAACCGTGGGAAATGTTAGGCTGAAGTGTTGCTCGGGGTCCGCCACAACACTGACCCGTCAGTGGGGCTAGAGGAGAGGTACACGTATGTTTTGGTAGGGATGTTCCTTTCCCCACAGAAAAGCTTTTTTATGTGTTTAAACTGGAGAGATGGCAGTCATCACGAAACGCCTTAGTTGCAAACCGAGGGTGGAGTGACCCCTGTCGGCCAGCTTGAGATATGCAGGATCAGCCCACCAGAGTCCTCCCTGGCCCACCACAGGGTGTGTTAGAAGTGAACCACGCAGCCTAGCCCTGGGCCCTTACATGGGGAAAAGGCCATATATTGAGTGGCATGCAAGGAGTATGAGGCCAACTTGGTACAAGTCACCCATACCCTTGTCTTCTCAGTTCGAGTCCCAGAAGTCCTCAGGATGGACAAGGCTGGATGTGATGGCTGGGCCTTGGTGGCTCTGGGCCCCCATTCCTGATGACTCGATTTTCTTTGAGAGGTCATTGGAAGGGGATTGGGTCTAGATGTAATGCCTGCAGCCATACCCACAGCTGCCCTTTGTGACCAGAGCCCAGACCTTTTTTTTAATAAGTTTTTAAATTAATTAATTAATTTATTTATTTATTTATTTTTGGCTGTGTTGGGTCTTCGCAGCAAGCAGGGGCCACTCTTCATCACGGTGCACGGGCCTCTTACTATCGCGGCCTCTCTTAGTTGCGGAGCACAGGCTCCAGACGCACAGGCTCAGTAGTTGAGGCTCACGGGCCTAACTGCTCCACGGCATGTGGGATCTACCCAGACCAGGGCTTGAACCCATGTCCTTTGCATCGGCAGGCAGATTCTCAACCACTGCGCCACCAGGGAAGCCCCAGACCTTTTATATATAGTGCTGACCACTCCCCAGGCCCTGCCTGTCAGAGGAGAGCTGGCCATGAGTTGGCTGTAGCATTAGTTACAGATACTTATCTCTCATTGCCTTGTTTCCTTCTAAAGAGTTGGTCAGAGGAACAGGGGACATTAACCATGATTGTTTCAGTCACTTTATATTAGTAACAAGAGACTGGGTTTGGCAACACTCAATATCAAATTATCCTTCTCGCCAGTGCTCAGAGAACAGGACAGAGCTACCCCTGATTTGTGGGCCATTCAAACTAAAAATTATTCAGTATTTATCCTAAACATGTAAGATTTTCATGTCTCTATTTCCAAGGGAACCTGATCATAAAAATATTCCGTTGGAAGTCCCCTTAACCAGGCTGATCCCTGAACTGCTTCCTCCTGACCCACCTTCCTGCCCTCAGGCAGATGGTCACAACCAGCAAGGAGGCCCCTACCCGGGGTGATGAAAGGATCTCCCACATTAGGAAACAGGATCGCAAGGTTCCTTTTAGTAGCATCCTTTTGTTTCCTTAGACACTGCTAATTCCATGTCATTCTGATTTTAAGCTGAAATAAATCAGAGATTAAGTGACTAATTTTAAATAGACAGTTCTTTGTCCAGTTTTAAAATATTTGTATTTGATGGGTCAGGACAGGAACTCCCGAACCCCTGGTTCAGCATCGCTTCCTCCTCAGCTCTGTTTGGTGGGGAAGGAGAGAGCAGCCTGTGGTTGAAGAAGAAATTGGAGAGAAAAGACGGGTAGAAGGCGGGCATTTAGGAGTCCAGAAGTTGGGGTGCCTTGAGGGATGTCACGAGATAAGGTTAGCACAGGCCGTGGGCCTTGAATGCCAGGCAGGAGGAGGAGTGTGGGTGCGGCCCGGGGAGGGCTGGAGCTGCAAGGGTCACCCCACCCCGCCTGGCCTGATCTGGCCTGGCCAGGGGTGTGGGCAGCCTGCCCCTCCTCCTCTCTGAGCCGGCGGGCAGGTCTCGTGCATGCCGGGGGCTCCAGCCCAGGCGGGCTGGCGAGATGAGAGGAAAAACATGCGGTTTGGTGGGCTGGACATGGAAAAACAAGCCAGTTAGGAAAACAAACAAATCCTGGGCCAGCGGGGGTATACGCACGCATGCACACGCACACACAGCCCCATGTGGGACTCAGGGACACCCTGCCACGGGCTGATGCTGTCACTTGGGCATCTCAGGAGCCCCCATGGGGGCAACTCAGGAAGTCTGGGCATCCAGGAGCATGCCTGTATGTGATATCATGACACGTATGCGTATGGGCTTTTGCTCACACACAGCCTCTAACACGCTCTCACACGGTGTTCAGCTCATACGTGTGCACACGCTTGGAATTCTGGGCACCTTCCCACACCCACCATTTGAAAAATGCATTCAGACCTAAGTTCCGTCTCATACTCAGGGTCTCAGGTTTGTAGTCCTGCTGTCACTGTTTCACACACAACAGCGCATTTACACGCATTTGCACGGAGGACCTCAGCCACACAGCCTCACACGTGTAGGCAATCCCTAAGTCACACAGCCTCACCCCGAGCCCCACACAAATGCAGTCACCCGGCCACGCACAGCCAATCGCAGTGACGCTGCTGCGGAGTCCCAGTTACACACAGGAAGCCTCTCGGAGTTACGCACACAGCCTCACAATGGCCGTCTCTTACAAACAGCTTCTCCCCTGACTTGCAGCGCGCTCCCAGCAGGCCTCCTCACTGCATACTGTCCCACAGCCTCACACTTGGTCTCTCTCAGCACCCCCACCTCCGCCCACCCGGCCGCTCAGCTGGGCTCCAGCTGCAGCAAGTCACTCCTTTTCTTCCTTTTCTTTGTTTTTCTTTCCTCCTTTTCCCTCTGAGAAACCTGGTCCCTGTCAGGAAACCCAAGCCCTTCCCTACTCAGGGCCCAGGGCCAGGCAAGAGTAGCCAGATGACAGACAAAGCCCTGCCTGCCCTCCCCCCCGCCCCCCATGACCTGCCCAGTCAGAGAGGGGAACTGGTTTTGGGGGGGATGTCTGAGGGGAGACGGGTCCGAGGGGAGAGAGGACGGTCAGAGGGAAATGGAGGAAACCAGCCAGTGGGGAGGCTGGGCGGGGGCGGGGGCCTGCGGGTCCAGTGCCATGGCCCGCTCTGCCCTCCGAAGAGTCCCAGGTGGCAGGGAGCTGACTCTGCAGGCTTCAGTCCCCCCCCCCCCCGCCCCCCGCCCAGTGCCCTTCTCCTTTGAAGCTGGGGGTAAGGGAGGGTGGTGGTAGGAGGGGGCAGTGGAGGCTTCTCAGCCAACCTTGGAATGTCCTTTCCTCCTGGGGTGGCTGCCAACTCCGGCCTGGCCCACAGGCCCCCACGAGGCGCTTCCTGTGTCCTTGCCCCCCCCCCCACCATGCCTCTGTGTCCCTGGGCAGATAGGCACGGCGTACGTGAGGCGCGCAGAATGAACATGGAAGAGACACAAGATGGACGTGGGGCCAGGAAGGCTTCCCGGGGGAGGCAGGCGGCAGCGGGCAGAAAGCAGGCTGCCCCTCGTGCAGGCTCAGCTGGCCTCCAGCTCTCCCTTGCAGGCCAGGGGCTGGAGCCACCTCTGCCCACAGCGTAGCCCACGCCACCTGCCACATACAAGCTCCCCTCATGCCTCTCTGACGCCTTCATCTCTCCTGCTGCAAAGCCAGATTGGGCCCTGGGGGTTCGGCCCCAATACATACATACTTCACATATACTGGACGTGTACATGCAGTCACACACAGCCATTCACAATCCCGTGCACACTGGATGGAAGCCCACGGCTCCCCAAGTATCACCACGGCCACTCAGCAAGCGTGGACATGCACTCCCCCTCACCGTCCCTGGCTTATTGAGCTGCCCCCCTCCCATTTCCTGTCCACCTGTCAGGCAGAGGGCGGGGTGGGGGGGCACAGGAGGGAGGTGTCAGTGTCCCTGGAGCCGTGGACGGACATGCCTTGCCTGGGTCAGATCACAGAAGCTGCCTCCTTCCAGGAACCTGAGCCGGCTGTCCTCATGCCTTACCGAATGCCCGAGGGTGGGACAGCTGGTCTAAGTGCTCACAGCAGCAAAAAGAGTGGTAAGACAGCAGAGAGAACTTCCCAAGTATGTGTGTGTGGTCGTGTTGGTGGGTATCCCCGTCCTGGTGTTTAGTACCAGCTCTGGCTTGCTGTGTGACCACAGGTAGGTTCCCATCCCTCTCTGGCCCTCCGCGTTCCCCAGAGTAAAGGCAGGTGCTGACCACATAAAGGGCTGCTTTTTTCTTTTTTAAAATAAATTTATTTATTTATTTATATTTGGCTGTGTTGGGTCTTCGTTGATGCGCTCGGGCTTTCTCTAGTTGTGGCGAGTGGGGGCTACTCTTTGTTGCAGTGCACGGGCTTCTCACTGCAGTGGCTGCTCTTGTTGCGGAGCGCCGGCTCTAGGGTCATGGGCTTCAGTATTTGTGGCACACGGGCTCAGTAGTTGTGGCTCGCAGGTTCTAGAGTGCAGGCTCAGTTGTGGCGCACGGGCTTAGTTGCTCCGCTGCATGTGCGATCTTCCCGGACCAGGGCTCAAACCCATGTCCCCTGCATTGGCAGGTGGATTCTTAACCACTGCATCACCAAGGAAGTTTCCTAAAGGGCTTCCTTAGGGGTCTGTGATGGAGAAGCTGGGGGCTGGGGCTGGGGTGAGGTACACACCAAGGGAACAGCAGCTTCCTCTCTGCACACACATGCAGTCACACATAGACATGTGCTCTGAGAGCCACACACATAGACATTCCTACATACGTACCCACATTCCATCACACGTCACTCATTCACGTCACACACAGACACATATGTGACATGTATGCATATGAACAGCCGCCCAGTGCTGTCGTTCATGTGGAGCCACCAGGCCTGTCCTCGTGTTTCTCATTCTCTCCCGAGGGGAAGCCTGGGATGTCTCTTCTCCAGGGAGTGCACCCTGATCACCCCACCAACCAGAGGACCCGGTCAAGAACCCCCCTTGGCCTCTGTTGCACAATCTTCCTCTGGAAATGGACGCAGTGTGGCAGGAGATTTGGGGCTGGGGCCGATTCCCCCAGACATCACCTCCATCCTGTGATCGATGAGCTGAGGCCTGCAGCCCCCTGCTCCCCACGTTCCCGCCTCCATTGAGCAGGTGGGGGGGCTCTCTCCATACAGCCCTTGTTTTCCTTTAATTAAACATCTGGCTCTCTGTGGCCTGGGAAGCCTCAGACCCTCGCTGACAGCACTCTCCCCCCGCCATCTCTGGCATTGCTGATGGGTTGAAGGGGGAGAGCTGGGGTTCTGGGGCCCACCTGTCCCCACACTAACGCAGGGGACTGGGGGCTCCAAGAATGTCCTGACTGTGCTGTCCTCACCCCCAGTGCCGCCGCGGGAGCCCGTACTCAGCTGCCGCTCCAACACTTATCCCAAGGGCTTCTACTGCAGCTGGCATCTGCCCTCTCCCACCTACATCCCCAACACCTTCAATGTGACTGTGCTGTGAGTAGATGCACCTGTGACCTGGTTCCGACCCTGACCTCTGACCTCTCCCCCGGCCCCCCACCATGCCCTCAGTCCAGACCCTAGCCCAGCCTTGGGCTTGACCTTCCCCCAGCCTCTGCCCTACCCGACCTTGACGTTGGTAACGGTGCCTGGGCTTCATCCCTCCCCAGGCATGGCTCCAAGATTATGGTCTGTGAGAAGGACCCGGCCCTCAAGAACCGCTGCCACATCCGCTACATGCACCTGTTCTCCACCGTCAAGTACAAGGTCTCGATAAGTGTCAGCAACGCTCTGGGCCACAACACCACAGCTATCACCTTCGATGAGTTCACCATTGGTGCGTGGGGAGGGGGCGGGTCCCCGCTGCATGCTCCAGTGGGAGTAAGTGGATGTTTGCCAACGTGTATATGAGCATTGGTGGGGGTGTCCACATTGTGTGCCCAGGTATATGTGGAACGTATAATGTGTACACATGTGCGTGGCATGCATATACCCGTGAACATCTGAGTGGATGTCCTTCACCTGCCGGGGCCAAGAGACCTCTCCAGCGGCTCTTCCCATCGTCTCTCTGGCTCCCAGAGCATGCAGGAGGGGGAGGGGGGCAGGCTGGGCCAGACCCCTGTGCAGCTGCAGCCTCCACTCCCCCCCCCCCACGTTAATGGCTTCCTTACGGCCTGTGATGAACGAGGTGTCAGAACAGGAGACAGGACTGGGACAGATACCGCCCTCCCCCCACCCCCATCCCAGCCAGACCCTGCCCCATCCCAGCCAGACCCTGTGCCTCCGCCTGCCCCCACCCCAGCATGGCTGGATCCCCAGCCAGTCTCTTGCTATGTGAGCTGGGCCCTTAGATGCTCTCATCAGATTCTCAGCCCACTTCCAACCCAGATCTGCAACACCTGTGGACTGTCTTTTACCTTTGACCCACAAAGCAGCTTCAAACCCAGCCTCTTCCAAGCTAGGCCGTGTCTCAGTTTGGAGCTGGAAAAGTTGAGGTGAAAAGCCAGGCTTGGGGCAGTGTATGATGCTGGTACAGGCTGAGGCGATCCAGGTGATGACGAGGGTAGTGGAAGGGCATGACATAGGCCTGGTAATTGGGGTGCTGGTCATCATGAGGATGGGGTTGATGATGGGATGAAATTTAGGATGTTGATAGCATGAGCTGGTGACAGTGACTGTAGTGACCGTCATTGGTGATGACAGGGATGTGAAAGGTGGAAGTAATGAGATGGTTGTTAACGGTGGTTGCCAAAATGGACAACAGAGAAGAGCGATGATTACTGATGTGCATTGGTTGACATGGCGGCTGGGGTTGACGAAACGGGGTTGTTCCAAGAGATCAGTGTGGTGCTGAAGCTGTGTTTCCTCAACAGTGAAGCCTGACCCTCCAGAAAACGTGGTAGCCCGGCCAGTGCCCAGCAACCCTCGCCGGCTAGAGGTGACATGGCAGACCCCCTCGACCTGGCCTGACCCCGAGTCCTTTCCTCTCAAGTTCTTTCTGCGCTATCGACCCCTCATCCTGGACCAGTGGCAGCATGTGAGTACCCTGCCCAGATCCCGAGAGCCTGAACCAGAGCCACACGGTGTGGGAGGCCCCTGTATCCCTGCTGCCGGCTGTTCCCATGTGAAGCCTGAGGGCAGTCAGAGAGGCTTTCCGGGGGAAAGAAGGGACCAGGTGGGCCTGGAAGGATGGATGGAGCTGAGGGAGGTGTCCTGATCTAAGGTCCTTAGGGGTTCCTGGTGACCCCCATTAGGGCAACAGGAACGCATCTGTCGTTGTGGCGCCGCATGGTAGTGGAGAGAAATGCTGGGAGGCAGATGGCAGGCAGTGTTTCCCTTTTCTTACCTCTGGCTTCAGCCCTGATCAGACATCTCCCTCTTACACTCTGGGCCAGGCTCTGAGCCTGTGCTGGACCCAAGGGGCACGATAGTCCCTGTCCTCAAGGACTCACAGATGGGCTCAAGGGGTCAGAATCAGGCAATAGAGTCAAGCTCAATCCAGGGTGTGAGCTCAGGCCGTGATTAGTGTCATGGCTCCCCAAAGTCAAGTCCACCTTAGAGGTCAGCTTAAAGTTATGGGTCAGAAGGTGGTCTGGACCGGGAACGAAGCAGTGGACAGGGGGCTGTGGTCTGGGATATTGATCAAGCTACGAGAGTGAGCTCTGGGGAGCAGCCAGGGGCTTGGGGCAGACTTGAGTTTCTCTCTCCTTGAGGGCCCTGGGCCCATAGGGCTGTGGGCTCTATGTGGCCCATAGGGCTGTGGGCTCTATGTGGCCCATAGGGCTGTGGGCTAGGTCTGGGGCTGGGAAGGTGCGCCCTGGGGCAACCCAGGCTGGCACCCAGGGTCAACCTGTGCCCCCACTGCATCCACCTGGTTCCAACCTCATCTCCTCCTGCGCCTCTCCCAGCTGGCCTTTAAAGCGCGTAATTCGATTCCAGGGCGCCTGTCCTGGTTGCAGGCCTGGCTCCCACAAAGGCTGCTTACATGCTCATATGTTCCCTGACAGAGTCCGGAGTCCCTCCCGCCTGGCCAGCTGCCCGCGACTAATGCATCGCTAATAACCAGGGTCTAGTTTCACAAGCCCCCCCCTCCTGCTAACTAGCTACAGGCAGCAGCCCTGCGCGTCGCAGTGCACACGCCTTGCAGTGGACCTGGCACACTGCCTACCACACACACACGGGAACATGCACGCACACACGTGGCCCCCAGCAGGAACCATGCTCCCTACGTGCGTGTGACTAACATGCCAAGGCGACCCACTGGCCTGCACCGTGGGCAGAGCTGACCCCAACGCTGAGGCGGGCAGAGCAAAATATGTGGGCTCTGTGGCAAGAACATGAGTGGCCTGTGGCACAAGTTATCCCTGCTCCATGTCACATTGGTATTGTGGTTGGCTAGATTTATGGCTCTTTTGAACTTGAGTTTTGCTCTGAACAGAATGGACTCTCCCTAGTCCTTAAGCTTGGAGAGAGGCAGGTGTATGATTGGGAGGGGCAGTGGAGGGGAGAGCAGAGAAAAACATCACTTGGATTTTCAGGAGGATGTGAGAGATACAGGTCAGGAATTACACAAGAATGGGCACCGTGAGGTCTGGCAGGGGCTGTCTCAGCATGGACAAGGGGGAGGTGAGTACTGGGACCCAGCATGGATTCCCTGCATCTTCTGCTCTGGGCCTAACTCAGCAGGAAGGCTGGGAGGGCATGTTTGATGTCTGCTGCCACAGACTGGATGGAGGACTCCTAGGAAAGGCGGATGCCAGCAACTAGGGAATTCCTGACAGTTGTGGAG
This sequence comes from Globicephala melas, assembly GCF_963455315.2. Classification (NCBI taxonomy): domain Eukaryota; kingdom Metazoa; phylum Chordata; class Mammalia; order Artiodactyla; family Delphinidae; genus Globicephala; species Globicephala melas. Next base: position 81,289,736 of record NC_083319.1, on the reverse strand, counting down.
CCATTCTCTTAAGGGGGTGGATTAAGGGATCAGTGACAACCTAACAAGAAGGGCCCAGGCCTAGGAGATGTGGCTTCCAGGAGGGCACTGTGCTTCTAGGCTACATTCCTAGAGGTATGGTTGGTTGCCCACCGTAAGCCCACCAATGAGGTGGTAATTTGATCTGCTCCCCATGGCCCTCTCCCTTTGGGGAAAGACAGATGTGGAGATCCGGGGGACAGAATCAAAGGAGGGGGCCCGAGGGTCAAATCCTGGGAAGAGGGAGAAGGAGCGGAATGAGCTAGGGCTACTTAGCCAGAGGGGGTTTTTGCAGAGCAGAAGGGGCCTGGGGAACCAGAGGTGGAACTGGGTCCCAACTCCAGGAGAGGGGGGTCTCTGGGGCCCACCGATCTTCCAGGGCTGGGAGTAGAACTTAACTGAGCCCAGATCTGGGCCCAAAATGGCTCTCATACCGACTCTGGCCTTTTCCAGTACCTCCTATCTCAGGCTCACAACCCCTGGAGGAACTGGGAGGCTTTCCTGCCCCACTTGGACCCAGCTGCCCACACACGAATCCACATACACACACGCACATGGGCTCACAGACTGTCAGGTCAGGTAGCCTAGACCCTGGTTTTCTTGGGGGAAGAGTGTAACAGGGACCAAAAATGCCCTGAAGCCAGACGTGGCCCAGAGCAGGGGCGGGGGGGGGCCCTCCTCCGCCCCTGCCGGCTGCCCCTGTTTACGAGGCGCCTTAATGAGGCGGCGGGTGCCGCTGAGATGAACCAGAGCCCAGCCTGGGCCTGGGAGGGGCGCCGGACAGGCAGGCCAGCCTGGAGGGTGCGGGGAGACCCTCAGGATGGGGCCGGCCAGGGCAGGGGTGGGGTGGCCATGCCTCCAGGAGGAAATGGAGCAGCTGTCCTGCTGTCCTGCCGCGCCAGGAGCTGCCCCCCCCACCCCTTTTCCACCTCAGGCAGGGCGATGACTGTAAGTGAGGCCACCCTGAGGGGGAAACCCCGCCGGGGCCAGGCTGGTGGGTGCACCGGGCATCTGGGAGCCCAGGCTCTGAGCTGGAACCCGTGGTAACGACAGAGCTGGCTGAAGTCTCTCTGGTGCTCACCATGTGCCTGAGTCCTCGTTACAACCCTGTGAGAGCGATCATTAACGCCATTTTACAGATGAGGACCGCAGGGCATGTGGAAGTTAGGTAACTTAGTCACCTAGTTAGTAGGGGATGGAGCTAAAATTTGGACTCGGGCAGCCTAGCTCCATGCCTGCGTTTGTAACCTTCCCTTTAAACAGCTCCTTGATGGAGTGGGAGAGGGCAGCACAACATCACGCCTGTCTCACCCCATTCCTCTTGTCGCCTCCAGCTGGAACTGAAGTCGGGGCTGGGCTGGGGCTAGTGAGAGAGCTGGGGTGACAGCAGAGTGAAGACACTGATTAAAGTCCTCCTCACTCTCCCCTCGGGGCATTTCTCATCTCCTTAAAGATCTCCTCCCCCAGGACTGTCTTTGCTCCCTGTTGGTGGGCGGGGTGGGGGGGGTGCGGTCTCCTCCCGGAGAAGTCTTCACTCTCCCAGGGATATTCTCAGTGTCCTCCCCCCAGGGTCCGCCGTCCCTATACACTCCCACCCCGTGATTTGGCTGCAGGTGGAGCTGTCGGATGGCACGGCGCACACCATCACGGACGCCTACGCTGGAAAGGAGTACATCATCCAGGTGGCCGCCAAGGACAATGAGATTGGGACGTGGAGTGACTGGAGTGTGGCCGCCCACGCCACACCCTGGACCGAGGAGCCACGACACCTCACCACCGAGGCCCAGGCCCCCGGTGAGCCCGCCCCCTGGCCTCCCTCCTTCTCCTCCCGGGACTTGGAGCACCTGCCCCAGGGGTCTCCACAGTCTGTGGGGCTGGCGCACTCCCGTCGGTCTGTCCAGCCCCTGCTGTCACTCGTCCTTGCTGTCTGCACATTCTCGGTAGGGGCCTCTGATGGAGGGGGCCTCTGGGTGCCTTGGGGAAGCAAAGACCTGCCTGATGGGTGAGGCAGGGGCTGTCTGACAGGAGAGGCAGCCCTGGTCTGACAGGAGAAGCAGGAGCAGTGTGCCTGTGGACCCCAGATGGAGGTGGGACTCCAGCCCCGGCCCGGCCCGGCTCTGAGTTTCCCCCGTGTTCCCCAGAGACCACGGCCAGCACCACCAGCTCCCTGGCACCCCCGCCTACCACGAAGATCTGTGACCCCGGGGAGCTGGGCAGCGGCGGAGGACCCTCGGCGCCCTTCTTCATCAGTGTCCTTGTCACCCTGGCCCTGGCTGCCGCTGCCGCCGCTGCCGGCAGTCTCCTGATCTGGTAAGTGGAGTGAGGCTGGGTGGTGGAGGGGAGCCCGAGGGGACCCCGACCCCACCCTCTTCCCTCACAGCCTCCTGCCCTGTCCCCCCAGAGCCCGGCATCCCGTGAGGACATGCCAGTGCACCTGCAGAGGAGCAGGAGGCCGGAGCTGAGCCTGAAGACCCTGGTTTCTATTTTGCACACGGGCAGGAGGACCTTCGGCATTCTCTCGAGACACAATTTGTAGAGACCCCGGCAGGCCCGGGCCTGCCGCCCCCCAGCCCCGCCACACCACGCCGGCCCCCCTCCCTGCTCAGGGCAGGGGGCCATGCAGCTAACCCACCCACCAAAGAGCACCCACACCTCCGTCCTAAGCCCTGGGGCTGGGCCCTCCAACGCCAGCGACTCCCAGGAGCCCTTGGGGGGCCTGAGGGGAGCCCCTCACATCACAGTCTCGCCTCCTGTCCCAGCCTCCTGTCTGTTCCAGGGTCTCTGTTGCCACCATCAGATTATAAGCTCCTGGCGCTGGGGGGGCCCGGCCATCCCCTTCCCCCGGCACCCACACTTTTCAGTGCCCCGCCTCCGCCCCTGTTTTGTACGACCCTCCCCTTTTCCTGCTCCTGCCCCGCAGTATTTAATGCCCTGTCAGTCCCCTGTAGTCTGACTCAGTGGTAACTTGCTGTATTTGAATTTTTTACAGATGTATATACGGGGGTGGGGGGTTCTCATTAAACGTCACCATTTCATGAGTCCTTGGACCGGACCCACTTTGGGAGGGTAGCCCTTGTCCAAGGACCTCTCCCCTTCCAGGCCTGGAGAAGGGAAGCAGTTAGAGCTGGAGAGAGACAGCCCTCTCCAGACAGGTGGGGAGAGGCAGCTCAGCTCTCAGGCAGGTGTGTCCGTGGACGGGGCTTCCCGCCTCTTTGGAGGGTAGAGCTCCCTGGAGGCCACGGGCAGAGTTTTGGGGAACGAGGGGTGCCAGTGAGGCAGGTCCCACGCCGGGGGCATCCAGTCATCGCCGGGGGCTACTGAATCCTGGCAGGGCCAAGGTCTGTCAGGGGTCATCTCCGGAGCTGCCTTCCACGGGTGCCCAGGCCTGGCTTTACCCACGGGGCAGAGGTGCAAGAAGGGGAGGAGGCCGGATTTCATCCTCAGGGTGGAGGGGTTGTCATCCCTGCCATTCAGGAGACACAGGCCGGGGTTCCAGCAGGTCAGGCCTGGAGCTCAGCCAGGGCTGAGAGTGCAGAGTAGCCTGGGCAGGCAGGGAGGTTGCCCGAAGGAGGCCACTTGGCACGTGACCAGGCATTGGCCTCGTGCTTCAGGACAGGAGGCGCGGAGTGCGAGGTTTACCCCAGGGTTAGACTGCAATGAGGACTCAGTGTGAGTGGGAGGGGAGCGGGCTTCGGCTTTACAGGGTACTCAGGCTCTGGGCCAGCGCCACACCCTCTGCCCACACCCTTCCGGTCCCCAAACCAGGACTCCAGGATCCCTTTGATTTCCCCTCGGAGGAGAGGCCCCCGGCTGCCTCAGGTCCACCCCCCCTTGTCAGAGCCGCCTCCCTGCAGCTCCTTGGCTGAGAATACCCGGGGCTGGGGCCAAGTTGGCCGGCACCTCTGGCCTGGGGGTGGGGGCAAAGGGTTAGGCCACAGCCCCAACCCGGGAGCCGGGCTTGGCCACGCTCCAGGCGGCTGGAGCAACAAGAGAAGTGGAGTCGAAGCCAGAACACGCTGGTCCACGCACAGCCAAGCCCCCACCGCCCAGGCAGGCACGGAGCCGCGCACCGCCACTGAGCTGCTGCCCCCGAGTCACACGTGCACCCCGGTTCAAACCCTCCTCCTCAGACCAGGGTCAGGAAATGAGCATTCCTTTGCTGGTCGCGCTGCCAGCCTGGGATGATGCCCTGGGAGGAGGGGTTCACAGTTCCAGGAGTACTGATGAGTCAGGCCTGGACAGGACTCCGGGCGGGTGAGGGGCTGAGAGCGAAGGTGGCTGGCTCTCCTCCAGGCCGGGCACTAGAGGACGAGACGGGTGTTCCAGGCGGGAGAGGCCATGGAAAGCAAAGGCCGGTGTCAGGGGAGAGAGGCCTGTGGCGTTTCGAGCCGAATAGCCTGGCCCCAGCTGTGGGAGCACACGGCTCATCCACAGGAAGAGGCTCCCGGGATGGACGTCCTGAGCAGTGGCTGTGGACCTGTCTCTGTGTCCTGGACCCCCAGTTCTGTCTGTCTGGTCTCTGAGGTGTGGCTCGGGCCTGAAACCTGCACTCCAGGTCCAGCAGGGGTGGAGGGAGTAGTGGGTCCCCGACTCTCACGAAGGACATTGTATTCCCGGGGTGGGTCTGAACCTCCCCCTTCCCCGTCCTTGTGGTAGGAGGGCTGAATTAAGGAGTCTCTGGCCTGTGCTGCCTTCCTGCCTTGAGAACCCTGGTCAGCCCTGACCCACCCGCCGCCCACCCAGGGCTCGGGCATCATTAGCAACATGGGAAAGCAATTACGTGGGGCCTGGGGAGGAGATGGAGGGGAGGGGGACTGCTGGAGCCTCAGAGGCCGATGGAGAGGAGGACTGGGCTGTCTCCCTGCCCCCAACCCCAAGGGAGAGACCCAGCCCCATCCTAAGCCCTGAGGTGGCCGGAGGGGCAGTGTCATTGCCTCTGACCAGACTGGACCTCAGCCCGGAGGTGGTCATCCCTCCTTGGGGGTCCTGGCCCTCGAGCTCACAGGGGCTGCTCGCCTTGGAGGGTCTTGGCTGCCGTCTGTCTGTTGCCGCCTCTGCCTGCTGTCCTTTCCACATCCGTTGTAGCTCACCGCGGTTCTGGGGAGCTGGGGACAACTATAGGCATCAGTTCTTGGAGCTAGATCAGAACGTGGAGAATGAAAACACTGCTGTTGGGGGTTGGGGGCACTGCAGGGGGAGACTTGGATCCCAGGCCCAAGGTGCACAGCAGCCCAGCCTTTCAGCTCACTACAGTTCTCCTTCCTCCTTCAAGGGGCACTGGGGATGGGAACCCTCCTCTCTGCCCCATTCCTATAACACTAACTTGTCTCTGCCCCATCCTCTTCTCTCTGAACCCATTCCTGTCTCTGTCTCCGTCCCATGCCTATCGCTGAACATGTCTTTGTCCTGGTCCCTGTCCTTGTGTTTCTGCATGTCCCTCTCCCATCTCTCTCTCTCTATGTCTCCTCTCTGCTGCCCTCTTTGTCTCTCTAGCCGTCTCTTTCTCTGTCGCCATCCCTGTCTTTGCCTCTGTCCCTCCTTCCTATTTCTCAGTCTTCTCTTTTTCTGCCTTCCTCCCTCGGTCTCTCCGGGTCTATCTCCATCTCGGAGTCTCTCTGTCTCTCTCTGTGTTTCTGTCTCTCTGTGTGTGTATCTCCATCACCAGCTCTGTGTCTCTGTTCCTCTTCCTTGAGTCTGGCAGTCCTTCCCTCTCTGCCTCCCTCTGTGTGTTCCTGCCCTGGTCCAGACCCCAGCCTGTGACTGCTGTGCCTCTCTGGCCTGAGCCGGGGGCTGTCCTGGCTTCTGCTGCCCCCTCTCGGCCGCCTGCCTGCCCTTCAGTCTCCCGGGCAGGCAGCTGTCAGCACATGCATCCCACGTCTGCCTCCCAGCAGCCAGCCAGGAGAGGGAAGGTGGTCGGGAGACAGCAGGCAGGAATACCTCCGTGCAGCCTCTGGCTTTGAGAACCCCCCAGAGCCGGTGAGCTCACTCAACTCCCTAGGCTGGGACTCTGAGAAAGTTCATTGTCACATGGTGAGAACGGAATGCTTGGCTGCAAACCCAGCCCCGTGTCCTGCACCTGTGTGTCTCTATGTCTTGGGGCCCACGTGTTCACTGTGCCCACAGGCCAGAGCTACTGGATGTGGACAGGTAGAGAAAGGACCTTCAGGTGGTAGCACCTGCCTGTGGATGTAAGGCTAAAGACCTGGGGGCAAGAAGGGCTGGAGTGTAGTCCTCACACCCCTCTCCTCTCCTCAGAGGAGCGTGGAGGGGAAGGAGGTCTGAGGAGAGGAGTCGGATGGAGCCAGTCTGAGGAGAGAGGCTGGAAGGGGCTTTATCTGACAGAGCCACTATGATGGGGAAGGCTAACCTGAAGTTGAGCGGGTCTGAGAGGGCCTGCGTGACAGGGTTAGTTTGAGGGGAGACTGGTGCGGGACACACTGCTGAAGAGATCGTGTTTGGGAGGGCCAGTCTGAGGGGATAGGCTGATCCAGAGAGCATCTGAAGGGTCCAGTCTCAGGAGAAGCTACTCTGGAGGCAGACAGGTCCCAGAATAGGCTCACCAACTCGTCGTAGTTTGCCTGGGACTTGCCCAGTTTTAGCACCGAATACCCCTCAGCCCCAGGAGACTGAGAGAGTTGGTCAGCCTGTTTGAAAAGGCCTCACCTAACAGCGCTGGCCTGATAGGAGAGGCCTACCTGGGAGCAAGTGGGTCCGAGACGGCTTGTCAGACGGCACCAATCTGAGGGGAGAGGTTGTTAAGGCTAGAAGCTTCTCTGCACAGGAACCAGGCCCTGGAGGGGGTGGACCGTTTGGGTCCTTCCAGAAGGTCAGTGGCTTGGGGAGTGGCCACCAGGGGGCAGGGCAAGCTCTCAGGAGAATCAGAGCCAAAGGCCCCAGAGGGAGCCAGACAGTGCGGGGCTGTGTGCAAAGTGTGCTGGCAATAGCGTGTGTCACTGCGCCATCACGGGCAAGTTTGTGTGATGGTGCACGGCCGTGCGGTTACGCTTTTGTGTGACTGGGTGAGCAGGGGGCATGTCTGTGATGTGTCCGTGTGTGCCCAGTGTGGCTGGGCGGAGGCCTTGCCGGTGGCTGTGGCGGAGAGAGCAGGAGCCTCTTGGGACACCAGGACAGGGAGGCCATGGGAGTGGCTCAGTCAGAGAAGTTTCCCTGGCAGGGGCTGAGATGGGGAGAAGAGGTGGGACCAGGCTTCCCCTACCTGTGCCCGCCCCTGCCCACTAGAGTATCCCTGAGAGTCCAGACACTAAGGGCTTTGGTCACACACAGGGGCAGCCCCCAGGCCGGTCTGCACGCCTAGGCCCTGCCTGCCCTCCTCTCCAGCTTCTCTCCTTCTGCTCCCTTCAGCTGGCACTCCTTCAGCTGGACACCTCACCCTCACCCCACCCTACCCCGATCCCCGATCATTGTTTCTACCTCTCCTATCACCGTGTCCTGGTTCATGCTGTTCCCTGCCCGATGTGCTCCTGTGAAGCATTTGAGGTCCCTCTGATGCTGCCCGCATGAGACACTCCCTGCTCATTCCGCTTTACCGTGGGCTGGGCACCCACTGTGTGCTGAGGCCTAGTCCGGCGGGCCCCTGTCTCACCTCTGGGACCTGAAAGTGATGGGGGCGGTGCTGCTAGGATCTTGCCCAGAGGAGGGCTCTGAGGGGCGGAGGTATGGACTGAGCAAGTCTGGGAATCTCGGAGACAGGACGGCAAAGTGACGCCACAGTCACAGAATCACTCCACTCCATCCTACCCACCCACTAACAACTGAACAAAAGCCAAAACAAACCAAAACAAAAATGCTGTTACCAGCTCAAGTCCAACCAAACAAGGAAATAATTCTTCTTTTTTTTTAATGTATTTATTTCATTTATTTATTTTTGACTGCGTTAGGTCTTCGTTGCTGCACGCAGGCCTTCTCTAGTTGCAGCGAGCGGGGGCCACTCTTCGCTGCGGTGCGCCTGCCCCTCACTGCGGTGGCTTCTCCTGCTGCGGAACACGGGCTCTAGGCACGCGGGCTCAGTAGTTGTGGCGCACGGGCTTAGTTTCTCCACGGCACGTGGGATCTTCCCGGACCAGGATTCGAACCTGTGTCGCCTGCATTGGCAGCGGACTCCCAACCACTGCGCCACCAGGGAAGCCTGGAAATTCCTTTTATAAACCTTAAAATGTGATAGCCAAGGAAAATAACAGAAGATTCTGGTGCAATGAGTGAGTGGTGTGTCTCCTAACCCCATGCCCCAAAGTAGCATTGAGAAAAGGCAAGTCAACAGAACACCAAGAATTCTCACTAATATACTGTAATCTGAGAGATGTGGACTGTTGAGTAAGTAGGTAGCCTTAGGAAAAATCTGGGGGAAAAAACCCTTTGTAAATGGAAGCTCCTGTGTTCCTCCCCGAGACCTCGGGAGAGGCAGGAAGAGCTGCCTTGGCTCTGCATCTTCCAGGGTGCTGGGCTGAGGTTAGGGCGGCAAGCCAAAGCCCACAGGATGGGATGTGCCCCACCCGCCAGCTGGAGCAGCATGTCTAACAGGGCCTCAGAGGAGAGGCAGCGCTCAGGCCCCATCAAGGTCAGCAGGCAGCCCCAGCCAAGCCACCCTCAGGCTGCAGAAATGGGGCGGGTGGGTGTGAAAGCAACAGTCCACGTTTAAACCGTAGCTCCCAGGGGAAGATAAACTGGTCCAGACAAGATGGGAAGGGGCTCAACTCCGGAGCAAGGAGAGGTGTGCTAAATGTGAGCCGTGGCAGATGTAAGAGGGAAGGAAAGGGCATGGCCTCTAGGCACAGAGACCACAGCCACGATGCAGGTGGGAAGGAAGGAAAGAAGGAAGGGAGGGAGGGAGGGAAGGAAAGGAACAAGGAGGACAGAATGCAAAAATAGATAAAGAGCCCAATCTAGAAGAAAACACAACCAAAGGAATAAAAGCAGATTCCTGGCAAGTTCTTCCTGTTATAAAAGGCCTTAATAATAGCATGAAATCAATAGAACAAGAACTCAAAGACAAGATAAAAACAACAGAACGAGATGAAAAGGGAGATCACGGAACTAAGGGAAAATAATAAAGGACCAAAACAATACCATTACAGATGTAATAAATAAACCAGGAACAGCAAAACACAGAATGGATACGACTGGACACCAAAGTAATGTGTAGGAAAGGCTTGAGAGATCGAGTAAATGTGATGGGAAAAGGTAAAGATATTAAAGCAATTAGAGTGAAGTTAATAGATAGGACGAAGACGAGCTACCATAAGCATAACTGTTAGCAGCCCTAAAGTTGAGGTTCCAAAAATGGAACAGAAAAAGTTATTAAGGTATGAAACACAGGAAAGCTTTCCCTGAAATGAAGGAAGAACTGAATATTCAGATTGGAAGTGCACACCATATGCTAGAAGAATTGATACGGAATAGCACTGACATTAAGACACACTGATTTAGTAACCAAACTTAGAGGATAAAATAAGAATACTTTAGGAATCTAGGCAGAAAAGGCAAGTCATCTCAGGGGGAAAATTCAGTCTGATCTCAGATTTCTCCAAGATAACATTCATCAAAGGAAGATAATGAATCAAAATCTACAAAGTTCTGAGGGTAGAAAGTATCACCCCAAAACCTAACCAACCAAGGGGTTGCTCTCAATCATGAATTTGGGGATACAGAACTCGTGAGCCCTTCTGGAAAACTACTCAATGACAAAATCCAATCGGCCAAGAGATGAATCAAAACAAGGGGCTGAGGAAGGGAAATTCATGGTAAAAGGACTTAACTCCATTTAGATTAAGATTCAACCTTAGGAATTTTAGTTGCAGAACAGAATGTAAATATTATAAAGCCTGATAAAGTAGAAACAACACTGGCAATATAATCTGGAATGGAGAAAAGGAGTGCGAAGGAGGGCAGAAGTACTAATCACATTTTCTTTCACAGTTCAGAGCGACTCATATGTGTATAAAACTGAAACATAATTGTAAAACTCCTACTCCAATCTCTTAACTGAAATCGTTTTTCTTGAGAGGGGTCTTTTAAGAATGAATATTTTTTTGAGGTGAAGGAATATTAGCTGAAGTTCAGCTGTTCCTTCATTTTCACTTTAGTTTCTTTCCCCTCTATTAAATTCAAGTAACAGTACACTTTGTACTTTGGTTAAGAAAATAGCTTCTGTAGTATGTCTCCTTCATTTTTCTATCTGTCTGGCTCTATTTCTACCTCTCTCTCTCAATCTCTCAATGCTTTTTGCACACAAATGTTCATACTGACCGTTTCTGGGTGGTGAGATTTTTGAGTGACTTCTTGCATTTTTCTCTGTATTCTTTTATATGGCTTATAAATCATTTAAAAATAATAAGCATGTAACTTGTTTCAGTTTTAAAAGACTATCCTCTATCTATCAATCTATCTATCTCTTTTGGTTTAAGGTAAATCACCTAATCTCGAGCCTCAGATTCCTCTTCAATCTGCAGATAACAAGATTTACATTAGAGGATGTTTTGAAAATTGTGAGATCATATACCCCACCCCCACCCCGTGGTAGGCCGAATAACGGCCCCCAAATAAAGTCACATCCTAATTCCCCAAACCTGGGAATGTTAATTTACATGGTAAAAGGATTTTACCACTGTGATTAAGTTAAGGCTCTTAAAATGGGAAGATTATCCTGGATTATCAGGTGCTGTGGATGTAATCACAGCCATCCAAATAGAAACGAGGCAGGAGTCGTGGGAGTCAGAGGGGAAGGTGATGGGATGATGGAAGCAGAGGCTGGAAGGTGTAGGAAGCGTCCGCAAGCCAAAGAACACATGCAGCCACTAGAAGCTGAAAGGGCAAGGAAATTGCTTGTCCTCTCAGAGCCTCCAAAAGGAACCCAGTCTGCCCACACCTTGACGTTAGCCCAGTGAAACTGATTTCAGACCTCTGACCTTCAGACTGTAAGAGAATAATCTGTGTTGTTTGAAGCCACTAAATGTATGATAATTTATTAAAACAGCAACAGAAAACTAATGTCAGACATTCCTATATGCTGTTCCTTTAGCCTAAGTTGACCTCCTCACCCATCTCTTTCATCCCCCCAACTCCTACTTGTTCACTATTCAATTCAAGTTTCCCTGACATTGCCTACCTTCCACTGCTGCCCAGAGTGTGTATCCCCCATCACAGCACTTGCCATCTCTGTTACAGCTGCTCACGGATAGGCCTCTCTCCCTCACAGCTCATGCCTGCGAGGACAGGGCTGGGGACCAGGCTCTCTGCCTACCAAGCCCAGCAGAGAACCCAGCTCAGTAACTATTAAATGAACAGATGGGTAAATGAGGGCTAGGTGAGTAGGTGGAACCATATAAATAATCATTACACTCGTTCCTTGGTGTCAGGATCTCTTCCTTCCCTGTTTCTACCTGGCTCTCTCCCACCAGCCTCTCCTCCACATAACACACACTCTTCCAATCTCTAGAAAACTGATCTGGGTCTTTCTCTCTGACTTCTTTCCTCGGTCATTGGTCCAAAACACATTTGCTGACAACTGTTGAGTCTGTTGGTAGGTTTACCTTTGGGCGGGCACGTCTGTGTGTGTGTGTGTGTGTGTGTGTGTGTGTGCATTATGGAGACCTGTGAACCTCTTTAAGTGTGTTTTCCTGGATATGTAATATGTGTGTAGTGAGTGTTAGACACATGTGTCCCATGTGGATGTGTGTTTTCATGCACATGCCCGTGTCTGTGGCTAAGCTTGTTTCTGCATACAGGTCTCTGCTTGTATGCTGTGTGTCTCTGATTATGGGTTATGTGTCTGTGTGTTAGTGTGTGTCTGTACAAGCAGGAAAAGATACCTTTTGATTGCTGCCCCCTAGAGATCTGACCGCCTGAGGCAGGTGTTGGTGTGCCGGCTTAGCTCGCTGAGTTGCCGCCCGTCTTCTATTTCCTGTCTCAGGCAGAAGGCTGGGCCTTTTTTTCTCCCTGTCTCGTGGGGTGAGGATCTCAGGCCCGAGGCTGAGCCAGCCACAGACATCTTCCTGACTCTGCCTTCTGAAGGCCTAAGCTTCTTGCGGGGATTTTGCTAAGGAGAGGGGAGAGGGGGCAAAGCCATCCAGAGAGTCCCTCCAAATGAAGAGGGGGTCTGCGTTTGCATGGGCAGATGGGACCCATAAACACTCCCTAAAGATGCCCTAGGAGAGGGGTCAGGGTGGGCTTGGGAAGGGAGGCTCCTGGACATTGAGCTCCAGCCTGGGAATCTCAGCAGAGACCATGTGAATCACAGCATCAAATACCCAGGACCTCTGCACAGTTAGAGAGGATGGGGTGAGGAGGGGCCCCCAAAATGACCTTCCTACTGCTCCAGGGACTGGGACCTTGGAGAGGAGTTACATTTAGTTTGGTTTGGTTTGGTTTTACCACTTTAACCATTTTAATGTATAGTTCTGTGCTGTTATGTATATTCGCATTGTTGTGCAACCATATATTTAGTTTATAAAATACAGTTATATATTTATGTAAATGTATATAATTTATATATAAATATATATTTCGTGTATATAATTATTTAGTTTCTAAAATAGAGAAACATCACCAGTTTTGCACACCTGAGCACACCCACCTCTGGGCTCCGTGTCACCAGAAGGAACACATACCAGTTGTGGGGAGGACTGTGGAGAGGGAGGGGACACGGCCCCGGGGGGGGGGGTGGTAAGGGCAGGAATGTGAGGCCCCTCCTGCGGGAGCTGGGGTAGCAGAGGAGGTGGGGCTGGGCAGGCTGGGCTTTGAAAGCCAGGCTGAGGTTCAGGGGCTTCTGCTGAGAGTCAGGGGGCCCTGGGGGCTGGGGAGGCCTGGCCAGGTTTGTGTTTGGGAAAGATTGCTCTGGGGGCCATGCAGAGGATGGGAAGGAGGAAGAGAATGTGGAACCCATGGTGATGAGAGCAGCAGCAGGCCTGAGTGAGGCGCTTTGAGTGAATGATGTGTGAGGCCTGAGAGCAGGTCGAAGGACTAGGGCTGGGGCAGTGACTACTGAGCTTTTCCTGGCCTTTTTTTCATTCTTAAAAAAATTGAAGTATAGTTGCTGTACAATATTATATGTTATAGGCATACAATATAGTGATTCACAATTTTTTTTTTTTGCGGTACGCGGGCCTCTCACTGTTGTGGCCTCTCCCATTGTGGAGCACAGGCTCCGGACGCGCAGGCTCAGCGGCCACGGCTCACGGGCCCAGCCACTCCGCGGCATGTGGGATCTTCCCAGACCGGGGCACGAACCTGCGTCCCCTGCATCGGCAGGCGGACTCTCAACCACTGCGCCACCAGGGAAGCCCAATTTTTAAAGGTTATGCTCCATTTATAATTTTTATAAAATATTGGCTATATTCTATGTGTTGTACAGTATATCCTTGTAGCTTATTTTATACCTAATAGTTTGTACCTCTTACTCCCCTACCTCTCTGTTTTCCCTCCCCACTTCCCTTTCCCCACTGGTAACCACCAGTTTGGAGAACTGTGCTTTGAAGAGCACACAGTCTGCCCTCTCCCTTCCCTCTCCACCCCACGTCTTGATGAATGTGGGGTGGAGAGGGAAGAGTCACTTGCAACCCCTGTTGATTTGGAAGATGGTAGGACTGTTTATTGAACTGGTGAGCACAGAAGGAGTACAGACTCTGGGGAAGTTGATAATAACCATGGCTCAGACATTCAATCACTTGCCTGCGGTTACATAGCACGTAAGGGGTAGCCGAGGTCAGATGTAGACATGTCAAGTGTAAGGCACGAAACCATCTGGCCAGTTGTTACAAGAATGCGCTCTGGGGTCAGACAAACCCGGGCTCCTTTTGACCTGGTGATTAATCTCTCTAAGGCTCAGTTTCCTTAAGTGGAAAATGGGAAAACAGCACCTACCTCATAGGGCTGTAAGGATTTTATGAGATGATGTGTATAAAGAACTTAGCACAGTGCCTACTATGTTGTAAACACTCCATAAATCTTAGCTCTTAATATTGTAACAACAGCAGCAGCAGGGGAGGGGAGGGGAGGGGAGGGGAGGGGAGGGGAGTGGGTGCAGAGAGCACAGCCCACCAAGGAGGCTGAGGAGGGACCGGAGAGGTGAGGCAGCCAAGCAGCATGCCGTAGCTGGGGGCAATGCAGCAAATTCGGGTTATAATCCAGGCTATCACTGCTGCTGCAGAGCCTTAGGAAAGCCCCCTGATTGCCTTGAGCCCCGGTTCCCTCACCTGCTCCATGGACCTGGTCTGTATGAAGGTGAGGGATATCTGTGATGCACGTACAGCTCTGGGTGCTTCATAAACAATAGTTGTCATTTTAGGAGGAGGAATAAACGTTCCCAGAGAGAGTGGCTTCGTGGAAGTCAAGGAAAGGTAGGGTTTCAAGAAGGGCCTCACTGCTCAACAGCCTCACTGCTGCCAAGAAGTCAACAAAGATAAAGGCAGAAAAGTATTCACTGGCTGTGACAAGGAGATGAAAGTGACCTTGGTGAGCCAGCTTCAGGGATGCTGAGAGCAGAAGTTGGGGGCAGCGGCTGAGGAGTGATGGGAGGCGGGGAAGGGGAGCTGAGAAAGCAGGAGGAGGAAGGAGTAAGTGCGGAGGGGGCAGCGACAGGCACGGTTCTGAGATAGGAACCACAGCCCATGGCAAGTTTGCCTGTCCCAGAGTGTAACTGCTTTGTGTCTACCCTGCCCCCACTTGCTGGCTGCAGCCCTGGGCCCCTTTGTTCTCTACACAAGGCCTCTCTGTCTGGGCACAGACCATGGTACGATCCCAGGGCCTTGGGTACTCCCTGGGCCCCAACCTGGGTCACCCAATGCTGAGGCCAGGCACCTCCTCTCTCTGCCCTACTTTCCAGTGTGGCCTAGCAAAAGTTGAAGTGGTTCACATCTTCTGCCAGAGCCTTAGCTTCCATCCCTCATCCCTCTCCCTGCATGCCTGGATCTGTACAGCCCAGGGGAGATGGAGAGTCATGATAAAAATAGCTATCAATTATATCCTTTCTCCTGGTTCCTTCTCACCAGTATTTAAACATGCCTGTGTAAGAAACACATAAGAAATTTTTAGAAAAGAAAGAAAACTTCCTCTAATCCTACATCCTTCTGTATCTATTCTCCTTCCACCTAACTTTTCCAGTCAATCATCTATACTGCATCCACTTCTTACTCATGAAACCACTAAAAGCTGGCGTCCACCACATACCCCATCTCTACTGTCCACTGCAACTACTTCTTGCCAAGATAATCAACAACCTCCTTGTTCTTAAATCCAATGGTCCCTTTCTATAAACTACTGGACCTTCTATGACATTTTGGATTGCTGACCTCTCCCTCCTTCTTGAACCTCTGTCCTTTCTTGGCTTCCTTAAAACTATGTTCCCTCCCAGTTTTCCTTCTCTCTGAGAGCTTCTTCCTTATTTACGTTGAATATTTATCTTTTCCCCTGCACCCATGAACGTTAGTATGGTATCCTCTTTTACATTTTGTTTCCCTTCTGGTGTGAACTCATATGGTTATCAGGGGTGTCCCCATCCTATGACCCCACTGCCCACCCCCTCCACAGGTCACTGGTGAAGGGAATGGCATCTGACCAAAGCCAGGCTGATGAGAGCCAGTCCCTAGAAATTTTGGACCTGGAACTGAGAAGAATAAGCCTGAACTGGAACTGAAAGGGATGAGCCAACATTTTGTTAGGTACCTGGATTTAAGCTATAAAATTGAGAACTGTAAGAAGCTGGGTTTATTATTATTATTATGTGGACTGAGAAAGCATAAGAAGCTTGTCAGGAGAGAAAAAAGGAGAGAGAGAAGGCAGGGTGGGGACAAAAAGCAGGGCTTGTTCAATTCCTCTGGCTCTTCCAACGTACCTCCACCCTGATTTCTGGGACCTCTCAGTTTCCTAATCAGGGCATCAACATCAGTGAACGGCCAATAACTCAGCGTCTGCAGTTCAGCCAGGCGCATAATGACCTAGCTCCTAGCAGTCTGAGGTCAAGAATGAAACACATTTCGTTATCCAAGTTAAATAAGTTAACACTTACTCTGTTGTCCTCTAACTGCTTGCAGACCACCATTTTGGATTTACTCTTCCAGGCACATGTGACGGTGCCTCTCATCGTAAAATGAGTTGAATGGAATGTAGGCGACGCAAAGGCATCATTCAAGGGCAGGTTGAAGAAGAAAGGTTTCCAGCCCTGTTACTCCAGCCTAAGATGTCCCATGAAGCCAGAAGCCATAGTCAGAAAGATTGAAAGAGCCCCCAGATGTAGTGCTACAAAAGGGAAACTGCTCCAAGAGCTTGCACAGACCTTGCACCTTCTTGGCAAACCTGAAGATTCAGAGAGCATGGTCCTACAAAATTCTAGTATTGATTATGGAAGTGGAAGTCTGTTGTATTCATGGATGTGTTCAACTTTTAAATAGTTTTTCTACATGGGAAAATTCCCATTTTAAAACCTAGCCTCCTCAGTACAGAAGTCAGAACTAAAATTCCCAGCACCCCTTGCAGCTTGTCTATAGGCATGCTGCTTCCCCCACGTGAGATTTTGATTGGAAGTGAGCGATATGAGCAAGGTAAATATCACCAAAGTTCACCAATATTTCTGGTTCTCCTCTCCTTCTAAGCACCAGGAGGATTGCACTTGTGGCCACGAGATTTGTTTTGATCAATGCAATGCGAGCAGAAGCCAGTACACGTTTTCCCTCACTCTCTTCTGCCACAGCCAACTCTGAAGGTTCATATCAAGAAGGTGGCATCATTGTAAGATGGTGGAGCTTCCAAAAGCTTAGATCCTTGAGTGACCGCAGTGAGCAAGGCTCTTCCTCCCCACTTCACCCATGCTGGAACTGTAGCTGAGCAAGAAATACATCTTTGCTATTTTAAGCCAGTAAGATCTGGGGGTTGTTTGTAACTACTGTGTTGCCTAACGAATTCTGACTGATGAAGAAAGGAAGCAGGTTGGACATAGGACTTCATTTTCGTATAGCGCAAGTATCTAGCTTTTGGGAATGGTAGTAGTAACAGCATTGGTTTCCTAGTGGTTGCAGAACCGAGTTCTTACCACAGAAGTGCCGTAGAGCTTAGTATTTGGAGTGGTAATGACTGTGATTTCCTCAACAGGTTGTATGGTATGGTTTGGGTGTTGTTCCTAGAAACTTATCCTCAGGTCCATTTCCCTAGCCCTCCTAACGATTCTGAGCTAAGTAATATCTTTTTTTTTTCAGTACGCGGGCCTCTCACTGTTGTGACGTCTCCCGTTGCAGAGCAACAGTCTCCGGACGCGCAGGCTCAGCGGCCATGGCTCACGGGCCCAGCCGCTCCGCGGCATGTGGGATCTTCCCAGCCCAGGGCATGAACCCGTGTCCCCCGCATCGGCAGGCGGACTCTCAACCACTGCGCCACCAGGGAAGCCCCTTAAGTAATATCTTTTAACAAATCCCTTTTATGCTTCAACTATCCAGTGGATTCTATTATTTGTGATAAAGAACTCTGACTGATAAAATTACTATATTTAGTAGATCACATGTTCCATCAATTATAAGAGGCAAGTTATTTGAATTACTAAATGAATAACTAAAAAAAAGAGGCTTAAAAACTATTACATGCCGTTAATTGTAAGACATATTCTGATTTTAGAGTTGTTTAAACTAGAAAAAAATGTGCCTTAGGATCAATGAAATATAGTATTAGCCAAAGGAATTCTCCCCACCCCACCCCCCAACAGATGAGACTAACAGATGGCTGATTTTAAAAGAATAGTTGTAAAAGAATTGTATCATCTGGGAGGAAAAATAAAACCATACCCAATCCTCATAAATGCAGAGATCTGTGATTGCTCAATTCCAGGAAAATCCCTAAGACACCACCAGAAAGTGTAGTGCTAAATAGTAGAGTACCCCACAGAGAAATCCTCCACAATGGTGCTCTCAGACCACTGGGTAAGAAATCTTGTCTTTGTGGGCAAAACCTGGGGCAGCCAGATTGGCTGATGGAGGAACTCTGCAGCCAAAGAAGTGAGTCAACACACAGCTGCCAGGAGATTTCCTAGTCCCATCATCGTCATTGTTATTCGTGGCCAAAATATTATAGACAATGTTCTGGATAGTGACCACCATACAATGCTTTCTTTTTACTCCATTTTAGTCTCTATTTCTTCCATCTCTAAATATCAGGGGTTTTTTTGGGGGCGTGGGGAGGAGTGGTTTAAAGGTAGTTCAAAGGCAGTTCAAACAAAGGTAATGGGATTATTAGAAGCCATGTTCACACCCTATAGAGACCTGACTAGAACATGAAGGGACATTACCCAGGGAAACTATACACGAAGAATATTGGTCCTATGATATAACCTCCAGAAGCAGTAGCTGGATGTGTCATTGAGCTGCCCTCCACTGAAAAGGAGATGAATTTATTGGCATATGTACAGTGAGATGGTTGAATTATATAGGTGAGGGCATTTGGGGAATCATACATATAGGGAAAAAATGTGTTTGTGTTGGGCAAAGGATGGACTATAGTGAACAACTGCCGTTCTGCTTTTTCAGAATCTCTCTTCTCCTCCTCCACTCACCCCAGTGTCCATGCAGTTATGATGTGGGTCATGTTAGGCAATCTGATCCTCATCGATCCCTTGGCCCCAGTTGATTGGTCCAGAGTTAAGCATCTAACTAAGCTGAGCCAATCAGAGTACTTCCTGAGAAATCTGCAAACTGCAACCAAGAAAATGAAGCCAGTGTCTTGTTGGATGCCTAGACATTAAGATTTTAAGCTATGGGATTGTCTGAAGTCTTGTTTTTCACCATGTGGACCAGAAGAGCATTGGAAGCCAGACTGGGGGTGGGGATGACAATGCTGGGGCAGGGCAGGGGACGGAAATGAAGGAGACAGGCAGAAAGTAAGAGAGATAAGTGGAGAGAGAACCTAATGGCTTTTGTGTCTATTAGTTCCAGTTGTTCTTCAGGCATCCTTGTCTTTAGGTTTCAGGTATCTGATTATAAATATATCTTTTTCTTTAAACCAGTTCCTATTCTTCTTGGGTGAGTTCTTCCACTTTTCTGGTTTGACTACTACTGTTTTGCTGAAACTCACACAATGTTACCTTCAGCCTGGACCTCTCTCCTGAACCTCAGACCTGTTTATCCAACTGCCTATTGAACATCTCAACTTGGGTGTCCAATTCGTACCTCAAATTCAACATATCCAAAAGAGAATTCATCACCTCCCCACCCCAACCCTCTGTTGAAACTTACCCCTTCTCCTGTGTTCTCTATCTTAGTAAATAGCATCACAGTATCCCTATCACCAAGCTGGGAGTTATCCCAGACTTTTTCCTCCCTCTTACCCCCCATATCCTATAGGTCTAGGTCTCTAAGTCCTGCCAGTTGTAACTCTCCAATATTCTCAATGCTTTCCTGTTCTCTCTAATCCTATTCCCCTACCTCATTTCAATGCCCTGTCATTACTTCTTGCCTTTACTCTCAAATGCCTTCAATCCCTCCTTCCACCCAGCAGCCCAAATCATCCTTCTAATTTCTGGATATGATCACATTTACTCCTCTGTTCAAAATTTCTTCAGTGGCTCCCCACTGTCTTTAGGATAAAATCTGAACTCCAGCAGCTGGGTCACAAATTCACTCATATTATACTCAGATGTGCAATATTATTAGTCTTCTCTCTTTCCTAGAACTGATTTGATCTTGTTCACAATGCCCTCACCCTGCTGAGTAACAGGGGCAGGGGAAACTAAAATTAATCCACTCTGGTAAACTCAGGCAGGTCTAAAAATTTATTTTAGTCAGTCTCTAAGAAATTCAGTAGGTTTGGATGACTCAGTTTTTCAGGTTATTTTACCCTTCCCTTTCTCATTTTCAAGATAGCACTTGGTTTTATAGGGATCTCACTGGGGGAAGGGGCTCCTTACCCATGCGGTCCTTGGAGTTGTGTCACTTGGTATTTGCTGAGCTATGGTTGGTCTGGTATAAATAGTGAATTACAATCCTGAGAGGTAGCTGCTACTAAAACCATTTTACAGATAAAGAAGCTGAGGCTAAAAGAGGTTGAGTAAATTGCCCCAAGATCACAAAGTTAGTTAAGTGGCAGAACCAGTAATCAACACCACCCTGATTCTGCTTGGCACTTGGATCTGCGTCTAGAATTCCAGAGATAAGTTAACATCGGATTTGGGAGCACTGAGAGACTTCATGGTATAGCTTTAGAGCTGCGCTTATCCATGGGAGAATATGTCCAGTGGAATGAGAGAAGGGTCCATTCAGAACACTTAGGAATCACTTGCATATGAAGTAGGGTAGGAAGCCCTACCTGAGGGCTCCTGCCCAAGGTGACCTTTCTCTTAGGAGAGCTTCTAGGATGGAGGAGTCAGGAGCTTCTAGGATGGAGAGTCATGCCTGGTCCTATTCCAGCCAGGGCTGAGCCATCCCTCGGAATACCCCATTCCTCTCTGTCCTAGGCTCCCCCATAGCAGGGTAAAGTACAAACCCCTGACCAGTACTGGGTGGGAACTCAATAAATGTGTCAAAACAACTTATGTTGGCAGAGCTGCTCACACCTCCTGGGGCCAGAGAATGTGGAACCAACTACAGACCCTCTGAAGTGGGGATGCAGAGTCCACACCCCGGTGGGAGTGGACGTGCGGGAGTATAGGGGACTTCCAAGACCAGGAGGTTCGGTCTCCTCCCAGATGTTGTATCCCAGTGCCTCCCTCCAGATGATGGGGACAGAGACCTCTCGCAGATATGGAAGGGTGGTCTCCTGGTAGAGGGGTACGGCGGCTCTGGCCTTTCTCACATGTTGGGTGTGCAGATCTTCCGGGTGTTGAAAGTGCAAGAAATCCCCTAAAGTAGATGGGCCCCGCCCCCTTCCCCCCAGTGGAGGGATCCACACTGAGTAGCCCCTTCAGCCCTCTTCCCGCCCCCGCCCCGCCTGCACAAGGGGCGGGCCAGTCTTCACACCGGCGCACAACCAATGGCAAGGGAGCCTGGCACGGCCAGCCAATTAACTGGCGGCAGCTGCGAGGGATGGCTCCTCCTCCGACAGGCCGCCGGCCGCTGGCCTCCGAGAAGGCGGGGCTCTTTCCCTGTTTTTGCTGCCGGCCGAGCCTGGCCGAGCCCAGCCGGGAGACCAGTCGAGCCCAGCCGAACGTAGCCGAACGCAGCCGAGCCCAGCCGAGCCCCGCGCCCAAACGGCCGCCGCCGCCCGAGCGCCGCCGTGGAGCAGGCGAGCGGCCTCGGCCGCGGAGGAGGCGCCGCCCCAGGGGGAGGAGGTCCCTGCTCGCCACAGACCGCCCGCGGCAGAGGCCGCCCCGGTCGCGCCGCCGCGGGAGCGGCCGGCGGAGGCTGCGCTGCGGAGGGGGAGGGTCGGGGGGAGGGGAAGTCACCCCTGCCCGCCTCCCGCTGCTCCCCGCCCGCAGGCTCTCGAGCAGCAGTCGGCGCCCTGCATCCCGCTGCCCCGGACCCTCCCGCGGGCGCGCACCGGGCTCAACTCAGGTAAGAGGGGCCCTCCCACCACGGGCATGGGGGGCGTTGAAAACCAGAGACGGAGATGAAGAGACATAGACACACACGGAGACAGAGACACAGCCGGGGAGAAAGAGACACACACACAAAGACAGACACACACAAGAGACGCACAGAACTACAGAGACAGACCGCACGGAGAGGGGATAGAGACACGTCCACGGGGACAGACGGACACACAGCGGGGAAGAGAGACGGAGACACAAGAGACCCATACACACAGAGACAGGGAGAAAGAGACACACAGAGACTGATACAGAGATACACAAAGAAATAGACTGGGAGAGAAACGAGACACAAGAGAGACCCTTATAGACTCAGAGATGGGGACACAGAGAGAGACAGATATAAAGAGAGCTACAGAGAGACAGACAGGTACACACGGAGGTGGGTATACAGAGGCAGAGGCACAGATCCAGGCAAGGGAACCAAGGGACAGAGTAAGGGCCAGACACACAGACACACGCACCTGACCTGGAGAGACAGTCTCACAGAGAGGTGCACCTAGGTACACAGTCTTAGATAACACAGACCCACACATGCCTGCCAGGCCTCCACAAAGTTCCCTCTGTGTGAGCTGGCGCCTCTGGAGGTCTCCTGGGCTGGCTGGCTGGAGTCCTGAGTCAGGGGAGGTGCCCAGGCCATGTCGAAGCTGGTCACAGTGCCCATCCTTCAAGGCCTTGGGCTTCCTCAATCCCACCCACTCACACAGTTCTTTTGAGGGCTGGATGTTCAGTGGGCAGGGCCACGCCATGCCCACTGGTCAAAAGGAGAATGAGTTATAGGCTGCCTAATGCAGCTTCCCCACAGTAGCCACACCCCCATCCAGGTGCCCAGAGGCAGGTGTTGGCTCTGCGGGGTACTGAGGCCTGCTGGGAGGCCAGAGGTGTATGAGCGGGCTGTCTTCCCTACGCCTCTCCTCCTAGGCCTAACCCCACCCCTTCCTCCTCACCACCCTTTGCCTTTGCTCTGTACTCCCCACAGGCTGAGAACTGCAGGCGGACGTCTTCACTGTCCGGGAATCATTGAGTGTGTGGACAGGACAGCCTCCTTGGAAGGCCGGGTGTACCGGAGTTCCGCCTCGGCATGGGCCTTGCCATTGAGGCAGCTTCTCAGTCTGTGCTTGTCTGAGGGTGCTGCCCGTCATGGGGGCAGCCATCTCCCAGGGGGCCCTCATCGCCATCATCTGCAACGGCCTCGTAGGCTTCTTGCTGCTGCTGCTCTGGGTCATTCTCTGCTGGGCCTGCCACTCCCGTTCTGCCAACATCGACTCCCTCTCCGAATCCAGTCCCAACTCCAGCCCTGGCCCCTGTCCCGAGAAGGCGCCCCCGCCCCAGAAGCTCAGCCATGAAGGCAGCTACCTGCTGCAGCCCTGAAGGCCCCTGGCCTAGCCCGGAGTCTGGGACTTAAGTCCACCCCACTTGGAACCTGGAATCGGGATCCCAGCGTCCAGCCAGCCTGGGGTCCAGAACTCAGAGTCCAGCCTGTCTGGAGCTGGACCCAGCAGCCCAGAGTCTGGTCGGCCTGGCTGCAAGAGGGGCTCTGCTGGCCCTCGGTAGACAGGCCTGGGGTGGGGGATTCATGAGTTGGTGCTAGGGCCAGGGCCATCTGGACTCTGCTCCATCCCAGTGGTCGGGGCTGGGTCCACCGCCCCCTAGGCCAAGCGCCTCCAGGCCCTCGAGGTTGGGGAATCAATCCATGGCAATAATGGGAGGGTGTCCAGGCTGGGCCCCTTCTCTGGTCCTCCTACTGTTTGCTGGATAATAAATGAAACTATGGCTCTACCCTGAGATTTTCTCCTCTTCCTGGGGGCCTTGCTGTAGCAAAATGAAAGGTTGTGGGTGGGCTTCCAGACACAAGTTTATTTGCACAGAGAAGGAGGGGGTAATGGTGGTTGAGGGCCAAGTCCTGGGGTGAGGTGCTGGGACCAGGGCTGGAGCAGGGTGCTAAGGGCAGGTGCTGGGACCTGATCAGGGGTGTGGTCGCACACATACTGGGTGCTAAGCCTGGGCTGGGGTACCAGGGTCAGGTGCTACAAGTACAGGGTTCAAGACATGGGCCAGGCCCTGGGGCCAGGCCCTCAGGTCTTGGGTTTTACTTCCCTCACCAGGTTCAGCAGTTTGTCCAATTTTGCGATCTCCACAGCTGGACCCTTCTGCACTTCCTGGCCCTTCTTTTCCTGGTGAGAAGGGAAGTACACATGGGGGAGGAATGGTGAGGGATGAGCCACCTCTCTCTACTTCCCAGCATCACCTCCTGTGCCCAGCTTAGGCAGCTGTGCCACGCCTCTCTCCTGCCCAATTAGATTCCGGACCCCTACCTGCCGCCCCCAACCCCTGCAAGGATCCTTCCCCATCCCAGGTTGGGTGGCAGGGGCCCAGCTGAGGCCTGCAAGAGACATCCAGCTGTGTTTCTGAACCTCCGATCAATGTAGGATCCTTATGCTGGGAGGAGTGGGGGAAGCCAGGAAGAGCTGTAGCCCAGGGCCTCTACCTGTTGGGAGCACCCTTCCCACAGGAAGTCCCTGGCTGAGTCCTAACACGGAGCTAAGAGGTGTGTGTTTGTGGAGGGAAAAGAGTGTGGACAAAGCCACAGGTGCCCTCACCTAGTACTGTTACCTAGCACTTTCAGGTCAGGTTGGGAGTGGGGTACCGTTTGGGGCCAGGCCCGCTGTGTCAGACATACCCACGGTGGGGGCAGGTGTCAGGAGACCCAGGAGGGCTGATGGGATATCCCGTGTGATTCCAGATGTCCTTGGCTGGGACTGTCCCTCAGAAGGGCGGGTCCTGAATTTATGACCCCTCACCCCTGCCTACAGGCCACTCTAATCCTTTAGCTGGTAAGCTGGGCCCTGAGAAGAAGAGAGCTGGGACACTGGGGTATGTGTCACTCAGGCCCTGAGAGCTCCCTGGCAGACCAGCACCAGTGCCATCCTCCCTTCTGTCCAGGCGGTGGGGTGTGGGCTAGGCTGGGGCAGCTGCCATTTCCTGCCTTCCCTTTGTGCCCGGGCCCCCACCCTCTCAGCCACCTGTGCCCACTGCTCACTGGCACCTGCCCCAGCCTTGCCTGCTGAGGGCCCAGCGTGGATCTGGCCCGGGCTGTGAGGTGGGAGGAGAATGCAGGGCCAGCAGGCCCCTTCCTGGCCCCATCTTGCCTGCTGCCACCCTGTGGAACTCAGATTTCCTCCTGGTGTGACCCCTGCGCCTGTTCCCAAATCTGTCTCCCCCTCCCCGTGCGGCCCAGTGCCTTTGCCACTCCCCGGCTCACCTCTGCATTCCTGAGGCAGAGGACAGAGATGTCTTTTTCTCTCTCACCCCCCTCTCCCTCCCAAGTTAACCTCACGTTCTCTTGCCCTCACCTCACCTCCTGGGAGTCAGAAGATCTGGCTTTTAGTTCCAGCTTTGTCATTAACTCCCTATATGACTTTGGGCAAGTTCTGCCCAAACTGTTTCTATCTATACTGCAGTTGGGGAAAGTAGGCCTTGACCTTTGACAAGTTGGGCTCTGACACCAATCCTGGGAAGCTCCTTGGGCTGGGAAGTCGGGCCTCTGTGGCCAAGCCCTCTTGGGAAGATCAGGGAGACTGCAGCCTGCAGAGAGGGGCGGTAGGGATGCCCAGAGGACTTCCTTTGGCCCGAATCACTTGGCTGCTGGTAGAGTCAGGTGGCGATTTCACAGGAACTGCCAATCCACCCAAGAACTAGCCCCCAGCTATCACCTGCCCAGGTCCTCTGATTCCCAGGTACCCGTGTCCTCAGGTCCTCAGAGATATAGATGCTGAGCATTGCTCTGAGAGGAGCTGGGACTGTGGGAGATCCTTCCATCCCTGGGTCAAAGTGGGCAGGGCAGGCCCCCACCCAGATCTACTGCCTTCAAGGTGTGATGGTCATACCCCAGCCCCAAGGGGTCACCACCATCCCTCCCACAGGGCTGTCCAGCTCTCCTAGCTCAAGCCTGGGTTTCTCTCCTCACTAAATTAAGAGCAGATTTTATCTGTTCCACAAATTATACTGCCTTCTTCCCCCTCCTTGAGGCCAGCTAGCTGGGCTTAGCAGAGTTTTAGACCACACCCAACCCCCCCCCCCGCCCCCCATCCTACCCCATCCCATCCCACCCCCAGCCCACCACGGCCTCTGGGCCACAGCTGCAGGCACTCAGCAGCCTTCTGAGTATTTATAGCCAAGTTCACCCCTTCCCCCAGCTGGCTACAATTACAGGCCGGGCCAAACTCCCAGCCCTTGCCTCCCTGGCCCTGGTGGGGAATAGGCCAGGCTGGCGAGAGGGTTAGTGCGGTGGCCCCTGCCTTGGTAGGCAGCAGTTGAAAGAGACAGGCCCCTGCTCTTGCCTCAAACTGCAAGTAAATGCCTCAAACTGCAACCAGGGGGTACAGTCATCAGGGCAACATGGCCCAGCTCCGGCCCAGCTCTGATGCTGGCCCAGAACCTGGCAGGAAGCAAATTCCATTTTCTCTCCTAGCGCCCAAATGGACAGGACTGGGCTCTAGGTTTTTGGACGCTGGATTTTTAAGTTGGACCTCTGGGCGCTGGATTCTAAGGCCTGGGTTCTTAAGTCTGAATTGGGACTCTGAGAGCTAGACTTCGAGGTCATGGCTCTGGGCTTGGTGGCCTGTATTCAGGGCCCTTGGGCTCTGGGCAGGGCCTCCGGACATTAGAGATTCTAGAAAGGAACCAGAGCTCAAAAGGAGGACTGCCTAGCTGCTGACCTAGTTACCCTCCTCATGGCTCATTTCCTACTTCCCGTGTGGACCCGGAGCTCCCAGTTCAGAAGCCCTGTGCGAGCCCAGCCAATGAAGCAGAAACTAAGCCTCACGCCCCTACCTGCATGACACCAAACAAGCCAATGATGCCCGTGTGCTTCCCCCAGGCTTTGGGTCCTCATAGTCACCTGCTTACCTGATGTCTCCACCTGGGGGCCCCACAGGTAACTCAGATTCAGCATGTCAGAACTGATCTGTCTCCTGCTTCCCCTGTGCTCCTCACTTGGGCAATGACACCACCCTTACCCTGGGCCCCCAAAGCCAGAAACCTGGGGGCCACCCCCTGGCTCCTCCCCTTTCTCTCAACCCCCTGCCATCCTGGAGACTTTCTCTCACGGCAGCCCAAACTCCCCAAAACCGTACCTTCGGCATCTTGCGCAAATTGGGTGAGAGCTTGAGGCAGGTGACGTGCCCACGATCATCGCCCACAATGATGATGGGGTGGATGGGGTTGAACTGCACATGGGTGAGCTTGTTCTTCTTTCGGGCCACCACAGGCTGGTTGCATATGGCCTCGTACTTGTTGATGGACAAGTCAAACACGTGGGTCTGTGAAGAGGTGGGTGTCAGCACACTCGGGGAAATGAGACCCCTGTCGCCCACCTCAGAATAACTGCCCCTGAACTTTCTGGGGAAAGTCGACAGAAGCCTAGGCAGTGTGAGAGGCAATTTGTGTCTCTGTTTTTCCTGTGGTTGAGGGAATGGGGATAAAATGTTTAGGAAAAAATTTAAGTCTATGCAGAATTAACAGTAAGAGCAGCTGCCATTTATGGAGCACTTACTATGTACTAGACTCTGGGCAAGCGTGTCACATGGTTGCATCATCGAATTATAATCCTCACAGCCACTCTATAAGGTAGGTTCTGTTATTATCCCCATTTTATAAATGACGAGAAAGAGGCTCTTAAGGCTAACTTGCCAGTAAGTGGCAGAGCCAGGTTTTCTACCAACTAATATATGTCAGGTGTTCAGACAGTGCATGTCATAAAGGTGCTCAACAGGGACTTCCCTGGTGGCACAGGGGATAAGACTCCGCACTCCCGATGCCGGGGGCCCAGGTTTGATCCCTGGCCAGGGAACCAGATCCCACATGCATGCCACAACGAAGAGTTCGCATGCCACAAATAAGGAGCTGGCGAGCTGCAACTAAGGAGCCCGCCTGCCACAACTAAGACCGGGTGCAACCAAATAAATAAATATAAAATAAAATAAAACTGTTTAAAAAAAAACGGTGCTCAATAAATGTTTGATCTTATTTTTACCGCATCCTAAGTCTGAACCATTAGCAACTCTTGCCTAGACGACTGTGGCAGCATCCTAACTGGTCTTCCTGCTTCAGCTCTTGCCTTTCTATCATCCATCCTTCATGCAGCAGCCATACTTACCTTTAAAAAATCTAAAATCCTCCGATAGTCTCCCTGGGCACGCTACATAAAATCCAGATGTGCTTACTCTAGATTCTGCACTGTCTGCTCTCATCTCAGGCTCTCACCCCTTTGCCTACTAGACCCCAGCCACCCTACCTGCCTGTTTCTTAAACCCTTCCAGCTAATTCTCCCCTCAGGGCATTTGCACTAGCTGTTCCTCTGTCTGGAATGCATCCCCGCATCTTCACCTGGCTGGCTCTTTCTTGCGACTCAGCTTTCAGCTTGAATGTCTCCTCTTTAAAGAAGATTTCCCTGACCACTCTATCTAAGAGACCACCGAGTCCTTTTCTTTTACATCACTCTCTCTCGTTTTAAAGATATAACAGTGTTATGAAGCTATAACTCACATACTACAAAATTTACCCATTTAAAGTATACAATTCCTCTTTTTTAGTATATTCACAGTATGTAACCATCACCACAACCAATTTTAGGACATTTTCATCACCCCCAAAAGAACCCTTATACCTATTACCAAGACATTCCCCGTTTTCTCCCAACTCCTCTAGCCCTAGGTAACCACACATCTACTTTGTCCCTATAGATTTGCCTATTCTAGACCTATATAAATGGAAGCATACAATGTTTGGTCTTTTGTGACTGGCTTCTTAACCTAAGCATTTTTCAAGGTTCATTCATGATATAGCATGCATCAGTACTTCATTCCTTGTTATTACTGAATAATACTCCTCGTGGATATAGCACCTATTGTTTACCCATTCATCAGTTGACAGACATTTGGGTTGTTTCTGCTTTTTGGCTGTTATGAATAATGCTGCTACAAACATGGGTGTACATACATCATCCTCTTTCAATCTCTGCCTAGCACTTAACTCTATTGGGGGTTTTGTTGTTGTTCCTTTTGTCTCTTTCCCTTCACTGGAACGTAAGTTCTGTGACAGCAGGAACCTGAATCACCAGGCCCTGGCCTGGAGCTGGGAACCACAGCTGACCCTTGGTTACGCATTTGTTCAGCAAATAGATGACTGACTCGAGGGTGATGCGTTAATCACTATATTCTTTTCTGGTAGGTGCTTCTCAGTGTATATCAAAGTCCAAAAGGAAAATGTACTGCAGAAGAATTTTCTCACAAACTGTTTCTGAACTTTCACCAACCCTCATTGCGGCATAGAGCCCCTTCCATCTCCCCTTCTCAGACTCAGCTTGCACACTCCCAGGGATGGGGACCTTGTTGCCTTTTAGACACTATTTCCGTCACAGATCAACTCTGGCTCAGAAGTTTTTCCTTACATCAGGTTGGCACCTGCCACCCTGTAGCTCCCTCCCCAGGGCCCTCAGAGAGGATAACTGCTCCTCATGGCACCTTAACCCCCAGAGTGCTCTCTCCTTCAAGGTGAACAGCCCCACTCTCTCCTCCAGGCCTCATGGGATGAATGATCCTTCTTTTGACAGGGCCCTGGGTGGCCTGGCCCTTGAGGACACACAGTCCTTATGTTCTGCCTTCCCCCACCTGACCTGGGCATGGCGTGGGCTCTCCAGGAGGGAGACCTTGAGACAGCTCATCCTACCTTCAGTAGGGGGTCAGCTGGGTCAGGAAGGGGGCACTCACCTTCCCATTGGTGGTGACTGCTGCAAACACAGTGGAAGAGTATGGGGCCCAGGCCACGTCGCCCACGGCTGAATTTAGGTCATAGATGAACATCGGGGTCCTGCAGTGGGGAGGGGTGGAAAGCTCAGGGCACAGAGGGCTTACGGTGCCAGAGCCCCGCCGGCCCCAGCCCAGGGTGGTGCCTGAGGGAGGGCAGGCCCCTCACTTGATGGTGTGGTCCCAGATCTTCACGGTCCAGTCGGAGCTGCAGGACATGAAGACCTTGGTGTGGTAGGGGTTCCAGGACACAGCATCCACTGCCATGCTGTGGGCGTCATAGGTGCTGAGGAACTGGCTGGAGTAGGATTTGGAGCACTGGGGTGAGGGTGGGGAAGCGGGGTTCAGGAGTGAGAGAGGCCAGCAGCCACCACTTCCCTGGGGGCCCTAAAGGGTCAGGCCCCGAGATTCCTCTTCTGTCCTCGCCCCACATCACTGTCACAGCTGAGCTGGGACCAAGCTCTCGGCTGCATTTCTCACCCTCAAAGCAACCAGAGAGAAAGGAGGGGCTTAAGGGGCTGGGCAGGGGAGTCTTCCTGGAGGGTGAGGGAAGTCTGCCCAGAGGATTCCAGGTCTGGCAGAAAAGGCCTTCCCTCCCTGAACCCAGGCAGAGCAGGTGTAAGGGGCCCTGGGGGAGGTGTGGTGTCTCGCCTGTGTCCAGACCAAGGCCTGTGGACGGGCAGACAGAGTGCTGGATCCACCTGCACGGACAGAAGCCTTGCAGCAGTGATAAACATCCCACCTTGCCCAGGTGAGAGCAGGTACAGAGCCTGCAGCAAGTCCCAATCTCACGATTTCTCATTCGGTCTCTTGCCCTGACCAGCAGGCCCCTCACACCCTCCCTCCAGGAGACTGAGTGGCCAACTAGCCTCTTCCTCTCTCCCGCACGGCCACTGGGAGGGGGGTGGGGGTGGGGACCTCTTTTACATTCAGACCAGCTCTGCCTGGGCCTCAGGGGCTCCCGGAGGCGGCCTGTAATTAACATTCTGAGTCTCAGAGCCTAAGAAAAGCTTGCGGCAGAGCTATTTCTGGGTGGATGAAGGTTCAGAAGGATGTTCACCTACTAACACTGAGACTTGGCAGAAACTGGCCCTGAAGTTCCATCCCGCTGCCGGCTGGGATGGACCCGGTATTCAGAGATAAATTTTCTTGTTACCTGGCCTTGGAAGCTCAGCTCAAGTTCAGATCTCCTCCAGGAAGTCTCCCCAGAATGTTCCAAGCCCCCCAACCTCCACTCCCAGGAAGGGAGCAGGACCCAGAGGGAAGGATGCTGGGCTGGGCCAAAGTCACCTTCTAGATTCTCCATCCCCTTTCCTGCACTCGGCCACTCTTCCCGCCACCCAAGCAGGTCAAGAAATGCATTCTCTTCCCGCAAGAAGCCTTCCAGAACTGATGAGCCCTAAGATCTGTCCGAGGGTCTTTTGAGAACGATAAGCTCCCAGGTCTAAGAGGCCCTGTAAGGAGCTGGCATTGAGGGCAGTGCTGCCTCACCTTGTAGATTTTCCCCTCCTCTGTGCCCACTAGGAACAGGTAGTCGATCTCTTTGTGGAAGTCAAAGGCAGTGCCACAGCCTTGGGAGAAGAGGGAACAGTTTTAGGCCAGTTCTGGGAGGGAGGCTCCCAGCACCTCCTCTACCCAGGATGGCCTGAGCCCAGGTGCTTGTGAGGGACGGCTGGGGCCAGCCAGGCAAACAGAAACTGGGTCTCTGGCCTGCAGCTTGTCCCGGGCAGTTGGGACTCTGCAAACGGGCCAGGGCTTCTGCAGACAGGAATGGGGCCTGGATAAACAAGGCAGGGATTGAGTTAAACAGGGTCAGGGTCAGGGTAAACAGGGACAGGGTCTGCAAACAGGGATATGGTCTGTGCAAACAGGGTTCTAGTCTGCATAAACAGGGGAGGAATTGAGTAAACAGGGAGAGGATCTGGGCAAACAGGGACCTGATCTGCATAAACAGGGCTGGATCTGCATAACAGCACCCAATCTGCATAAACAGGGAGGGTCTGCAAATGGCCAAGGGCTGGGTGCACTGGGCCAGGCTTTCTCATTACCTCCGGTCAGGCACAAGTGGAGGCACGGTGCGGCAGAAAGAGGGAGGACCAGACACCTCATGGGCTGGGGTGACGTGGCCAGGCGTGGATGTGAGGGGCTGGGGCTCTTACCCACTGTGTGTATCTGCAAGCCCTCGAGACCCTCGGTCGTGCTGTCCTCCACCTTCAGCTTGATGACATCTGTGTGAACCAGCTCGCTCTGCAGTCACACAGGGAGGGGGAAGCACATGGGTGGGGCTGGACCGGCAAGGTTGGGGGTCCCTCTGTCATTCATCTCCCCCCACTCCCTCTCTCCACCCCGGCATGACCCTTTCTGGGAAACAGGCACCTTCACGAGCGTCCAAGACACGATCCTGCCATCAGATGATACAGAGAAGAAGTTAAGGTTGTGGTCCATGTCATCCTTCTGCCACTTGACCTGAAACATCCCAAACTGTGAGCTCTAGGGTGTTGGGTTAGGGCCCCTCAAGAACCCGTCTGAGGTCCAGAAGCCAGTTCTGGGAGCCCATATCTCAGAATCCCCTGATTTCCCTGCCCTCCCTCCTTCCACTCATTTCTCTCTCCCTGAGCATCCTGAGGCAGCAGGCCAGTCGGGGCACTGCCCAGTGTCCGGGCTCAGCACTGGAGGTGCCCGGTTCCTCCCTGGGTTGAGTTTTAGGAGCCCAGTTGTAAGAAGGCAGTGGCTCTGGGTTTGACCTCCTTACAGAGCCTGGGAAGGACAGAGCCCATCAACCAGCTTCCTCATTTACAAAACAGGAGCCATGATAGCAGGGGCTTGTTGTAAGGAATAAATGAAACAATGAGTGTGAAGCCCTTAGGCCAGAACATTGCAAATATGAAGTGTTCAATAAATATTATTAGCTGATATCCTCAGTATTACCATCATGCTAGGAATCAGGGTGGCAAGGCTCTCGGGAGGCTTTTTCCTGCTTCCTTGGGCAGTGGGGAGGAACAGCCTCCCTCCACCACCCTCCCCATCCAGGCTTGGCCTTCTCTAGGCGGCTCTCTTCTGTTCCCAACTTCACTTCACCACTAGCCCCTGCTTCCAGAATCTTGCTCCCAGATCTCAGATGTGAGCTGCATTTCTCCATCTGCAAATTGGGGTTAATAATCCTGCCCCACCCATCTTCTCTGGGCTGGAAGCAAACATATGCGAAAGTGTTTGGGAGACAGAGCTGTCGTCTTATGAAGATGACACGCTTGAGGCTCAAGTTTCTGTTGCCAGATGTGGAGGCCTGGCCAAGCCACGTCCAGGAGAGCTGGGGCAGGGCTGGGTGCCCAGATCTTCCCACCCTCCAGTTCCCTCCAGGCCTCCTGTGCTGGGGCCACTGTCCCTTCCCCCTGTCACAAGCAGAGGCCCAGTGAGGGAGGACAGGAACCCAGGGCTGCTGCCTGTAACCACAGTTGTCACCTGGCCCTTGAGGGGTGTGTGTAGCGGGGAGGGGATTGCTCTTCCGGGGCCACGCCCCAGGCCTGACTGGTCAGAGCTGCAGGAGGGCAGACCCAGTCCCGCCTGGGTCTGTCTGGGCAGGCTGCTCTTTTGTGCGTTCAGTGGGGGGCCTAGAACACCACAGAGCTTGTGAGGCACAAGTCATAGCAGCCCTGATGCTGAGACGCTTCCTCTTCTGTGTAAAGGCAGTCCCTTTAAAGGGGGGAGGGGACAGGGGGTGTCAAAGGCCAGGCTGTAAGAGGCGCGAGGGAGCTGCCAAGGGAAGTGTTTAATGAGCAGCGCCAGCGTGCACGGAAATTGTATTTCACACCCCACTTAGCAGCCTGATGCCCAGCTGGGGGGTGGTGTGTGTGTGTATATGCAATGAGCCATGTACGTGTGTGTGTGCAAGTCACACACGTGCTCCTGGGGTCCAGGTGGGAGGGTAGGAATAAAGAGGGCCAAGAGGGGGCAGGTGGAAGTGGGGTTAAGACAATGCATGAATGCCCAGGAAGCAGGTGGTAGGGAGGAGACGGAGGCCTGTTTCACCAATTCCTTCTCTTTTGCCTTATCTGATTAGGGCAGGCATGTTTGACCCCAGGGGTCTGCTCATATCCTTCCTGCCCCCTTCCCTTCCCCCGTGTAGCACAGAATACACACACACACACACACACACACACACACACACACACACACCCTGCAGAGTGTCGTGGTTGAGGCTTCACAGCGGGGCCTGAACAGGGCTGCACTCTCCTTCGGACAGACGGTTCTCTCCCTGGCTCCAAAACCTTCCATGGCTCCCCGCTGCCAACGGAACAAAGTCCGTCTGCCCCCAGCCTGGCATCTGAGATCTAAAACAACCTGTCTCGTTCCTCCCAAGACACAGTCCCGTTGAGAAGGACTTAGACTCTGATGTCTCTGACGCCTCATTCGTCAGCCTGGCTCTTCTTCAAGCTCCAGGATATACAGTCAACTGCCGGTAGGACGTCTCCTCCTCTGGCTTCTTATATTAACTTCCGGCCAGAAATCCACGGATTTCCTACTGGGTCCCCCAAGCTGGAGTCCCAGGCACCTTCACCAATTTTTCCTTTTCCCCATATCCAATCAGTCGTTTCCTGTTCAAGATTTGACTGCCTCGACAGCTCTACCTCCTCATTTTTATCTCCACTGCCCCTGTTGTAGCTCAGGCTTCAAGATCTCTCATGCTGTGGCCAGAGGACATCTCCGAGACACTACCTGACTGTGGGACTTCTCTGCCCCAAACCCTCTGATGGTTGGGCAGGGATTTTCAAACTCTGCTGGGACAAACTCTTAGAAGCCTTGTGAAAATAGCTCAGGGGACGTGGGGAGTGATAACAGGGGACCCTCAAGCAATCAGGCCCCTGACCCTACCAGAGCAGCCCCACTCTCGTCTTATTCATACATCGGGCTTCTGTATTGACACTTCATTTGAGACCACTAACATGCAAAGTCCAAGCTTCCTACTTGCTAGAGAAGCACACTCACGACTGAGCTCAGGAGTCCCTGACGCTGAGCTCCACGCGGTGTGTTGTTGCCCAGCAGGCCCCTCTGCTTGCCCGTGTCTTTCCGGTGCACGCGTGACCCCTTTGTACCCTTCTTCATCTAACGGATACTTCCTCATTCTTCACGATTCAGCTTAGGTGTTCCTTCCTTTAGGAAGACCTCCCTGGCCCTCTGGCCCCTGGTCCCCATCCCAGACAATCTGGACAATCCTCAGCGCCCCCATGAGCCCTCCTTAGCACACTCCGTATCCTGCTCAGCTGTGGCTGCCGTATCCAGACACCAAGCCCTGAGCATCCTCAGCTCCCAGAGAAGAGAACAGGCAGGAGTTGATGAATGAATGGATGAATGAGGAGGCAGGGAGGGAATGAGAGCGAAAGAAGAGAACAGGAAGTCATTAAAGGAGTGAGAGGCAGGCCCCTCCCATGTCGCAAGCCCTGATTCCAGCCAAGAACTCTGAGTCTTCGGTTTTGCAAAGGCAGCAGCCCTGTTTTCCTGACAGGATGGTGGGAGAACAGAAGGCCACCCCGTCCAGTGTCCCTGGCACCCGCCCAGTGAAGGGGAAACTGTGTCTCCTGCACACCCTACTTCTCTCTCCAACCTGCAATTTGATTCAGAGAACAGAGCAGAGTGGGAGTAGGGTAGTTGGCCTTGGCCCCTCGCCCTCTCCTGGGCTTGAGGAGGATAGTCAGGCCACCCGGAGATGCTCCGTGCTTGGCCCTGGGCTGTCTGCCCGTGCTGGGAAAGCCGGGCTGGGGCTGGTGCTGGTTCAGTTTGATCAAAGCGAGTCTTTTCTCCTCGCCCTGGGCTTTAAAGTCTCTGCAGACACCCTCCCCGTGTCTGGAGACTTCTGCGGGCCTGGACGCGATGAATGGGGAGGTGGGCTTTTCAGAGGAGAGAACTCCTGAGGCTGCAAGTCGGGCTCCTGCTTTGGTCGAGAACTGTGGGGAGGGTGTTTAGGGGGAGGGGGTGCCCCAGCTCTGGGTAAAGGATGAAGCTGAGAGGCCACCATATCCCCTGTGCCTGGACAGCCCTCCCTCTGCTCAGACCTGTCTGGGAGCTGAGAGCCAGTGCCTGGGGTGTCCACATGACTCAGGAAGCTCAGGGCCAGACAGGCAGGGGTGCAGAGCCCGCCTGCAGACCCTGTCAGGGCAAGGGGGAGAGGAAGGTGAGAAGACAGATGCCAGCACTGCCTGAGGAGCCCAGAGGCCTTGGGCAACTTGAGGCAGAAATCTATGCTTAGACTCTCCCAGGCCTGCCCATGGGGTGAGGGTACACAGCCTCAGAAGGAGGGGGACCTTTGGAACACAGTGAGGAAGGGCCTGCAAAGCCAGAGCTAAGAGACTCTGAGAATGAAACTGTGAAATCCACTCCCAGCGCAATAAGATGGGAGACGCAGAGTCAGGGTGAAATCTAGCCCCAGTGACTAGGTAATGGTCCCATTCTATGCCTGACTGGAGAAGATGGGTGTTACACAGAAGCCTCAGGGACAGACATCACCTACCAGGCCTTACAGCCCCACCAAGAAGGCAGAGAACGGGCAGTGCCTACCCCTATCTGGGAGTTCCCCAAATCTAGCCCAGATGGCAGAAGAGAGCCCCTGTGGGGAGCTGAGGAAGATCATAGACCCTTGGAGCCCTTGACACACTCAGCAGAGGCCCATCAGGCCCTGGGGGCTTCCCACCACGGGCTCTGAGTCACTGACCACTACTTCTAAGAGATCCGAGATCCTTAGCAGACAGATGGGCCCTGCTTGATGGGAGCTCTGAGGCAGCGGACCCCAGCTCTTACCACAAACCGTCTTGCCTCCTGATGCCTCGCCTGTGCCCTTCTCTGCCCCTTCTCACACCCAGCTCCTTGGACTCTAAGCTAGTAGCTGTCATCCCCATGCCCTTGCCTGTGGCCCTCTCCTCCCCAAGGCCCCTCGTCCGGTGGCTCCCAGGCCCACACGCTACTCAGTCCCACCCACTTCTCCCACCCTGGTCCAAGGCTGACCTGCCACACGGGGTCTGTGTGCTTGCCAGACTTGGCTGAGCTGCGAAAGGAGGGCTGGGAGTAGGGCTTCTTGAGGTTGTAAATGGCCACGTTGCCGTCGTAGTGGCCCACCACCACTAGGTGGGGGTGGTCCACGTGCACGTCCAGGCACAGGATGCCGCTCTCGCTGCTGAAGGTGTATTCGGGGAAGCTGGGGTTCTTCATGCTATAGAAGAGCAGCATGCCCCGGCTCTGCTTCCTGAAGTCATCTGGCCCAGGGAAGAGGGCGGCGGTGATTGGACAGTCCCTGCTGGGGAAGCCCCGGCCCCTCCCTCACAGGGTGGACAAGCCCTGCCCAGTCCTGCCTCTGACAGAGAGCGTGGGAGACCTCTCGGGGCTTCATCTTCTCTGTCCGTGAGACAGAATCATGCGACTTGACCCACCCCCTTCTCAGGGTTCACGAGAGGATCCAACAGATAAGGTGACCAGGCATATCTGAGGGACGGACATTCTCTTTAGTCTCCCTGGGGTACAGGAAAGGGGGGGCTGCAGGCTCAAAGAGTTGTTAAGTGAAGAATGTGGGTGGGCTTGGGAAGGAGCAGTATCCTCAGAGAGGGTCCAGATGCCCAGCCCATCTCCTGCCCTTAGGTGCTGGGATAATGGCCATGTACCCCTCGTCCCCAGCCAGCGACAGGGGTTCAGTCTGGACTAACATGGAATTGCCTGTAGGAGTCCCACACTAGCCACCTGTGGGCATCTTCCCAGACCCTCTGGTCCCACAGTCCCCAGCTGCAGCCTGAGCCCTAGCTCTAAGCATGCTCCCAGATTCGAAAGGTCCCAGGCCAGCCAGTCAGGCTTCCATAGGCCACAGTGCTATCCCTCTGGCCTGGGCGCAGCCTTCGGTGATCAACAGTGGACCGCTCAGCAGACGTCCTCCTCCTGGCCCGCCCCATGGCAAGGGAACGCCTCCCACACTCCTTCATGCTCCGTGCACTTGGCGCCCATCCTGATAATGCAGTCACTGGATGGAATACAGTCCCAGCCGTCCATTCCCGCTCTCCCGCCACCAGCCCAGGACCCTTCCCAAGCTCAGAAGAGCCAGAGCTGGAGAGGTGGAAGTCTAGAGCAGCCCCGTCTTGGGGGCCCTATGCTAAGGCAGCCTTTTAGCTCTGCCGGCCCCCCA
Source organism: Globicephala melas (assembly GCF_963455315.2). Taxonomy (NCBI): domain Eukaryota; kingdom Metazoa; phylum Chordata; class Mammalia; order Artiodactyla; family Delphinidae; genus Globicephala; species Globicephala melas. Next base: position 81,252,247 of record NC_083319.1, on the reverse strand, counting down.
GGGCTATCTCCTCTGCCCCTGGCCACTGCAGGCCTGGGCCCTCCTCCCAGAGTGGCCAGTCCTGAGGTGAGGAGCCCATGGGCGGGAAGGATAGGTAAGCAGCCCCAACTTGGTGAGTTTTTTTTGTGTGTGTGTGGTACGCGGGCCTCTCCCTGTTGTGGCCTCTCCTGTTGCGGAGCACAGGCTCCGGACGCGCAGGCTCCGGACGCGCAGGCTCAGCGGCCATGGCTCACGGGCGCAGCCGCTCCGCGGCATGTGGGATCTTCCCGGACCGGGGCACGAACCTGTGTCCCCTGCATCGGCAGGTGGACTCTCAATCACTGCGCCACCAGGGAAGCCCTTGGTGAGTTTTGCTGAGTCATTCTCTCTGTCTTGTGTCTAAGACTGCCCCTTTCTTGAGGGAGCAGGTGACTGGGCTGGGCTCAGGGACAGTCTGGGCTGGGCTCCCTGGGCTCTGGGCGTGAGCCCAGCTATGACCAGGTCCCAGCTATCCTCACCCTGGGCACTCTGCAAGCACAGCGGATGCTTCCTGGGAGCCAGGGTTAGGGAGCAGGGAGCAGCCAGGAGCCAGGCTGGCCTTAGGTGGGCAGAGCTGGAAGCTGAGGCCAGCCGGCCTGCCCACCAGCGCAGCTGTCTGTGGGGGAGCCCACCTTCCCTTGCCGTGGCTAACTGTCACCAGCTCTGGGACTCCTGTCAGGAACCCCTCCCCTGATCAACTGCACGGGAGTCTTCCTGTGCAAGGAGGGGGCTGCCCCTGGAGTGGAAGGTACAAGGGTCCAGCCTGAGCCACGGGGAGGGCACGCAGTGGTTCAGGAAGGAAAATGCTTCTGCTCTGGGGAAAGTGAGGAAAGCCAGGTTGGGTCACCCTGTGCCCGGCACTATCTCAAAGACTGGCCTTGAGGTGGGGGATGGAAGTTGGCAGTACCTCACCGCGTAGGGCTCCAGGCTGGGCCCCAAGGGCTGACTCTTGAATTCAGGGAGAGATCTGCAGTTGGCTGAGGGGAGTGTCTTTCCCACCCAGACCACGAAGGGCTTGAACCGGGCAGTGTGACAGTCACTTGCCGTTCCTTTAATTCATGACCCAAATCCTGAGCACCTGATCTGGGCCTCCCCCTGGGCTGAGCCTGGCAGGGACAGACACACCCCACTGGAGACGTGGGCTTGCCCTCAGCAGCCCCTAGTGTGGTGACAGGGAGCCAGACCCCATGGCTGAATGGGCAAGCCCTTGCTGGGTAATCAAAGTATTAAATGCCAGGCCAGAGGTGAGCTGTAGATGCCCTTGACATCCAATCTGGCCTTGATGCTGGGCAAGACTGACAGAATGGGAGTGGGCGGGCCAGAGGGCGAATGAAAGGCAGGGTGGCTGGGTGAGTGACGCTCAGGCTGAGTTCTCAGATGCTCTCCTTATAGCACCAAGGGGCAAAGGCAGGCATGACCTCACACTCGCTCTCACTGTGCCACGGTATCTGGCCCCTTGAGGGACAGCAGTGATGACTTTCTCTAGACACGCTTCCAGCACTGTGTGCCCCTGCACTCACACAGAGCCTTCATGACCTGTGGAACCAGGAAAGGAGGGTTGGAAACCCTAGGTCGGCTTAGTAACTCTGCAGTGAGGACATCTCTGACCCACTCACAGAACCACTGGGACTAGACACTGAACTATGGCCCCTGGATTTTATAGTTGGGTAAACTGAGGCCAGAGGGGAGAATGGTGTCCCCTAGTGCGTTAGACCCATTGCTTGGTGTTTGCCACACCCAATAGCCTGTTTATCGCTGCAGTTACTCTGCTCAGGGTAGTGGCACTAATCTGATCTTTACATGGAGGTGGAGAAAGGAGGAGAAGGGGGCACCAGACCTGTTGGGGTGGTGGGGCGACTGGCACAGCCAATCCTTCCAGAATCTTGGACTAGAGAATGAGTAAGGGCCAGGGCAGTCAGGCATGACGAGAGAAAACTTCTGGCAGAGAGAAGCGTGGATTTCACGAGGCAGGGACACAGAGAGCAACCAGCCACACTAAGGCCTGAGGTCCTGCCTGCGTTCCCAGGCCACGTGCATCCTGACAATAAGCCTCCTGTTCTTAACCTGGCCCTAGGGGTCTCTGCTATTTGCAACCAAACAAGCCCTCCCGACATAAAGATCACAGCTTCTCGGGACTTCCCTGGTGGCGCAGTGGTTAAGAATCTGCCTGCCAATGCAGGGGACACAGGTTCAATCCCTGGTCCGGGAAGATCCCACATGCCGGGGAGCAACTGAGCCCGTGCGCCACAACTACTGAACTACTGAGCCCACATGCTGCAACTACTGAAGCCCGTGCACCTAGAGGCTGTGCTCTGCAACAAGAGAGGCCACCGCAATGAGAAGCCCACGCACCGCAACGAAGACCCAATGCAGCCAAAAAAAAAAAAAAAGATCACAGCTTCTAATCATGGCTAGACCATGTGTTTCCTGAATTCCAGTTCAAGGCTTTGTCTGCCAAACCTCACCAGGAAAGCAGAGAAAAATTCTCATTCGGCTGGGGCTTCCTCTCCACTCTGTCTTATTCTATGATCTTCTCATGCCCATCTCCAGCCCCCTATGAGACCTCACTGTTCCACTCTCTAAGTGTGCCCAGCGTGACATCACTGCCCTAACCTGCAACGGTGCCAGCATGATAGCATCATCTTGTCTTCTAGAAGTCCTAAAATGACATCACTACTCAGACCACCAATGGTCTCCACGTGATATCGTTGCTCAGGCTACCAGCAGTCCTAGTGACATCATCGCCCAGCCTGCCATCATTCCCAGTACGATGCCGCCAGCCAGGTCACCAGCAGTCCCAGTAAGACATTGGCATCAAGGTCACCTACAGCGCCTCAGTTCCCAGTGAGAGATAGAATCCTATCAGGCTCAAGGCTCACAGAGCCTTGGGCCCTGGGCCCTGGGGTACTTTGTCCTGAATCCCACAGACTACCTGGCTTCCCACAGCAGGACCGGAGGGCCCAGTGACACAGATGGGAGCCCCCCGACTCCACACTCCATTACATAAAGAGGCAGGAGCCCTGAAGTCTGGGGCCAGTGAAGGAATTCCAGGTTATTCTAGGCCATAGGATTTCAGAGAGTATGTGTGGCTGGGTGAAAGGGAAAGAGGAATAGAGGAAGGGAAAGGGAGAGAAAGACAGAGGGAGGGCGGAGGGGAGGTGGGGAGGAGAAACCACGTGGTGTGTGACTCCAAGACAGGGGGAGAGGGCCGCTGGCCTGGCCTTAGCTCCACTTTGCACTTTTGCCCTTCTCCAGGAAGCCTTCTAGACCGTTCAGCCTCTCCTCTGTGAGTGCCCACCCTCCCCCCAGGAACTCCTCTACCTGTACCGCATTATTACAGGTGGCTGTGAGCAGGTGTTTTCCTTAGCCTGCCACCAAAGGATGGAGTGAGGGAGCATGCCCTGGCGTGGCCCAGCAGGCTTACTCTCTCCAGTGAGAGAGTTGCCTCCTGCTAACCCTGCTCTGCTGGATAATGTCTAAGGCCTCCCTGACTCTGACCTTCAATGATCCACGAGATTTGGGGGAGGAGAATCAACTCCCTAATAGAGCCTGATCTGATGCTTCTCAGAAAGCCATGGTCTCAGGGGACGGGTGGCTTAATTCCACCATAGACCAAAGCTCTCACTGCCCTCAGCTCCCTCTGCCAGGGCCCTAGCAGAGTAGTGCCCAGTGAGTAGCATGGATGGATGCCTTCTTGGACTGGCAATCACCAGTGTGGGCCTCCGCCTCACAGCTCTACCCCTGCCCTACAAGGAAGAGCTCTAGATCACTCTGGAGAGTTCTGGCTGTCAGGAGAAGCCTGGGCTTCGGCTCAGGATTCGGGGATGGCAAGGCAGACAGAGGGCATGTTGGGGCATCTGGCTAAAGCCAGGTCCGTGGTCAGAGGGAAGTAGATGCCAAGCTGCAGAGACAACGATACCAAGACAGTGTCGGTCAGCAGGCCTCCTCCTCTCTTCCTGTGGCTCCCAAACGAACCCAGCCCAGAACTGACTCTAAGGCAGCAGCTGTTTAATGACTCCCTTTTTAAGGCATGAAAAAGGCGCTCGGAGGGGGCTGCGGTAGGCATAATAATGCCCCCCAAATGTCCATGTCCTAATCTCCGGAGCCCATAAATACGTTACTTTGCACAGAAAAAGGGATTTTGTAGATGTGATTAAATTAAAGACCTTGAGATGGGGAGATTATCCTGGATTATCCGGGTGGACCCAGTGTAATCACAGGAGTCCTTATAAGGGAAGGAAAGAGGCAGGAGAGTCAGAGAAGGAGGTGTGATAACAGAAGCAGATATCGCAGTGATGCAATTGCTAGCTGGAAGGAGGCCACAAGCCGTGGAATATGGGCAGCCTCCAAACTGGGAAAGGCAGGGAAGTGGATGGTCCTGCTGACACCTGATTTTTGCTCAGCAAAACGCAGTTTAGATGTCTGACCTCCAGAACTGTGAGATAATAAATTTGTGTTGTTTTAAGCCATCATGTTCACAGTAATTTGTTACTTCAGCAGTAGGAAACTAATACAGTAGGCTCTCAGGGAAGGTTGACCCAAACTCTACTGTTAGGAATCAGAGGGAGAGGCCACTCAGGATGGCTGTTCTCTTGCTCTCTGCGCATCCCCTGATCAACCAGTCCCTGCTTCACCTACACCTTACTCACATGACCATCTAATTCTCTTAATCATAGGACTTAATCAGTAACTACCTACGTGCTTGCCCCCTGCCCCAGCTGCTGGTTTCCCTGGCGACTGATGAGCCAACCTGATGCCAATTCCCCCTATAAATGGTAGCCTCCTTCTCCCCCAGCAGTGAGGATTGTGGCCATGTCCTGTGTGCAGTCTGCCATACACGGTGTGGGTGTTGCTCCAGGACGTTTTGCTTCTGACTTGTAAGATTCCCTATCCAATAAGTTGCGGGTGTCTCTGTCACTTTCTCTGGGCTCCTTCTTTGGTCTCACAGCTGGGCGGTTACCAGGCTTGCAGGCCTGTGATGGTACCTTTTTCTGCGGTGGTTTGGAAGCAATCCCTCTAGAAGTCGGGGGGATAGAGGCAATGATCCCCAGCTCTTCTGATGACAAGAATGAAACCCTCCCTCAGTTTCCCACACCCTAGCCCTGCCATCTTGGACTCCAGGAACAGATATGCCCCTTGGATTAGGATTTTCAGTCTCCAAAGGCAGGAGACTGGCCCAAGGCTGCCCCCAAGAAAGTACATCAGTGCTAGAGTGTTCCAGACCTCCAGTGTGGCCCACAGACCATGGTGCCAGGCTGGATCCAGCCTTCCAGGTAGCTGGGCTTTTCCAAGAGCTCTCACCTGATTAGAAGTCATATTTAAACAGTGTGGGAAATAAGAGCACAGCCTTGGAGACAGAATACGTCAAGCGGGACATTTAATTTGATTTAGGGAAAATGAGGCAAACATTTGAGAACCTAAATAACTAACCAGTAATTAAACTAACAATGGGAATGCCCTTGCACTACAACCCAGTGAGCACAGTGGCCTTTATGGACTGTATTTACAAAGAGACCTGACAACATAATTAGTCCTGTAAATTTTACACAGCCTGCAGCTGAGGAGTGATGGATTTTGTGTGTGGAGGATGAACAGGGAGAAATGAGGTGGATGAATTTCCATTTTCAGTAAATGAAATTAACACTGCTTAATTAGTGAAGCTGACAAATAAATGATCAGGAAAGATTTAAATCCCTACAAGTGCATCCCTGGCCTGGGCAGGCTGACGGATCGGCCAGGAGGTGGTGGGGCAGAGTGGGAATGGGTTTAGCGCTGGGACTCAAGGCCTGACTCTGGCCCCTTTTGAGGGTGCTGTTCCTCAGAGGCTGGGCTGAGGGACAGTTGGCTCTTCTGCCTTTCTAAGATGTGTCCTGCTGGGAGGCTTCCTCCCTGTCTCCTGTGTGATAGCCAGTCAGGACCACACAGTGTCTAGGATGTGTTCCACCATCCCTGCCCAGCAGATCACGAGGAGTCCCCATTTCCCTGCTGTGAACTGCCTAATGGGCTGGAAAGCACCCCTTCAGTGCAGCAGGTGCACTGATATAATTGCATCCCAGCTTTGCCCCGTGGGCCAGCTCTTCCTAGACTACCTCCTTTGCCTTCCAGTGTTCCTCTACCTGCTTTCACCTGCTGACAGCCTTTCTTCACTCTGCTGAGACATGGAGCCTGGCCCTAGAGGGCACCCCAGTCTCTGCCCTATATGCAGCCTGACATGTCCACCATCTGGTACCCAGCAGCCACGAGGGGAGGCGGGTGTGATCGCTTCTGTGCGGTTGCAGGTAGTTGCCCGGGCTCTTTTCCTCACCGGCTTGCTCCTGGCCTGGCTCCAGATGACCACCCTTGGCCCCAGTCCTTCTTAGGGTGCACGCCTACCCCTGCCCAAGTCTTATTTGGCTGGGTCAGAGAACCCACATCTGGGAATTCCAGGCAAAAGGAGCCCTGGGCTGAGCTCATCAGGGTCAAACCCAACAACAAACCCAAATTCTCACTTTAGAGTCTGGCCACAGGAGGCCGAGTCTGATCCTGGGAGGTTGGCTGCTGGGAATTTCCAAAGACAGTGTGATGGACGCTGGTGAGCCAGCTGCCCCTCACAATGACCCCGTCCAGTAACTAGGGTACCTTTTGCCTGCCTCAGCTTTGTCCCTCTTTCTTCCAGGGAGGCACCTGGGCACTTGAGAGCATGGGACTCCCAGGGGTGACCTCAGGAGTGAATGCAGGGGCCCCTCTGCATTCCAGCCCAGCCTGGCTCTGCTCAGGCCTTCGCAGATTGATGCTGACATGTACAAGGCTCTGGAGAATAGATGCCCGTTGGAAAACTGGTCAACAGCTCCCATACCAGTGACAGTAAATACCACCGCCGCCGCCGCCGCTGCCGGGCCCAGCTCTCTAAGAGAAGAGGTAGGGGCCTTGTCTGATACCCCTCTGTCCCTATAGCCCCCGCTCTCTGCTCAGGGCCCCGGAGGGTCCTGCAGGAAAGCTAGGAGACAGAACGCCAGACAAGTCAGCAATGGTTGTCCTTTATGTGAGAGTGGTTCCTATAGCTCATGGGGCACATTTGCTGCTTTTCTTCCACGCATGTCTCATGACGGCCCTGGGACAAAGGGCCCGCAGGTGTCAGCCTCTCCAGGTCACCAGTGAAAACACCAGGCTGACAGCAGCTTCTGGCCTGAGGTCACACCACTGGGAAGTGACCTTCCAGCCAGAAGGTCTGCAGCTGATAGCAGTTCCATCCAGGGACGTGGATGTGGCCAACAAAGGACAAAGAGACCCTTCCTGGGTGTGTGCCTGCCCAAAGGAGGCCTCTGGGCCTGTTGGGCTTGGGGCCATCGATTCCTGTGGGGTGGGTTACTCTTCTCCACCGCTCCTGGCTAAGGCTGCCCCCATGGACAACCTCTACATGACCCCAACCAGCTGACGCCCCTCCTGGCCCTCGGCGAGAGGAGGATAGGGCTAGAGCTGAAGCAGTTTCTCCTCCCACCTGCTGGGGAGCAGCCCACATCCCTACCTCAGTCCTGGGCAGAGAGCCTGGGCTGATCAGCCTCAGAGACGGGTCCACACCCACTCCTGGGCGGGCCTGCTCAGCCCCCTGCCCTGTTCCCGGCCCAGTAGCTGCAGCAGAGGGGGAGGAATGTGCTAGTTCCCTGCCAGAGGGGGTGGGCACTTCCCTCTTGGCAGTAGCCCATCCTCAGGAGTGGGGACACAAAGCGGGCATTTAGGGCATCCTCAAAGGCGGCCCAGACCACGAGACTGGGCGCAGCTCCAAGGGCTTCTCCCTGAGAGGAATGACAAACACCCACTCCTCCTGGCCCTCCCCTCCCTCCCCGACACTGGTCAAAGAATGGGCTGGGCCGACAGGCGGTCTGAGGGGCAGAGACCAGGAGCTTGTACGCCTGCCAGCCAGCAGCAGCTTAGAGAATGGGAAGGTCTCTCTGTCCGCAGAAGCTAATCCTCCTAGCCAGAGCACATGTTGTTCGCCTAGGGAGCTGCGGCTAGCGCGAAGTATGGGGCCCTCTCCCGTTAGGAAGAGGGAACGCCCAGGCCAGTGCAGAGGCAGGGGCTTCTGCAGGGACCAAGGAACACGAAGGGAAAGCAAAGTGCCACACGGTTTCCACCGTGTTGCCTCCTGCTGTGGGGTGATGGAAACTGGCGGGGACGGGAGCATCCCGGAAGGCGGTGGTCTCCCAGGGTTCGGGGCCAGTGATGAACATCAAGTGCTTGCCCCCCTTCCCCACCCCACCTGCTCCAGGGCCTGCTCAGGAAGCTCTCCTCCTTCAGGGCTCACCACCAAATCCCTCCCCAGGTCTGGTCCAGTCTACCTTCTCATCCTTCTCAAATCCACTTCTCCATCTCCACTCCACGCTGGTGGTTCACATCCTGCCATCTCTCCTTGGGATGCCTCCCCAGTCTCCTAGCTGGTCTCCAGCCTCCAGTCTCACGCCTGCAAATCCCCCCTGCAGTGGTTGTGTCCCAGCCCTTGTCAAATTCCTTCAGTGTTTTCCCCTCCGGAGAAGGTCCAAGTTTCCTGGAATGGCTTACCAAGCCCTTTGGGGGCTAACCCTGGCCCCCTCTACAGCTTCATTTCCTCCCATATTGCTCATGCCTCCAGACCTTTGCATATGCTGCTCCCTTTACCATAATAACTCCTTCGAGGCTCATTTTGGCATAGTCCTTCATCCAGCACTAATTACCAGTATGACAGTGGGTCTTCTCCATTAGACTGTGAGCACCCTGAGGGCGCTAGACTTCGTCATCTTTGTATCTTTCACACCTGGCAAAGAGCTCTGCACTGAGTAGGTACTTCGTGTTTGCTGGTTGAGTGAGAAAATGAACAAATAGCCGGATTACTTACAGGAGCCATGTCCCACGGCAAACAGATCATTGTACTTTGGACTCCTGCAAGAGAAATAAGAACCCCTTGGCCCAGGAAATGGACATGGCTCTCCCCTGTACAGTGGTGCCTTAACTGCACTGTAGACATCTACTGTTGAGCTTAGAGATCTGGGACGATCCCATAAGAATCCCAGTCTCACGTTTTTCCGTAATGCTACGCGTCACCTTCAAAGTGCTTAAGCGCGGTAGAAGCGCCCTGCTCAGGGCTTGGCATGCAGCAGGCGCTCAGGGATTCCAGGTTTTCCGCAATGTCTATACTCACCAGCAGAGGGCGGTGACGGCCAGGCGCTTGGCTTTGTCATTTTGGAACTTCCAGAGAGGCAGCAGCGTACCCTCCTGGTCCCGGTATTCGTCAGCAGCGTCCTCGTAGTACTTAAAATCTTAAAACACACAGGCTGAGTCAGCCCTGGGACTGCCACTTTCTGTCTGGACCTCCTTGGCCCAAACAATTAACCTCTTTGTATTTCAGAGTGGGAATAGTAATAGTACCTATCTCAAAGGACTGTTGTGAGGATTAATTGCTAATATATGTAAAGTACTTAGAAAAATACCTGGCACAGAGTAAGCTCTCTACAATGTTGTTGTTACTGTCATTGTTGTTTTTGGAGGTAAATTACACTAAAGAGGCTATGTCCTTGAGGGTAATAATTCCACGTCTGTCCATCTTCATATCCACAGCCAAGCCCCGCTGGAGTGAAGCTGCCTGGTCCCCTCATGGGTCCTCTGAGCTCAAGTTCATCTCCTGCCCTAAATTGTCTCTACCTCCCGTTTCCTCTAACTTAGGTAGAAGCCCCCTCCATCCTTGTACTTGTCTAAACCAGAAATCTTGGTAAACCTTGACTGATCTTTTCCCATCATTTCTCATGTTTTCCTTCTGATTATCTTTTTAGTCCATTCACTTCTCTCCAGACCCATAGCCACTTCCTAGGTTCAGGCCCCAAAAGCCATCACCCAGACTCTTACGCCACCCTCCTAGCTGGTCTCTCTACCTCCGGACGCTCCTCCAGTCCACATTCTGCAGAATAAACCACCTCCCCTACTGCCCTGAAAACCCCTCAATGGCTCCCCTTGCACAGGGGCTCCCTGGTCAAACCGAGGCTCCTGGCCGCTACTTCCATGTCATTTCCAGCCAACTGTTCACCTACTCTCTGTATCAAACAGTGTCTAAAATGTCCTGCTCCTCCTGAAAACTCCCACTCACTCTAGATCCAGATCAAACTCCCCCTACTCTGTGAGGCCTTCACTTTCTTGCTGAGCAGAGTTCACCTCCTCCTCCGTCCCAGCCCTGCCTCTCGTCTGCTGAAACGTGTGTCATACAGCGTTGCCTCTCTTTATCCTTTTGCCTGTCTCCCCGCTCCGGCAGACGGCTCCTGGGGAGCAGGAAGTACGTTATTTTCATCTCTGGACCCGCAGTCCCTAGCACAGGGGCCAGCCACAGAGCAGACACCTGATGACTGTTCAAAAAAGGCAACAAAATAGATCAACAGAAGGGAAATGGTTCTCGGTCTTCTTTCCAACCCATTAGAAAATGATCCTCTTATCCAACGTGGTCAAGGACGTGCCCAGGCACGGCCCCAGCCTCTCTCACAACGCCCCACACTTCGAGGCTTGGGGACTACATTCAGCCCTCAAAAATGGCTCAGACAAAAAAAAAGATTAGAGTGGTCAGAGGCATGAGCCTTGATCACATCAGAGATCCCTGAGCTCAGACTATCTTTGAAAAGACTTCGTTTCAGAGAGGAGATTAATTGGTAACACTTCTCTGTTTTCACTTCTTCCCAAAGGGAAAAGTGTATGCAATTTTAAAAAATCAAGGTTCAATGCATTTTTCTGTGACTGTGTTCTCATAGATGAAAAAGGTTCACCAAGGCCAATTTCTCCATGGATATTAATCATGTTTGCAGCTCTTTGGTGGGCTGATTGCAGAGTCTGGGTTTCAGGAAGCCAAGCTGTGTGAGTGACAAATTCATTCACAGCCGCCGTGTACTTTGACAGCTTTGAAAAGCACTCAAGGTCGTTTTCCAGCCTGAATGATAACAAGGGGGCTTGTTTAGGCTGCTGGTCTTGGCAGCCCTGGTTTCTCTGTCCCATGGGTGAGCAATGAGCATCAAGTCACCAAGAAGAGCCCTGGGCTGTCAGCAGAGGAGACCAGCCAGCAGTGGGGAGCTGCCAGCTCTGGGGAGGCAGCTGCTCCAGATAAATGCACAACCTCTTAGGGAAATACAAGCCACTTGGGAATGTGCTGTTCATGCCATGGGAAGGATTCCGTTTCCCTGGCTCTGTCAAAGACACCAGAATTTCCCAGGCCCCCAGGATTTAAGCGTTTCTGAATCAATCTCTTTCTTCACCTCGTCACTAATTAATCACTCACATAGACCTATTGAGTGTTTATTTGAAATGTCTCTTCCAGCTCAGTGGCTCTGTGGCCTCGTGCTAAAGTGCTTAGGCTATGGGTCCAGGGGGCCTGTGTTCGAGTCCTGATTGTGCCGCTCTCACCTCACACTAGCTGTGTTTTCGAACAAGTGGTGACATTTCAGCCTGAATGTCTCATCTATAACATGGAGATAATAGTGGTTTTCACCTGACAGTGTGGCTGTCAGGATGAAACAGAATAATACATGTAAACTGCACAGTACAACGCCTGGTACATAGGCCATTCCCAGGGAAGGCTGGTGCTTGCTGTTCACTGTTGTAACTGCACCTTTTTCTCCAACCCTGATGATGCATTCTGGGTAAGGTGCAGTGAGGCCCACTCTACCCACACTGGAACCTCACCCTCGCCTCTGCCGCTGTATTCTGCCCAGTGGTACCCTCCTCCAGCCCTGCTCTCCTTGGGCTGTGTCCCTGCCTGGACAGTATCTTTGAACTCTGCAGAGAAAGCTCAGATTCCCTGCACGACATTCGAGGCCCTTTCTTAAGTGGCCCCGACCACTTCTCCAGCCTGAACTCTCACCACTTTCCAACAGAGACCCTGTCGGGGTCACTGAGCCTGCTGCCCCTTGTTCCCAGAGTCCTTTCCAATTCATTTTCACCACTGAGTCACTGCTCGTGCTGTCTCCTGCCCAGCACACCTGCCCTCTGCTAATCTCCCACTCAAACTCTGCTTATCCCTTGGCATCCAGCTCAGCCCTCCCTGAAGCCTTCCTTGACTGCTGCCACTCCTCACTTCCCCTCCTCCATTCTTGACGATCCCCAGAGCAGTTTCTGTCTGCGTTCTATCACTTATATGGTCCCTAAGCTGGACAGAGTAGAGAACAGAGCACAGAATTAGGTGGCTTAAGACCTAGGTTTGGGTCCTCTCTGCCTTTCACTAGTCAGGTGGCCTTGGCCTTAGCTTTGTCGTGTATGAAGAAGGGATAAAAACCTCTGCTCTGCCGCCTCCCAGGATTGTTAGAAAGATGCTATTAAATCACTAATGTGCAGATTTTTTGCTGCACCATTGTCAGATCTCATCACCACACCCATTTTTTTCTTACGCCATTGTTCCTGTTTGACCTGTGTTAAGCCTTACCTCCCTAGTGACATCCAGAGAAGGGATTATTTTTTCTCCCCTTGCACCTGTAGGACCTAGCATGGGACACTCAAATACTCATTTTGTATGAGGGATTTTTTTTTTTTTTTTTTGCGGTACGCGGGCCTCTCACTGTTGTGGCCTCTCCCGTTGTGGAGCATAGGCTCCGGACGCGCAGGCTCAGCGGCCATGGCCCACGGGCCCAGCCGCTCCGCGGCATGTGGGATCTTCCCGGACCGGGGCACGAACCCGTGTCCCCTACATCGGCAGGCGGACTCTCAACCACTGCGCCACCAGGGAAGCCCCTGTATGAGGGATTTTTAATACAGGTAATAATAGTAGTTGCCAGCACTTTAAGTCTCACCTTGAGCAACATCATCATATGTGTTCTGGTTGACCATCCGCTCCATGATTTTAGCAGCTTGGGTCACTTTGATGATGTCATCACTCTGTGGAGATACAGGAGCCACAGGTCCTAAGCCAGCATCTGGAAGGTCGTGCCCTGAGCCACAGCCCTGACTTACAATTGGTTCAGCGATGCCTCTTTGACACCACCCACCCCAGATAACTCTGTAAAGGTATCTCTTTGTGCCTCAAGGCCCAGTTCTCCCCAACATCCTCTTCTGGGAATGCCCAGCTCACAAGTGGCACAAGGAGTCTGCACTGCCATACTTGGCCCCTGAGCAGAGCCTGCCTCCTGCTCTTTCATCCTGAGCTTATCCTGGGGAAGGCGTATCTCTGAGCACAAGACAGGGCATTGAAGAGAGCCCAGGAGGGGTATTGGAGGGGACAGCAGACAGGGTAGGTAGGAGACTTCTTTGGTGGGGACAGAAGTTTCACCAGCCTGAGCAACAAGGGCTCCTGTTAAAGTTCTCAGAGATCTTCTGGTCCAACTTATTTAGTCAAGAGCTGAGGAGGACACCGAGGCCCAGGGAGAGGAAAGAGACCCGCTTTTACACAGGGAGTACAAGGCAGAACTGACTCCTAACCCAGGGCCCTGTCCACGGCCCAGGCCAAGGAGAAAGCATGAAGTTTCATGTCAGGGGAAAATGACTCATTCTGAACAAAAAAACAGGATCATCATTATGTGAAATTCCATAACGTAAACCATTTAACAGGTTAAAAGAGGAGCAAAGAGTTTGGGGCTGGCAAGACGGGCCTAAAGAGTTTAGGGCAGGTGGCAGGAATGAACCAGTGGAGTGGACAGCCCTCCAGAGGGGCTCCAGAGGGCCAGGCCCATGGCTCTCAAAGATGAGATTTCCCAGGACTGACAGTGTCAGGCAGTGGTTAAGAGAATGGGTTCTGGGACCACACGGACCTGCATCCCCATCCCATCCCACAGATTAGGAGCCGAGTGGCAACTTCAGGTAAGTTACATCTCTGTGTTTTAGAGTACTCTGATACAGTGGGGATGGATAATGCCACTTGCGTCATGGGGTCGTTGTAGGATTAAATGTAATAAGCACCATGGTGTTAGTAGCCCAGTGCCCGGTGGTGATGGTGATGGTGGTGTCAGAGGAAACATGCGGCCCAGTGTGGTGGGGGATTACTTACAAAGTCACACATGGGGGACTGCCTTTGAGACTCTCTCATCAGTTTTCAAACCGACTCCAAGCTTATTTCAGAAAACTGACCAAGGACATTCACTGGAGTCTTATAATCACAACTCTCAGAGTTCACCTGGTCCCAGCCACTACCCCCTATTCCCTGACCCAAAGCAGGAATCCTTCCCCCTCAGCAGCTTCCTGGCAAACACCTCTCCCCAAGTCAGGCAGTATCTTGTACGGTAAGACAGCGTGTTAGCTGAAACCTACTTCCCTGGGTCTTATACCCATGGTCCTAACTCTGTCCTCCAGCCATAGAGACTTGTGTGCCAGATGCTAGGTCCTCTGATGTAGGAGGACAGCGCCTCATTCCTCGAGTCAGCACTCCTTCAGGCGAACCCTCCCAGTTCCATCAGCCATGCATGGCATATTAACAGCCACCACCCGTCAACCAGTATCAAGCAAGTACTATTTTAGGGGCTGTGCTTATATTATCTTGGGTTCTCACGACAGTCTTGCAAATCAGGTATCATTAGGCTGTCTACAGATGAGGGAACAGGTTTTAGAAAAATCCAGCTCCACAGCAAAGCCAGGATGTACACTCAAATCTGTGGACTCTAGGGCCTGTGTTCTCAGCCCCGCACAGAGAGCCAGTTCCTACCCAGCCTGACCACCCTTTCCTGGTCCTGGGAGACTCAGGGATCCACATGCGCTCTGAGGAGAGAGTATGGTTCCGGAAGCTATGCTACTTGAGCAGACACAGCTCTTTGTTGGTTCTGACTGAACTTGTGGCCTCTGAGCCCTTTCCCCCTTCGCTGTCTTAATCTCTCAGATAAGACAAACTTACATTCACCCAAATCATTAGTGAGACAGAAACCTGAGATCTACCCCTGCAGACCTTCTGACAGAGTATCATGAAGTTATTCTGCTTTCTCTCCTCCCACACACTTGAATTTTATACCAACCTAATCAGATCTGGGTCTCTGAGAAAGGGGTATCACTCTGTTCATGTGCTGGGCCTCAGCAAAGGGGAAGGCAACTGCCACCCCCAATCTGCTCTACAGATAGCCTTGCCCAGTACTTGGGATTCCCAGTTAGAGATCAGTTCCCTTGGGGGGAGGTTGAATAGAATACTAAAGTATTAACTGTCTATGTTATACCCCCAGTGTCCTGTTCCACTGTATTTCTTGGTTCAGAGGGCTGGAATCTGCCTGCATCACAGCCTTTCATGTTAGCCAAGCTGGAAGAACCCAGTGTGGTCCTGCCTCCCTAGACACCAGCTCTGGTAGGGCTGAGACCCAAGGACAGTTTTCAGTCTCAGTCACAGGGACCTCTCTTCTGGTCTGTGGGTCCTGGTGACTGCAGTTAAGAGCCAGAGCCCATAGCCAAACCCCTGATGGACCTTCAAGCGAAACTGGACCCAGTCCAACAGCCCCTCTGAAGCCCCTAACCTCTAGGGAACGGTGCAGGGAAAGTTAAGGGTCTGAACAGGGCAACCTTCAGGGCAGGGACTTATCTTTCACCTCAGGGTTCCAGTACTCAGCATGGTCATGATCACCAAGCGCTTGCTCTGTGATTAAATGAAACTGAATTGGGCAGCCAGGGCCGGGAACCCTCAAACCTCCCCTAAAATGTGACTTTTCACGGGCATGGAATTGAGTGGAAGTGGACAGACTTCAGACAAAGGAAGAGTACAATCTGGCTTCTGTTCTGGAGTGGAGCAGAACCATTTCCCTGAGAGCTGTCTGGGAGCTCTCCGAGGTGCTGAACTTGACCCTGGCTTCTTGTGGACATTGTCCTTCCCTCCCCATTGCACGTCAAACTCATCCTGATCTCCGTAATGGGACTCTGGCTCCTGACCCAGCTCTCTCTCTATTGAAGGGACAAATGTGGCCCCTCAGCATCTCCCTGTGGTGACCCTCCCTGCAGTGATCTATCACTGTTAACTTCCATGATGATCTCCAAACCTATGCTGGCTACACCCACAGTGAGCTCCCAACCATGACCTCTATCATGACTCTTGCATAGCTCTTCATGGCAAATCCAACACAGGGTTTCAATACCCATTGGCTTGGACTCTATGATCAGCTGTGATCAGCTCTGACTTGGCTCCTGGACATGAAGAATTGAGTGCAAGTAAACCCAAAGACTGAAGGTCCAAGAGAAAATCACCCTCCCAAACCCCATGAACTTTTGGCCAGGGAGGTGGTGCCTTATCCTCACATGCCACTCTGCCATGGGAAGACTCCCAAGCTCTTCCAGGGTGCACATCAGGCTTTTAATAACATTCATGTCTTCTGTTGCCCCCTAGCCTAACAATCCTGAATTCCTTCTAGCCTCCAGACCTATATAAAATTGGGGTGATCTGTGGAATGCCAGAGGCAGTTACAGCTCTCCTCACACCTTCCCACAAGGAAAGAACTGTTCATAAGTATCATTAGCATCCTGCCTTAAGTGTCTGTGAAGTCCTCACAGACAGCCAGGCTTCTGTCTACCCAGGAGCCAAGGTACCACTCAGTCATTCTCTGTGACTGAGCCATGGGAGCCCTCACCAAACCTGGGACTCCATAGCTGTCATCTTCCTCATCGCCATCTTCCCCGTTTTTTTAGCCACTGGAGTCTTTGTCTTCTCCTTCTCCTTAGTCTTTTCCTGCTTCTCAAGCTCTTCCATGTAGGCATCATAGATCTCCCACTAGGCAAGGGAGAGATGAGAAGATCATCTTAGGGCAAAACCTCCACCCAGCCAGCTCCTCTTCAGCCTTTAGGGCTTGAGGAGTCGATCTTCAACCCGTCACAGGTCTTCATAGTATCCTCTACTTGGCCCACCTTAATTATGTATTCAGTGTCTGTCTTCCCTGCTAACTGTCAGCTCTAGGACAGGAATGAAGGGGCTCTCAGAGCACCCTGGGGCTGGGCTTTCCACCGTGCAACCCAGGGGCTCAGTTGTCAGCTGGAGATGGAGTATCGTTCCAGCCTACCACCTCCACTAGGGCAGAACAAGTGGGCAGAGATCAGCTAGCTCACAGTTTTCTTAGGGATTTATGAGACTCTGAACTAGGAAATTTTAAAAAGGACTCCCCCTGTAGGGATGGGATAAACGTATTGGCTCAGGCTGGCTGTCTACAGCCCTGAGCAAAACTTATCAGCATAAAAGATAACCAAAAGTAAGGGAACCCCTGCTAACTGTCTCTGACAGTAAGAGAAGACCAAGGATAGTAGCAGAGGAAGCAGCATGGATCTGGGGCTGGGCAAATGCCCCCGGCCGCACTGTGTGCTCCCCAGATCTGAACAGTCACTGCTCCCTGGAGGCCAGATAGGCACACCTTACATTGAATAATTCACCCATGGGCCAGTTCTCCACACTGCACTGTACTTCAGTGTTTATTCAGAGCCCTCCAACAACCCTGTGAGGCTGTTGTCATCCTCATTTGGCAGAGAAAGAGACTAAGGCATTAAGGGTGACATGATTTGCCTAGGATCTTGCAGTGTGAGCAGCAGAGTTGGGCGCTGAGCTCAGGTCACCTGGCACCATATCCTGCCCAAATCAGCATGGCTATCCAGTGGGACTTGAGGCGGAAGGAGCGTCTGCAGGAACACTGAAGGCTGCTGGATGGGCAGGGTCAGAGTGCTAGCACTTCAGAGTCAGCCGTGAGGTGCCACAGGCTGTAGAGAATCCGGGGGAATGAATGTTTTTCCCAGTTTGCAGGAACTTCCAGAAGCCATACCTGTTTCCGCCTTGGACAGTCTTGCCCTGGGCTGATATAGAGCTCTCTGGGTGGAGACCTACTGTCTCATGTGCCTGGAGTTCAGAGACTAGACAAGGAGCAGGGAGGTGGGTGGATGAGGAGGGCAGATTTCCAGAGGGATCCTTGACCACGCCAGTCTCCCTTGTTGCCAAGGGAGATAGACAAGGATACAGAGGGGGAGGGAGTGATGGCTTTTAGATTGGCCCAGGGTCTCACCTGATTGGCTGTGGCTGAAAAGTTTGTCCTGGGAGGAGGCTCCATCTGGCATTCTCGGTCCTAGAGAACAGTGACAACAGGTGACCCACAGAAAGCCCTCAACTCCTTCTCACTTAACCCAATGGTATATCCGCAGGAGAAGCATTTTTGTTGGAGCTGAGGAAGGGGTGGGACACAGCACTGGGGAATGAAAGAATGGTCTGGGCAAAGGACAAAATGACATGGTGAAAGCCTAAAATTTCCATCCAGGGCTCCTTCAGAAGAAGCCTAAGCTAGAAAGTAGGGGCAGTGAAGGCTGATTGTGCCAGTTTCAACCAGGAAGAACTCCAAGAGGGGGATGAACAGATCTGTAAGAACTCAGCCCTCGGCCAGCCTCCAATGCTGGACCAGAGGTCAACCCCTGGCAGGCCATTGGGCTAATATTCCTCACCTTGAGAAGGTTTCCCCCTAATAGTTGGGTCTGTGACTCCACCAGGGGAATGCACCCCCTCCGCATTGTGTGTCACCCAAATTACTGAACGTCAGCTTAGGGACTACAGAGGGTGGTTAGGAGCCACCGAAACCCCACCCTGTAGATCGCTGCCCTCCTTTCAGGTTGATTTGTGGAGAACACTGCCTTAACATACGTGAGTCTCTCACCTGAAACCCTGAGAGATTCTTTCAGCCTGGTACTCAGGGTCCTCCACACTTATGAGCCAGGGAACTACCAGCTAGTCTATCACGGAGACCATCAACTTCAGTCAGACTGGCTCCTAATCTTGACTCCCTGGCACACTCTGGCCTCCCCTTCCTTCCCCAAATCCTGACCTTCACTTCAAGGCCCAATTCAAGTTTCAGGCTCTCAGTAGAGCAATCCAGCCTCCTTGTTACTCCCTCTGAACTCCTGCCTGGATGACTTACTGGGACCTGGACACATGCTCCCAGCTCCCTCGGAAGAGCAAAACTCTTCCATCCGCCCTGTCGCCTGCCAGGCTGAGGGCTGCTGCTGCTGGGTCAGGCCTGCTCCCTCCCCGCTATGCACAGTGTGGAGCTGCGAGGGGAAGGGGCTCGGGGCAGGGGGGGTTGCTGTACCCGGAGGGGGTTGTTGAAGGTCTGTGAGGCCCTCTCACTGAAGTTGAACTTGTTGGTGAGCTTTCTTTCCTTGGGCTGCTTAGGAGTCATCGATTCTTCTTCGGCCATTTTCTCAGGTGCCTGGAAAGAAAGGCCACAGGACCAGGACTCAGCTGTGAGAAGGTGGTGGTGCAGGATGGGGAGTGGGGAGAAGTCGTGTCCTGGGATAGGATGGAAGTGGGAGAGAGTGATTATGCCAGAGGTGTTGGCACCTGAGGTCTCTTGACTTCTCACTTTCAGCCCCCAGCCCCGGTGAGTCACCCCTGAAGCCTCCAGCCATAGCTGGAGGGGAAAAGGGGTGGGATGGAGAGCAATATTATACTGAACCTCAGCGGCAGGCACATCTGTTTGACTCCCAGCTTCAGCTTCCTTGGGTTCTTCTTCTTCTTCAAGGATTTCTGTTTCTGAAGTCACCACCTTGGCGAACTCCTGAGAACCTTGGTAGGATATTGGTGTTGAGCTCAAAGTCCAGCCCACTCCCCCATACCCTGGAGGGGTAAGGCTTTCTTGATTTCTGCCTTTCAGAGCTCGCCTTCCCCAGGGTTCTCCTTGGCCTGAGCCTCATGGGTTAGCTCCCAGACCTACCCAGGACAGCCAGCTGTTAGTCTTATGTAAGAAGAGGCTCTGCAAAGTTCTGGCTTAGCCATCTCCTCCCTAGAGTGACCAGAGAAAGGGGACCACGCTCTAGGCTGCAGCCCCAGAAGCTTACTTGCTGCTAACTCATCGAGGTAGTGCTGTCGCCGTCCTTCATCCGAGTCTTTGGGGATCAGGTTTCCGACTTGGCTGAAGTGAACTGCCAGTTGGTCCACAAAGCCGATTAGCTTATATGTGCCTTCCTAAGAAGAAAGAGGTTGAGTCAGACCAGGGGTCCCTGAAACGGCTGGAATCAGAATACAGTCTGCCTTTATTCTAAAGGCCTAAGATAGTCCATCTATTAACAGAATTATAACTTACTAAATCCTCAGTTAACCTGCAGTTTTCATTGCATTGCCAGTTTAAAGAAGAGAAAGCAAATGAAATAAAGCTTTTTTTAAGTTCTCATGAAGACTTTTTATGCTTTTCTTTTGTTTAAAAAATTTTTTTTATATAGCAGTTTCTTATTGTTATCTGTTTTATACATATTAGTGTATATATGTCAATCCCAATCTCCCAATTCATCCCACCACCACCACCCCCACCCCACTTTCCCCCCTTGGTGTCCATATGCGTGTTCTCTACATCTGTGTCTCTATTTCTGCCTTGCAAACTGGTTCATCTGCACCAGTTTTCTAGATTCCACATATATGCGTTAATATACGATATTTGTTTTTCTCTTTCTGACTTACTCCACTTTGTATGACAGTCTCTAGGTCCATCCACGTCTCTACAAATGACCCAATTTCGTTCCTTTTTATGGCTGAGTAATATTCCATTGTATATATATACCACATCTTTATCCATTCATTTGTTGATGGGCATTTAGGTTGCTTCCATGACCTGGCTATTGTAAATAGTGCTGCAGTGGACATTGGGGTGCATGTGTCTTTTTTTTTTTTTTTTTTTTGCGGTACGCGGGCCTCTCACTGTTGTGGCCTCTCCCGTTGCGGAGCACAAGCTCTGGATGCGCAGGCTCAGCGGCCATGGCTTATGGGCCCAGCCGCCCCGCGGCATGTGGGATCTTCCCGGACCGGGACACGAACCCACGTCCCCTGCATCGGCAGGCGGACTCTCAATCACTGCGCCACCAGGGAAGCCTGCATGTGTCTTTTTGAACTATGGTTTTTTCTGGGTATATGCCCAGTAGTGGGATTCCTGGGTCATATGGTAATTCTATTTTTAGTTTTTTAAGGAACCTCCATAAGGTTCTCCATAGTGGCTGTATCAATTTACTTTCCCACCAACAGTGCAAGAGGGTTCCCTTTTCTCCACATCCTCTCCAGCATTTGTTGTTTGTAGATTTTCTGATGATGCCCATTCTAACTAGTGTGAGGTGATACCTCATTGTAGTTTTGACTTGCATTTCTCTAATAATTAGTGAGGTTGAGCAGCTTTTCATGTGTCTCTTGGCCATCTGTCTTCTTTGGAGAGAAGTCTATTTAGATCTTCTGCCCATTTTTAGATTGGGTTGTTTGTTTTTTTAATATTGAGCTTCATGAGCTGTTTATATATTTTGGAGATCAATCCTTTGTCCATTGATTCGTTTGCAAATATTCTCTCTCACTCTGAGGATTGTCTTTTTTTTTTTTTGTGCGGTACGCAGGCCTCTCCCTGTTGTGGCCTCTCCCGTTGCGGAGCACAGGCTCTGGACGCGCAGGCTCAGCGGCCATGGCTCACGGGCCCAGCTACTCCACGGCATGTGGGATCCTCCCAGACCTCCCAGAGGTTCGTCCTCCCAGACCGGGACACGAACCCATGTCCCCTGCATCAGCAGGCGGACTCTCAACCACTGAGCCACCAGGGAAGCCCTGAGGATTGTCTTTTTGTCTTGTTTATAGTTTCCTTTGATGTGCAAAAGCTTTTAAGTTTCACTAGGTCCCATTTGTTTATTTTTATTTTAAAATTATTTTATTTTATTTTATTTATTTTATTTTTGGTTGTGTTGGGTCTTTGTTGCTGCATGCGGGCTTATCTCTGGTTGTGGCGAGGGGGAAGCTACTCTTTGTTGTGGTGTGCAGGCTTCTCATTGCAGTGGCTTCTCTTGTTGCAGAGCACGGGCTCTAGGCATGTGGGCTTCAGTAGTTGCAGTACACGGGCTCAGTAGCTGTGGCTCGCAGGCTTTAGAGTGCAGGCTCAGCAGTTGTGGTGCACGGGCTTAGTTGCTCCACGGCATGTGGGATCTTCCCGGACCAGGGCTCAAAGCCGTGTCCCCTGCATTGGCAGGAGGATTCGTAACCACTGTGCCACCAGGGAAGTCCCCATTTGTTTATTTTTATTTCCATTACTCTTTTAAAATTTTATTGAAGTATAGTTGATATACAATATTATATAAGTTACAGGTGTACAATATAGTGATTCACAATTTTTAAAGGTTATACTCCAATTATAGTTGTTATAAAATATTGGTTATATTCCCTGTGTTGTACAATATATCCTCGTAGCTTATTTTATACCTAATAATTTGTACCTTTTAATCCCCTACCCTTATATTTCCCCTCTCCCCTTCCCCCTCCCCACTGGTAACGACCAGTTTGTTTTCTATATTTGTGAATCTGCTTCTTTTTTGTTATATTCATTAGTTTGTTGTGTTTTTTAGATTCCACATTAAGTGGTATCATACAGTATTTGTCTTTCTCTGTTTGACTTATTTCACTTAGGATAACATCCTCCAAGTCCATCCATGTTGTTGCAAATGGCAAAATTTCATTTTTATGGCTGAGTAGTTTTCCATTGTATATATATACCACACCTTTATCCATTCATCTGTTGATGGACACGTAGCTTGCTTTCATATCTTGGCAATTGTAAACAGTGCTGCTATGAACATTGGGGTGCATATATCTTTTTGAATTAGTGTTTCTGTTTTTTTCAGATATATACTCAGGAGTGGAATTGCTGGGTCATATGGTAGTTCTATTTTCGTTTTTTGAGAAACCTCTATATTGTTTTCCACAGTGTCTGCACCAATTTACATTCCCATCAGCAGTGTACGAGGGTCCCCTTTTCTCCATATCCTCACCAACATTTGTTATTTGTGGTCTTTTGATGATAGCCATTCTGACAGGTGTGAGGTGATATCTCATTGTGGTTTTGATTTGCATTTCCCTGATAATTAGTGATGTTGAGCATCTTTTCATGTGCCTGTTGGCCATCTGCATGTTCTCTTTGGAAAAATGTCTAGTCAGGTCTTCTGCCCATTTTTTAACAGGGTTGTTTGTTTTTTTAATGTTGAGTTGTATGAGCTGTTTAATTATTTTGGATATTAACCCCCTTATTGGTCATATTATTTGCAAATATTTTCTCCCATTCAGTGGGTTGTCTTTTCATTTTCTCGATGGTTTCCTTTGCTGTGCAAAAGCTTTTAAGTTTAATTAGATCCCATTTGTTTATTTTTGCTTTTATTTCCTTTGCTTTAAGAAACAGATCCAAAAAAAAAAATATTGCTACAATTTATGTCAAAGAGGGTTCTGCCTATGTTTTCCTCTGCGAGTTTTATGGTTTCCAGTCTTACATTTAGGTCTTTAATCCATTTTGAGTTTCCTTTTATATATGGTGTTAGAGAATGTTTTAATTTCATTATTAGTTTATATGTAGCTGTCAAAGACATATTTTAAAATACATTCTTCCAACTCTGAGCAGTTCTGTATTTACCTATCACTGGCTCCT